>NC_041728.1:303030-606060 GCF_004115215.2 Ornithorhynchus anatinus | reverse complement strand
ACTGAGGTAGCCCAGGATCGAAGAGGTGGCCACACCTGCTCTGCCTCCAATCGGTGGTATTTTTTGAGCCCTTACTGCACGTAGACCACTGCGGTCAACGCTTGGGAGATACAACAGAGAAGGGGGGCAAACCCCCCACCAAAAAGGGGCTTAAAGAGTAGAGGGGACTGCAGCACAGCCAACTCCGCCTCCGGCCCTTGAGAATTTATAGGTTATCCAGGCAGGGCTTTATTCAGGTGACTCTTTCTGACCCATTCCTAGGTACGTCGGTCTCTGTCTCTCAAATACGATCAAGGTTTACTAGGTTCCTTGAGTGTAAGACAGACCCGATCCCGCCTACGAGGAGCACACGGTCGAGGGGGAAGACTGGCACTAAAACAATTTACAACTAGGCAGAGGGGCTCGTGAAACGATGTGTATAAAAATGGGCCCAAAGGTCCACATCTTTATTCTCTCCACTCGGCAGATTCCTCCTCCCTCGCAAGTATTTCAGTCTCCGCCTCTCCATTCAGGGCAGGGGTCAGGCCTACTAAATCTTTTCCACTCTCCCAAAGCGCTCAGTACAGTGCTCCGCACGGAACAGACGCGCAATAGAAACCTACAGACTGATACGATTTAATTGATTAGTTGGACAATCGATCTGTCTGGGGAGAAATCAACCGCCCCAAAATCGGCTGGATCAGACAAGATTTGGGAAGGGTTTCGGAGATGAGGAGGACTGCGGTCCAGAGGATGCGAAGGGACCACAGTCGGGAGTCAGGAGGAAAGGTGGGTGCCAGGGGTCGGTACAGGGAAGAGTTGGGAACAAAGCACGGTGTGAGGGTGGGCTGAAGAGAGTGGGAGGAGACCACAGAGCTAGGTAGGTAAGTGGGGTGAGCTGATGATGGAGTGCCTCAATGCCTGTGGTGGCCCAAGATGACTAGGTAGCCATCAGAGGCCTCTGGAGGATGGAGAAACAGGTGCGGGACACTGTTTTAGAAAGATGACCCAGGTAGCAGCCCCACGCAGCATGGACGGGTGATAGAGGGGACGGGCGGGCCGGAGGCAGGGAAACCAAGGCTGAACCGGCAGTCCAGGCGGGCACGTGGACCGGCCCGGTGGCCACCTGCAGCGTGGCTCAGTGGAAAGAGCATGGGCTTTGGAGTCAGAGGTCATGGGTTCGAATCCCAGCTCTGCCACTTGTCAGCTGTGTGACTGTGGGCAAGTCACTTCACTTCTCTGTGCCTCAGTTCCCTCAACTGTAAAATGGGGATTAAGACTGTGAGCCCCACGTGGGACAACCTGGTTCCCCTGTGTCTACCCCAGCGCTTAGAACAGTGCCCTGCACATAGTAAGCGCTTAACAAATACCAACATTATTATTATTATTATCACCTGGGCGGAATCCGGCTGGGAAAAGCTCCGTGGGGGATACGGAGCCTGAACGCGACAGTTGGAAGGGAGGAACCTGAGGACGTGAGCTTTGGGGATGGGGAGGGGGCCAATGTTGGTCGTCAATGGTGGCGGAAAGCTCGGGGGACGAGAGGACTCGGGCACGACCCGTTGAGCTCCGGGTGGCGGCGGGACAGCCACGAGGCAGAGTCCCAGGGGCGGGAGGAGACGTCACATAAGCGTACGGAGGTGTGGTAGCTGAAATCACGGTAGGGGATGACCTCCCTGTTATAACGTAACCTCCTCGTGGACGGGGACGCCGTCCGGTACGACGGACTGCACGGTACAGTACGTGGCAGCCAACGGGTGAGCCCGCCTGACCGAAGCCGGGACGGCCGGGGAAGCGGGTTTTCTCCTCGGTTCTGCCTTGAGCGTCCGCTGCGGGAGCCCCGGCGCAGAAAAAAGAAACCGAGAGGAGCGCTCGTCTCCCTCCTCCCCCGTCTGCTGGGCCGGGCCCGGCTGGGGCCACCAGCGGGAAGGGGGATTACCTCCGGCCCACCCAGACCCCCCGGAGCCCGGCCCCGGGCCCAAGTCCACTGTGAGCCGACCGGGTCGGGGCCTTTCCGTCTCTGCCACCTGCCCGGTCTCCCCTATCGGGCTTCCTCCTGGCTGGATGCTGCTTCCTTTCACTTCCCAGTCCTGCTGCTTCCATCTTTTGTCCCTGCCATCCATTACGACAGAACCCCCGCCCCCGCCCTCCTCCCTCTGCCCCCCAGCTCTGGTAACCTCCGACACCGAGCCAGCTCCAACTGCAACCTTGGACCCACAAATCCTCGCTCTGGGCCCAGTCCTCTGAGCCCTATCGGCTCCATTCCCATCCCTCCTTTCTCCACTCCTGCCCGCCCCCGGTCCGGGCAGAAGTCCTCCTTTCCTCTTTGCCCACTCCCTTCTGTGTCGCCCTGACTTGCTCCCTTTACTCATCCCCTTTCCAGCCCCACAGCACTTATGTACTTAGCTCTCATTTATTTATTTCTGTTAATGTCAGTCTCCCCCTCTAGACTGCAAGCTCACTGTGGGCAGGGAATGCATCTGTTATCCTGTTATACTGTACCCTCCCAAGCGCTTAGTACAGTACTCCGAAGAGAGTAAGCGTTCAATAAGGGGAGAGGGGAGGCTGCCATTTCCCCTCTCCGTAGTTTATTTTAAAACCTGAGTATTAGGATATATACACAAGTGTTGCGGAATTGGGAGCGGGTTGAATAGCAAGTACTTGAGGGGTACAGATTTGAGCGCATAAGTGACGCAGAAGAGGGAGGGAGGGAGTAGAGTAGAAGAGGGCTCTTGGAGATGAGATTTTAGGAGAGCTTTGAAGAAGGGGAGAGTGGTGGACTGTCAGATATGAAGTGGGAGAGGGAGGTTCCGGGAGTTCTGTTCTTCGCCTACACCCACTGCCTTGGAGAACTCATTTGCTCCCACAGCTTCAACTACCATCTCTATATGGATGATTCCCAAATCTACATCTCCAAGCCCTGATCTCACCTCACTTCTCTGCAGTCTCTCGCACTTCCTGCCTTCAGGGCATCTCTAGCGGAATGGCCGGCCACCCCAATCTAAACTCCTCTAAAACGGAATTCCTCTTCTTCCCACCCCAACCCTCTACTCCCCACTGTCTTTCCCACCCCTATAGACACCACCGCCATCCTCCCCGTCTCGCAAGCCTGTAATCTTGACATCATCCTAACTGCTCTCATCCCACCCAAATATACAATCCGTCATCAAATCCCGTCAGTTCTACCTTTACCGCATCGCTAAAATTCGTCCTCTCCTCTCCGCCCAAACTGCTACCGCGCCGATCCAAGCACTTAAACTATCCCGCCTTGACTACCGCATCTGCCTCCTGTCTCTCCCCACTCCAATCCTTGCTTCGCTCTGCTGCCCGGACCATTTCTCACAGAACCATTCGGCACACGTCTCCCCACTCCTCAAGAACCTTCGGTGGTTGCCCATCCACCTCTGTTATCAAAGAGAAAGCTCTTACCTCTGACTTCGGGGCACTCACTCAGCTCGTCCCCTCCTACCTTACCCCCCGACTTCCTACTCCAACCCACTCCGTACACTTTGCTCCTTTATCGCCGAACTACTCACTGTACCTCGACCTTGTCTATCTTGTGGCTGACACCTCGCCCACATCCTCCCTCTGGCCTAGAACTCCCTCCCGCCCGCTTCATATCTGACAGACCACTGCTCTCCCCACCTTCAAAGTGTAATTAAAATCGCATCTCCTCCAAGAGGCCTTCCCCGACCCTGCTCACATCCCCCCTATTCCCGCTCTCCTCTGCTCTGTCTCTGCACTGGATCTGTACCCTTTAAAGCGCTTCCCATTCGCCCCATCCTCAGCCCCATGACGTGTACGTAAATATCCATAATTTATTTTCAAGTCTGTCTCCCCCTCTGGACTGTAAGCTCCTGGTGGGCAGGGAATGTGTCTACCACCTCCGTTGTATTGTACTCTCCCAAGCGATCAGCACAGTGTCCAGCACACAGTAAGCACTCAAATATCACTGACTGATTGATTCCGGGCTAGAGGAAGAATGCGGGAAAGGGGTCAGAACGCAGTGAGGTCCAGGGAGTACTTTGGTGTTGGAGGAGTGGAGCCTGTGGGCCGAGTTGTAGGAGGCGATCGGTGACACGATATAGGAGAGGGAGAGCCCAGCGAGTGCCCTTAAGCCAACGGTACGGAGTTTCTGTTGGCTGCGGAGGTGGATGGGCCGCCCCTGGAGGTTTTTGAAAAGCGAGGAGACGCGGACTGAATGGGATTTTTTTTTTTTTAGAAAAATGCTCCACGCAGAAGAGTGAAATATGGACAAGAGGGGGCAGAGACTGGAGGCAAGGAGGTCAGCAAGGAGTCTGATGCTGATTCCCACCCAACGTTTGACAGATCACAGCTCTCCCTGTGACCCAATTCCTCTTGCAAGGCCACTTCCTTCCCCTCAGCCCCAAGTCAGGGAAACCCATTCACCGTGGTGCCTGTATTCCCGTGTTTCCTGTTGTCCAAGCAATGATTTCATCTTGATTTCTCTTTTTGTAGATGCACTTATATCCGTCTCCCTGGGCAGAGTGTAAGCTCCTTCTGGCCAAGTCGGTGTCACTTGCTAGTACGGAGTCTGGGGCCTAAGAGCCGCTCAGGCAGTGCAGCTATTTACTACTATTAATCAATCACCGGCATTTATTGAGTATTTTACTATGTGCAGAGCACTGTACTAAGTGCTTGGGAGAGTGCTCGGCAAGCCTGGCGAGGCAGCAGCAGCCCCCTAGACCTAGTCCGCCCGCCATCCCTGCAACAGACGGGAGCCCCGTCTCCCAGGGACTCCAGAAAGAAGCCCAGGTTGCCGGAAATGATCTGCCGGACCCCAGGCCCCCACTCGCCTCGGTGCCGGACTCGAGGCGGACGGAGAGCCGAGTTCCCGGGAAGGCGCCTGCTTACCTACTTCTGTTGCACACGTCACCAACCACCTCACCATCTCCCGGCGTCGCCAATTCAGAGTGGACAAGGTCATCCGCATCACCTGCAGAACGGCCCCCGAGCCCGCGGTGAGGCTTCCCCAAGCCAGGGGACCTGCGTGTGCCAGCAGCTGCCGGGCCTGCCCTCCTCCCATCTGGGGTGGCCCTGGCCGGGGGCCTTCTGGGAGCAGCGGCTCGGTCTTTTTGCCCGCGGGGAGCCTGGCCCGGGCGAGGGGTTGATTCGGTAGGCCGGGGACCCGCCTCCTCGCAGCCTCTCCTCTCCCAGTGGCGGAACACCATCCCCGGGGAGACGCCCCGGGCCTCCCTTCCGCCCGCACAACTCGGCCGGCGCCGAGGGTTTCTATGGAAACCGGCAGGCGCCATGGGAACGGGGCGGGGGGGCCGAGAGGCTCAGGGTGGTTCTGTCGCCGCAGCCGCCATCCCCGGCGTGCCTCAGGAGAGGAGGCCGTGCTGCGCCCGGATTACGGAGCGCGGACACGGCCTCCGGAATCCTGGGCCGGGGCGGACGGCGAACGGGGAGACCCTGGCTGGGGCCGCCGCCGCCGCGCGGTACCTGAAGGCCCAGCTCTAGGGACACTTTGAGCAGCGTGATGTCGGGCAAGTTGTCCATGAGAGTGGCGATCTTAAAGGCGTCCTGGGCCAGCTTGAAGATGTGCGCTGACGAGTGGATGTTTTTCTGGATGGATTCCAACACCGTCTCCAGTCTCCGAACATCGCCTGCGGCACACGCAAGGAGGCCCAGGGTCACCGTGGGAGGTGGGGGGCCCCGGCCGCCCCGAGGCGCCCACGTGGATGGTTCCCGCCCGTTCGGCCGGGCCGGAGGGCGGGGGGCGCGTACCTTTGGCCGCGGTGAGCATGGTGGACGCCAGCTCACACTGCTGCGACTCGATGTGGCTCAGGGTGAACCAGCGCGGGTAGCGGTTGGGGACGACGGAGGCGAGGTGGTGGGGACGGGCCAGGTCCGCAGTCGGAGCGGTCGATTCCAGCACGAGCAATCTGCGGACAATACGCAGCTCTCGCCCGCCGCGCTCCCGGATGGCTGGCCCCGGGGACCACCCGCTGACCCTGCTCCCCTGGCGGAGCAGCCTGCTGCCGTCCCTCTCCCCCTCAAGAAGGGAGAGTGCGGCCCAATAGCCCCCGCCCCCGCAGCGGAGGCCCTGGCAGAAGTGTGGCGTGGGGACACCGCTTCTCAAACCACCAGGGTCCGGTTTCCGGTCCCCCCCGCCCCGCTCCAAGTGTCATGCCCGCCCGAACCCCTCCCTGTCCAGGGCGGCGGCGTGGTGTCTCTGCGAGAGACTGACTGCCCACGGACCGGGTCTGGATAGTGTCGCCGTCGGCCCGCGGACACCCCCAGTGTGCTTGGGGCGCGGGGAGGCGAGCTTCACCGAGCTCCCGACCGATCCAGACGCACATTTATTCTTCCTCCCTTTTCTGAAAAACCAAACTCCCCAAAAGCGAGGAGCTATTTGGTAATTTGCGTCGTCATTCCCAGGAAACGGGGGCAGGCGGGTGGGCCGCCCCCTCCCTCCCCCTTCCCGGCCCCCGGGACTTACCGCATGGCCCTCAGCGCGGTCGTGTACGCCAGCTCGGCGTCGTGAGGTAGGAGGGAGGCGAAGAGATACTTGGCAAACGTGTGCATCGGAACACTCTCTCGATGGACGATTTCTCCCAGGCCACTGTAGGGCCCGGCTGGGGGAAGAACGTGCACGTAAGCGCACATACACACGTGCCCACCATACACACCCCCCTACACAAAGTGCAGGTGAACAAATGGCTTCTCTCGCTACGGCCCAGGAAGTTTCTCTTGCCATCAAATTCCTCCTCCTCGGTGGGCAAGGATGGGGAGACGTCCCGCAGCAACCCCCTCCCTGAACCCTTGGCCTCTGTCGGGCGGGTCTGGATGCCCTCCGGCAGCCCTGCTTCTGGGAATCCTGATTCCACCTTGCCTCCCCGGGAAGAACCAGCCCAGTGAGGCCCAAGAGCAGGGAGAATAAGGAGAGCAGGGAGGGCGGGGAACCCAGTTTCTGGGACGATGGCGGCCACGTGACCTAGGGGTCTTCCCGAGAGGCCACGGAACAAGGGTCCAGGTGGGGATTTTTGCCAGGCAAATAAAGCCAGCTGAAGACACAGGGAGGGAGAGAGGGAAAGGAGGGAAGGAGGCAGGCAGGCAGGAAGCTGGCCAAACACACTAACCGCCCCCTGCCCCCAGAGGGTAAGCGGCCTAGGTTCCTGTCCGGACTGCCGCCTCTCAGGTATCGCGAGGAAGGCGATCCAATGTGGGGACGGCCCGGCCCATCAAGGGTCAGCGGTCCCTGCGCTGAACAGAGAGCGGGGATGGCTGCAGGGGGAAGCCCAACTCCCATCGGGCCCGTGGCTGCCGGCTGGTCCCTCAGGGAAACGTCTGGCGGGGGCAAGGTTGCACCAATTCCTCGCTCTCACTGGGCCCACCCCCGCTTGATACCCTGTTCTTTGCCACGTCCCTCTCACCCTTCCCGGCACGCCGTGGGGCACGGGAGGTGTTAAAACCTCCAACTCGGCTCATTTTTTTTCCCCGAAGCGAGATCGGTTCCTTGAACCATGCTCTGGGTGACCCAAAGATCCCTCCGCCCCCGCGCTCAGTCGCAGCCGCCTGTTCCTCCGTTCGCTCCCGTCCGCGAGCTGTCCACCCCGCAGTACGCAGACTCGGCCGGGACCCCCGCCCACCTGACCCTCGCTGACAACACCGTTGGCCAGAGAACGACGGAGAGTTACCGCCCCCAAACTTCCCGGTTAGCCGTCGCCACGCCACCCAAGTGGATCGGATTGGCCCGCTTCCGGTCCTTGCCGAGGGCATCGAGGTCCAAGGTGGCAGCAACTGCCACTGTCATCATCAGCAGAAAGGTATTTATTGAGCACTTACTGGGCGCAGAGCACTGAACTAAGCGATTGGGAGAGTACAACAGAACAATATAACACATTCCCTGCCCACAGCAAGCTTCCAGTCTAGCTGTGAATAAATAGCCAGGGTACAACCGGCCTGCCGTGGGCCACGGCGGGAAGGAGGGTCGTGCCACCGCAGCGCGCACCGCCGGGTCCGTCCTGCCACACCGATCCTGCTCTCAGTCCCGGGCTCCCCGCCTCGGCCTCACCAAATCACAACAGCTCCAGTGGTCACACAGTTATTTACATCTTGCCCCCTCTCAGGCGGGAGAGGGGCAGCGTGGCCTGGTGGACTCCGGGTCCGGGAGTCAGAAGGACCTGGGTTCTAATCCCGGCTCTGCCACCTGTCGCTTGTCTGCTCAGTGACTTTGGGCAAGTCATTTCACTTCTCTGGGCCTCAGTTACCTCATCTGAAAATAGGGATTAAGACCTTGAGCCCTAGGTGGGACAGGGACCGCGTCCAACCCGATCACCTTGTATCTAGCCCAGCGCTTAGATTGCCTGGCACATAGTAAGCGTTTAGCAGATTCCACGGTTACTATTATTAGACGAAGGAGAACAGGTCTAAATCCTAATCCTGGGTCGGTCACTCACTTGCTATGTTTACCTTGGGCAGGTCACTTAACTTCCTCTGGGCCTCAGTCTCCTCATCTGTCAAAGGGGGAATTAAATACCTGTTCTCCTTCTTAGACTATGAGTCCCGGGTGGGACAGGGACTGTGTACAACCTATCACGTATCTCAGTAGTGTCTGGCACATAATTGGTGTCTACCAAAATTATTATTACTTGTCAGCAACAGTCAACTTTGAAATCGTCTCAATGCCCGAGGGTGAAAGCGCCTCACGGGCACAGAACACGTCCAGGACCCCCGCTCAATCGGTGGTATTTACTGAGCACTTACTGCGTGAAGAACACCGTGCCGAGCACCAGGGAGAGTACAGGACAGCACCCAGTAGAAGTGTGTTTAGTAAGAATCTGCGCAAAGCACTACAGACTCAATCCCCGCAGGCAGGAGCTTACAACTCGCTCTACACTCCCGAGTATCCACCTGCCTGGCCCCGGGGGCGCTCGGCACAGGTAAAGGGTGTGTCCTCCTGCCACCTGCCCCGGGAGCGTTTGGCACCCAGCCGGGGAGCGTCATCCTCCACCACCGGCTCCGGGAGTGCTCGGACGGGGTGTGCCGTTCCCCCCCCACGGGCCCCGGGGCAGAGCCCCCACCCTCCCCGCCACGCCCTACCGCACCTTGGAGGAGGAAGACGGCCTGCTTGCGGAAGATCTTGACCAGCGTGTCGTCCAGGGGGATCTCCTGGAGCCTGGAGATGAGGTGCTCCTCGTGGCGGCAGGCCTTCTCCTGCGTGTACAGCCCGTCCGGCATGAGGCGCTGCTGCCCCAGCCCGATGAGCGCCACCTCCACCGCCAGACTCAGGTACGACTCGCCCTCGGCCAGGAACTGCGGGGGGGCGGCCGGCGGGTGCTGCGGGTCCGGGGGTTTGGCCGACCCCGTGCCCTCTGCGCCGAGAAAAGGACGGGACGGGGCTGACGGGCCGCACCCACCACGGCCCACCCCCGCGCCTCCCGGCAACGCCGCCCACGCTGGGAAGGAAAAGGGCCAGAAACCACAAGGCCCGGTCCGAGGGGGGTTTCGTGAGTCCTAATGGTGGGGGCGGCACACCAGTGAGAGCCCGGAGTTCTAGTCCCAGTTCGGCCCCTGGCCTGACCTCCCCGCTAGCCCACTTGGGCAGGTAGGACCCTTAATCTCTCTGCTCCTCCATTTCCTCGTGCCTGGAACGGCGGGGGGGCGGGGGGTGTCTCAACACTGGATCCTGTCTCGGCACTGGGGAGCGCTCCATTATCGCAGGACCCGACCGTAGCGACGCCGGAAATATTCCCTCCCTCGGGTCCAGGGAAACGCTACCAAGAGACGGCAACGCCTGCCCGGCGACGACGGGCAAGCCCGCGGCCCAGCCCTAAACCCCGCCCTCAGCCTGGCCGGCAGCCCCGCTCGCCCATTTCCCCGCTGCCTGCACGTGCGGCCGCACGCCCACACACCTGCGCACACACACACAAAAACGGTCACCCTCACGGACCCGACCTCTGAGCTGGTCCGGGGGGGGGGGGCGGGGGAGCGGATGGCAAGGGAGGGGCCGGGGCTTCCGAAAATAAACTATCTGAAGGCTGCGTTAGCGGGGCCTCCGTCCGCCCGGTACCCTGGTTTGTGGGCGCAGCCGCCCACTGGAGCAACACCACCCCGCCCAGGGGGCGAGCCCAAAGTAGGCTGGTTCTCAAAAGAAAAAGAAGCCAGTCTCTCGCTCTCACCGATACGATTCTTCCCTGACTGAGAGTCCGGACGGGCACCTCCTGACAGGGCTCGGCGGGGCCAGAGAGTCTATCCTGGAGTTTTTGAGACCTCCCTCAGCAGCGTGGCACAGTGGAAAGAGCACGGGCTTTGGAGTCAGAGGTCATGAGTTCAAATCCCGGCTCTGCCACTTAGCTGTGTGACTGTGGGCAAGTCACTTCGCTTCTCTGTGCCTCAGTTACCTCATCTGTAAAATGGGGATTAAGACTGTGAGCCCCACGTGGGACAACCTGATTCCCCTGTGTCTACCCCAGCGCTTAGAACAGTGCTCTGCACATAGTAAGCGCTCAACAGATACCAACGTTATTATTATTATTATTATGAAATACGCTGATGGGGGAAGCGATGCCAGCCGCCGGCTTCTCGGCAAACCGGGGAGGGTGGGAGGTGGATGCACAAAGCACAGGGGCAGGCATACGCATGCGCGCGCGCACACACACACAGGCACACGCGCTCCCCGCACCACGGCCGGCCCGACGCCGTACCGGCAAAGTCGGAGCCCCCGGCGCAGCTCTGGTCCTCCCCCCTGCAGGCTTCCATGAGGCTGCCGAAGAGTGTGCCGATGGGGTCCAGCGGGTGGCCGACCCAGCCCTCCAGATTGCTGATGGACGTGACCCCTCTGTGCAGGAGCTCTGCGTCCGCCGCGGCCCCGGGGAAGGAAGCACACACGGGCGCCGGCGGTCAGTCGGCGGCCGGACGGCGGGGAGAGCGACCGGCCCGCCCGGCCCCGGGGCCCCCCCCGACACCCTGACGGACGGAGGCGGGAGCGGGCTCGCGTGGCCGGACGAGGCACTGCCGGCCCCCGTCCGGGCAGAAGGAATCCAGGACACTGCCCGACCACATCAGCCTGGTGGAGTTTAGAGAAATCCACGCCGGCACCGCCCGCTGACAGTGCGCTTCTGGGTCGGCGAACTCCCAAGAGCGAGAACTCCCAAGAGGCCCCGTGGGCCCCCCGTCCCCCTGACACGACCGGGTCGAGCTCCCGGTCGGATCCTCTCCCTCGGCTCTCCGCCTCTGGAACCCCCGGTAAACCAAGGCAGAGGGGGCCCCGCCCCCGCCCGGCTGCAAAAACATCCGAGTGAGAACCGGGGCCCCAGTGGGCCCACCTCCCACTGGCCCCGAGGCCCTCCCGACGACGAAAACCGTCGCCGGCCGGAGACCCCGGGCCCCGGATCCACCTCATCCCCGCCGGACCCGAGAAGGGGGGCATCACCCGACCAACGTCGCCCCGCGTCCTCCCGGGACCATCCCGGTGAGGGGCCCCGCGCACCTTTCTTCTGAGCCCGGAAAGTCTCCAGCTGCTTCTGCTGCTGCTGCCTCAGCGTGTTGACGATGGCGACGGCCAGCCGCAGGGCCTCCCGCGGGGACCCGTGGGACCGCAGGGCGTCCACCCGCGCGCAGGCCGTCGGGACGTGCTCTGCGGACGCCGAGCGGCGGGGAGCGGCGTCAGGCGGCCCCCCGACGCCGAGGGAGACCCCGACGGGCCGTCGCCGGGCTCCCCGGGATCCCTCCGCCCGGCCCGGCCCCCCGCGTCCGCGCGTGCGCCCGCCCGCTCACCGTGCCAGAGGGGCCAGCCGTGGGCGTCGAAGAGGGAGCCGTCGCCGTCGGCGCGGCGGCGGTAGCCGGCGTACGGGTCGCCGCCGATGATGTGCTGCAGGTGGCCGTCCCGCCAGTGGAGGGTGCAGGCCTCGATGGCCCGGGTGAACACGGTCCGGTGGGGCCTGCTGTTCGGCGACTCTGTCGTTGCCACAGTTCAGAGAGCGGCGTGAGCGCCTCGTCAGCCGGGCCCCGGGCCCCCGCCCCCCGCGCCCTCCCCGGCCCCGTGGGCCCGCGACGCCACGGCCGCCCCGGAGCCTGGCCGGAGCCTCCTGGGCCTCGGGCGCTTGCCTCCTCTCGGCAGCGTGGGGCTCCCGGTTTTCCTTTAACGATCCTGTGCGGTTTTGCTCCGGGGGAGAGGAGGCCCCGGGGCGCGGGCCCGGCCGCAAGGGCACGGAGACGGGCGGCCCGGGGCGCGCCGCAAAGCCACACAGCATGGTTAACGAGCCCCCGGCACCGGACTTACCTGCCCCCACGGGCCGGCTCCGGCTCCGGCTCCAGGGCAGAGACTCACGACCGGTGCGACGCCCCCGGCGGAGCCCGGGCCGCCGGGCACCGCGAGCGGGCGGGAGCACACCGTCTGGGGAGGAGCAAAGTGCCAAGTCCTACGGAAGACAAACGTTGGGGGAACGATGGGCCGGCTCCCGCCTGCTCCTGGCTCCTGGTAACTCGGCGCCAGCTCGCAAGGCTCGAGGGGCTCGTGGCGGTGCCTCTCGTGTCCCTCGACTTTGCTCTCCAGCCTTCTACCTCGCCGTCCTGCACGCCTCTCTCTCTCCCTCTCTCTCCGCTCCTCGAAAAGCCCCCAGGAGCCATCCGTCCATCCATCCTCTCCGCCTCCAGCACGCCGCCTCTACGGCTCTCCTCCAGCTCTCTCCCTACCGGCCTCTCCGCTGCCGCCAGCCCACGGTCTTCGCTGCTCTCGGGCCGACCTCGAGCTCGTCTCTTCCGCCAGCAGACTCTCGCTCGCGCCCAGTCCCGGCCCGGCCCACCAGGCGGGTCGCCGCTCCTTCCGTCTTCTAAGCCCTCCTGAGATCCTCTCTCCTCCGAGAGGCTCGTTGTGGGCAGGGGACGCGTCTACCGACTCTGTCGCACTGAGCTCCCGAGCACTTAGTAAATTACTCTGCACACAGTAAGCGCACCATAAATACTTATGACTGATCGACTGATCGACTGAGGCCCTCCCTGCCAGACAGCTCCCCTTCGGGCCCGTCTTTAGTGCTGCACCAAACGCGCACTTGCGACCCACCGGTCACCCTTCCCCTCTTCCTCCTGGCGGCAGTTTTCTCTGGACCCCGACGGCCCTGCTGGACTCGGAAGCTCCTCGAGGGCGCCGATCGGGTCTACCACCTCTGTTGGACTCATCCGCACGCTCAGCACAGTGCCCCGCACGCGGTGGGCGCTCAGTCAATACTACCGATCGATCCGTCTAAACGGACCTTGCTAGTTCTCCGTTTCGGAGAAGTCCACGGAGAGGTTAAGAACACTCGCTCCTGAGCACGGGCCGCTGCCGGGAGAACCACGGCCCGCCCGGTCCAGAAGTCTGCCTGCCAGTAGCAGGCAGAAACTCAGGAGGAACTGGGTGCTGGTCTGTCCTCCTGGTTACACGAAGGTCATCGACACCCCTGACCCTCTCCTCTCCGTCTCCGACGGTCCCTCCGGTGGCCCAAACGTGGACCATTCGATGTCCCACCGTCTCCTCTCCATCTCTGGCCCTCTAGAGACGTACACATGAACCATCCTAAGCCTGATTATCACCTCTCCGACTCCAACTGTCCCTCCAGAGATGGACCACGCGAAACCCGACCGTCTCCCTCTCCGACTGTCCCTCCAGTGACCCAGCAGAGACTCTGCCGCAGGAGCCCCTCCTGGATGCTAATCCACGACCTCATCCGTTCGCCTCCTGACGTTCCCGGTTGTCCGGCGTTCAGAGTGGGAAGTGCCCCTCGTGCCAGGGGAAGACAAGTTTCCTTCCAGTGTAATCCAAGCCTTCGTCTTCCAGCTGCAACGGAGCACGTGAAGGATGGCGATTTCTCTCTCAGAAGAGACAAGTTCTCCGTCCAGGAAACCACGGCAAAGAACTCGAAAGGAAGCAGACCACTGATCCCCAGGTGCCCTAAAGGAGGGAACGGCAGACGGAGGAGCTGATTCCAGTGCGGGTGGCTGGCGTGGCTTCACACGTGCTGTCCTGTCCCTGTCCGCCAGATGCCTGCCGGGGCAGGGGGGCGTAGCGGCCGAGACTGTGGGTGTGGGGTGGGGGTGGAGGAAGGGCATGGAAAGCCCCTGGTGACGAAGGGTCTTTTCCACGGAGGTCTTTTCCACGTCGAATCCAAAGTGTCATGACGGCAAAAGGGTCAAAAGCCCAGGGTCGCTACTGGGCCGAAGCCTCGTACATCAGCGGGCACGCGGGGCTCTGCCGCCCAGACTGATGAGCGGTTTTTCCGGTTTCCCGTCGGGCCCGTCCGCCTCGTGGAATGACCAGGGTGATTCTTCCAACAGAAACCTTCACCGCCGAAGGCACAGCCCCAGAAGGCAGAGGCAGGACCGGGACCCACGCGGCCTGATCCCTGGCGCTGGGCCCCAGGGTGGCGCTTGACGTTCAACCGTCAGCGGCGGACGGACGACCACGAGATGTTAATAGGTTGCACGCGGGAGGGAGAGTCGCTCGGCGGATCCTCGGGTCACCCCTATCTCCCCCTGCCCCCGGTGAGGGGCAGATCCATGGGGACAGACGTGGCCCAGGACGACCAGCCTCTGCCTCAGGAGCGGCCGGGCCAGCGGACAGGTTGGAAGGCACGACGAGGGCGGGGGCCGATGCCAGCTGCCCCCAAACCACCATGCGACCCCCCCCAACCTTGGGACCACGCGGGGGGCACCCGCATGAGAGAGGGGCGCAGGAAGTACAGGGCTTCTCGCCTCCCAAGGATCCCCCCACGCTCACCTTGGTAGGCGTGGGCCCCCTGAGGCAGAGCATTGGTCAGATTGGGCAATTCATTTCCGTGGTTTCCGTCCTCCCAGGGACACACGTCCACGCTGTTCCACTGTTTCAGCTGCCGGAGCCAACTGGCCTTCTGCTCCAGCTTGCAGTGGGGGTTCAGGACTATGCACATCCACAGGGCCCCTGGCACAAACACACACACGAGCATGTGGGAGAAGCGCGGGCCCTGGGTTGGACCCACACCGTCCTCTCCCTCCCGTCCCTCGCTTGGGTGGTGCAGAATGGGGGACGGATTTCCAACGGGTTCCCAACTCATTGGAAAAATGTGCACTGCCAGCAATCGCTGACCCCGTGAAACTGAACCAGATGTCATCTGTAGCCTTGTCCGACGAATAAATATCAACTGCTCTGTGCCAAGCACTGTGCTGAGTGCCGGTGCAGAGGCAGTGCACAGAGACCAGACGTGGTCCCTGGCCCGCTTGGGACTCGGGGTTTAAGAGACCAGGAAAGCAAAGAACCTGGAAGGTCTCAACCTGCCTACGTTTCCAGACCAAGAGGAGGTGTCCTGGGGGAAGCGCCGCCTCCCCGGGCTGCCTCCTGACCGCGGAGAATGGTTCCGAGAGCAAGAGATGCCTCTGCCCGCCTCACGGAGCCAACCCCGGTCCGGCCGAGGGACGGACCTGCCCTGGTAGACCATGTCGGTCATCCTTCCCCGCCATCATCAATCAGTGGTATTTATTGAGCGCTTCCTGCGTGGAAAGCACTGTGCTAAGCGTTTGTGAGAGGACGATACAGCAGACCTGGTTGACACGTTCCCTGCCCACGAGGAGCTTGCAGTCTAAAGTCTCCCCCGATTAGACCGTGAGCCCGTCAATGGGCAGGGATTGTCTCTATCTGTTGCCGAATTGTACATTCCAAGCGCTTAGTACAGTGCCCTGCACTTAGTGAGCGCTCAATAAATACTACTGAATGAATGAATAAAGGGAGAGACGGACGTTAAAACAAATTACACATATATACATAAGTGCTGTGGTGGTGAACTTCAACTGCTTTAAGGAATCTGTGAATAGGCGATGGAGAAGGGAGAGGGGGCAGGGGAAATGAGGGCATAATCGGGGAAGGCCTGTTGAGGGAGATGTGATTTCAGTCAGGTTCTGAAAGTGAAGAGAGTGGTGGTCTGTCGGGTACGAAGAGGGAGAGAGCTTCAGGCCCGAGGTTAACGACGAGACAGCTGAGACGGAGGTACAGTGAGTTGGCTTTTGGCTTTAGAGGAATGAAGTGCGAAGACTGAGTTGTAGCAGAAAATCAGCAAAGGAGGGGCGAGCTGAATGAATACTTTGAAGATGATGGTAAGGAGTTTCTGCTTGATGTAGAGATGGGTGGGCAATCACTGGGGGTCCTGGAGGAGTAGAGAGATGCGGACCGAGCGGTTTTGTAGAAAAATGATCTGGGCAGCAGAGTAAAGTATGGACTGGAGGGGGGAGAGACAGGAGGCAGAGAGGTCAGCAAGGAAGGTGATGCAGTAGTCAAGGCAGGATACGGTAAGCGCTTGGATCAGCACAGTAGTTTGGATGGAAAGGAAAGGGCAGATTTTATTCATTCAATCCTATTTATTGAGCGCTACTGTGTGCAGAGCATTATACTAAGTGCTTGGGAGAGTACAACAATAAACAGTGGCATTCCCTGCCCACAGTGAGCTTACAGTCTAGCGGGGAAAATTTAGATGATGAGATTGGAGCCCACGCGAGCGGAGCACAACAGATCAGCAGTCCAACTCCTTAACCACTCGACCACCCCATCCCAATGTTTAGTAACGTTTTAGCGATGTCGTGAAGGTTGAACTGACATAACTTGGTGACAGACCCAAGACATTCACTGAATGAGAGAGTCAAGGATAATGCCAAGGCTAAGGGGCTCGTGTGAGATAGAGAAGGCAGTTGTACCGTCTACACTAATGGGAAAAATAGAGAGTGGACAGGGTTTGGATGGGAAGGTGAGGAGCTCCTTTTAGGACAGGTTTAGTCTGAGGCGTCCGCAGGTCACCTGAAAGCAGGAGAAAAATAAGAGACCGTAGAGAGGCAGAGAGGTCGTGGCTGGAGAGGTCGATTTGGGAATTATCCATGGAGATACCTGAAGCCGTGGGAGCAAATGAGTTCTCTGAAGGAGTGGGTGTAGAAGAATAGAAGGGGGCTCAGAATTGAGCTTTGAGGGGACCCAGAATTAGGCGGTGGGAGGAGCCTGAACAGGAGACCGAAAGAGCAGTCAGAGAGATGGGAGAACTAGGAAAGGACAGTGGTGGTGAAGCCAAGGTTAAGTAGTTAATCAATCAACCAATCCTGAGTTTGATTCCTGATATCCTGGTAGATAATCTTTTTAACCCAGTTGGCACTGCCAGCCTCTCCTGCCCTTCCCGTCCCACTGAAACCCCCTGGGAGTGGTGGAGACCTGCTCGGAAGGAGTGGCAAATGAAAGTTAGCTCCTCTTTGAAGCTGCGCGCAGAGCGGCCCCGCTGAACCGACGATCTGGGCGAGGGGGGGTAAGGTGGAGGTGGTGGTTGGGGGTGCCAAGAGGGAACCGCGTCCCTGGAGGCCCAGAATTCTGTCCTCACTGGTGCCCGCCGTGCTGTCCTATTCGGCTTGGCTCCGGGGTCCCGAGGAGGGTGACAAAGACAAAGACAAAGCCCTCTCGCTTGCTCTCGCTCTTCTTTCCCAAACTGTGGTCCCTGTCCAAGCCCGGGCTCGGCTGTTCAATCAGTGTATTTATTGATAACTTGTGGGCCACTGTATTAAACACTTGGGAGATTAAAATATAACGCCGAGGGAGCTTACAGTCTAAAGGAGACCCATTGGGAAAGCTTGGAGAGTGAACGAGGCCGACAGAGGCCGAGAATACGCTTCCCCCGGTGGGTGCCGGGTGCCCGTTGGCCTCCAGAGTCCCAGAATGATGCCCCAATCAGTCACCTGCTTACCCGGTCGACGTCAGGGGGTGCCCAAGAACGGCCCATATGCGTGCGCCTGTGGCACTGAGGCCGGGCCTGCCCAGACCAAGAAGGTTTGTGTTTCCTCACGGGGCGGGGTGGTCACTCCAGGGGCCGGCCCTGAGCCGTGCTGGCCAACCCAGAGGGAAACGGGGCGCCGCAGAGGGGAGGGCAAACACGTGGGCCTCGAGCTGGCCGAGCCCCAGAGAAATCCCTTCTGGGGCCGCGAATCTATCCAGAAAAAGCAAACCTCACCTCTCCCCCACAGCTTTCCCTGCTGAGGCATACCAAGGAACCTCTTTTGGAGGCTCCGGGCTTCTGGGAGAACAAACTGATTCGTTTTTGCTCTGATCCACCCTATTCCTGAATTAACCGTTGACCGGTTGATGCCAACCAGTACGCCGTGCTGAAGGTTCTGTAGTTCCCCCCGGTGGACTGGCCACCGCCAGAGCTCCTCAGCAGCTTGGATACCAGGGGAATCCCTGCTCTTTGGGCTGAGGGAGGTGAAGCAAGAGAGAAGAGATGGAGGGATGTGTCTGGGTCTCTTGGGGAGTGGGGACAGATGGCAGGCAGGGCCCCTAGGAGAAAAAGAGGACAGGGAGGAGGAGGAGAAGCGGAAGGGACAGAAGGGGACTGTGGGGCAAGGCTGCACTGGACACTGAAGGACAAATCTGGGGAGAGGTAAGAGGAGGACTGAGGAGCCCTCCAGGGTCGGGGTGACTGGCCACAAGCAGACAGAAGGCTCACCGGTGGTCACACTCGGCCACGCTTCCCATAGGAGCCTGATCAGGTGGGGGAGGGGCGGGGGAAGGGGAGGGAGCGCCACCCAAATCCCACCTGTGCTAAGGAGGAAACCCGCCTGGGTGGCAGACGACTTCCGTGCTCTCATTCTGACGCTTTTAAGAAAAGTCAGTTCACTAGGGAATGACGGCCCTGGAGGCAGGGGATAATTCAGTCTGCGAAATAGTACCCAACCTCTAAAAGAGGGCTTCGCTTCCCTTGGCCGAACTGGAATCCAACAGTCTGGAACGGTGACCGTCTAATTCCAGGCCAATGGCCAGGAAGCCCCTCGCTGAAACCACCCAGTCTTCAAGACCCGATTCGGGGTTCTCTGTAGAAAGGGGACAGGGGCGGCTCCCCAGATAGAGGCTCATCCGCCAGTCCTCCGGCAGATCGACCAGGCTCCGGGCATCGCGGGCCAGATGCAGGAAGTACTGAACCGGGGCCGCCCAGCCGGCCGACATTTCCCTCGCAAAAGGCGGGAGGGAGGGATGGGGCAGGCGCGTGGCTAGGCTCGCCATGGTTCAGTCGCCATGGGGGTGGTCTCGCCTGGGCCCCCGGCACGTAGCCGGCCCCATAGGGGACGGGGGAGCTAGGGGCAGGGTTGACAAATGAAACGATTCACTCCAAACCCACGGGCAGCTATTGCAGGTTAGTTTGCTTTTGCAGCTTCCCCAATGGCGCTCTCTCCTTTCAGTCAATCCATCACTTAATTGTTCCTAAGAATACCTTAGAAGAGTGGGGAGCGTGAACAGAGCTTCTGGCTTCCGGGCGATCCCTGGCCTGAAAGGGCCGTGGTTGGCGGCCAGGGCGGGACTGCCTGGCGACGTGGCCCGGGACTATCCCTGGGGCTCCGGGGTCTGAAGATTCCTTTCCCACCCAAAGCTCCACTGCCCCGTCCATAGCTCTAGTTTATTTACCTACATTAACATCTGTCTCCCCCTCTAGACTGTAAGCTCCTTGAGGGAACGTGTCAACTCTGCTGAATTGGACTCACTCGAGTGCTTAGCGCAGTGCTTTGGTCACAGTAAGCACTCAATAAATACTGATGACTTATCCTACCCCCAGACGACCTCGTGGCTCCCATCCGCTGACAAATCACAGCCCCCTCTCCTGCCCGGCCTCAGTGTCGCGATGGGCGGCCCAGTCATCCCCCCAGCCCTCCTCCGCCCCGCAACACATCCGCCCCCGGCTGAGGAAGCTCTCCTTCCGTGGGCTTCGAGCAAGCCGAGCGACCATCCATCGGGGCTGGAGAGTAGGGTAGGCTTGCTGGAGGTTCCCTGCAGTGCAGAGGGCACCGCCGGGGGTAGCCCGGCTCGGTCTCAGACCCAGGGCAGTCAGCGGGACATGGTTCGGGGGAAACCCACCGGCGGACACCAGCCCGGGGAGCAGAACACATGCCCCACTCAGCCAAGCCAGCCTCTCTCAGGGTCTAGAGCCCTGCACCTGCAGAAGGTTAAACCGTCCTTTGTCCCCGGCGAGAACCTGCCGGTTCTTCTCCTGCCCCAACACCGCTAGCCTCCCACCCGCTCGGACTGGCTGCTGCCTCGCCGGTCTCCCTGCCTCCCACCTCTCCATAGCGCCGCCCACCTCCCCTTCCTCGAGTGGCCCTGGGTCCACACCTCTCCCCCATTCCCGAAGGCCCCAGTCGGCTGCCCATCTCCCTTGGTGTCGGGAAGACACGGCTGAGCCCCGGCTTCCGGGCTCTCGGTCGGCCCTTCCCATCTTACCCACCGGCTCTCGGAATCCTCCGATCTCCTTCTGGCCTTCTAAGCTCTCCGGCCTCCGGTCTTCGACCCATCGCCCACGCTGCTTGACCGGCCTGGCACTCCCTGCCCACCCAAATCTGCCAGGCCACGGCTCTCCCCGGCTTCCTAGTCCACCGAGAGCCCCATCTCTTCCGGGAAGCCTGCTCTGACTCATTCTCCGTGCCCCGGTTACATCAACTCCTGCCTATCCACAGGACGTCTATGCTTCATTCCTCCACTCAGCCAGCATTCAGGTACCGGGTACAACATATCTGTAGAGGAAAAGGGAGTCCCTCCCAACCTGCAACTTATTTCAGTACCGGTCTCTTCCACCGGACTGGCAGCTCCTCAAGGGCGGGGGACGTGTTTAGAACAGATAGTTTTCTCCCAGGCGCTCAGCACAGTGCCCGGGATGGGGTTCCATCAATATTGATTGATGGATCTAGTCAATCCTTTATTCAGCTACTTCTTCCTGATAGATCTGTTGCACTTCTTGTCTGTCCTCCCCGCCGATAGCTGGGACCCTCTTTCCCACTGGTGGGGGGGCCGTAACCCGCCCCTTGGGTTTACTTCGAGACTGGTGGCTCCCACCGGCATCCACCCAGCTGCATCACTTCCCCACTCCCCCTGGCTACCTCTGCCACCCTCCCCCAACCCCTACAGACGGGCAACTTTGGGCAAAGGCAGCCCCCCACGCCGAGTGTGGAGCATGTCTGTCCTGGGGATCATTGAAGCGGCACGGCCTAGTGGAAAGAGCTCGGGCACCAGAGGACCTGGGGTCTAATGCTGACCCTGCCGCTTGTCAGCTTTGTGACCCGGGCAGATCACTTCACTTCTCTATGCCTCAGTTCCCTCATTGGCAAAATGGGCATTCAATACCTCCTCCGCCTCCTACTTAGACTGTGAACTCCAAATGAGACCTGATTATCTGTATCTACCCCAGCGCTCAGGAGGAGAGTGCCTGGCACATGTAAGCACTCGATACCACAATTATTACTTTGTTATTATTGTTATTATTATAATTACCCAGCTCATCCCAGAGTTGCCGGTACTTGTCCGTCATGGCCGTCCCTTGCTGACGCCACAGGGCGAGGCGGGGGTCCGCCATGAACTGCTCCGTGATGAGTGTCAGCATGCGGGCACCATTCGAGTCCCTCATTTTCAGCATCTCCCGCACCTGTGGATGAGGCGGATGGGTCGTGAGAGGTCTGCGTGGGGGGCGGGGCCAGGAAGAAACCCCTTCCTCTCTTATTCCCTGCCCCCCCGTGGGGCAGAAGGAAAAGACAGACTAGACGATCCGCCTCACCCAGCCAGAGTCGACCGTCCCCCGAACCCCGCAGCCGCCCACCCGCCCACCTGCCCGCAGGGGTGACAGCTTGGGGAAGGCTGGTGACCAAGGCAAGAGAAGAGGAACAGGAAAACTCTCCCTTCCCACTGCCAACCCGCCCGGCCCCGAGGTACTGTTTCCACCCAGATGCCTTGGTACTGGAGCTGGCGGCTCCAGACATGAGGCTGGGGGCTGGGACTAGGGGCTTCACACAGACACCTTCCTCCCGTGCTCCCTCCCTTTATCCCTGCTCTGAGAGAAACTGAGGCTTCAGGTATTTCAGCCAAGGACAGCGGTGGGACTGGGGCAGTGTACTGAGGAGGGAATTCTCAGGGGGCGAAAACATGGAAAACAAAATCAGTGCCTGCAGCAGCACCTCACACCACGGAGCGGCCCAGTCCTGGCCTCCTGGGACGGGCCTGCCCGGCTCCTGCCCCTGGGGTTTTATATGGCAGCCTCCGAGTGCCGTTGGGCCTGTGGCCTCGATGCCGGCCCCTCAGGCTCGATCTGCTCGCCGGCTGGCCTGTGTGCCCACCCAGACAGGAGGCAGGGATGAGGACACAGCGGGCTCCTCCGCCCACCCTTACCTTGGCAAAGAGCAAATTCAGCTGCTTGCCGGACCCGTGATATCCGCCCTGGGACAGGAAGAGTTTGACCTGCTCCTGGACCTGCTCTTCGTCCAGGTGCCAGCAGTTTTCGTCATCGATGCTGGCTCCGGCCGTGGGGTCTGGAGCACCTGAGGAGAGAAAAAAGCGGCCACCGTGAGTCCCGGGCCAGGCCCCCAGCCTTAACCTCTCCCCTGCCCCCACGTGCCCCGAGGAGAGACGCCGGGTGGGCAGAGGCTCCGAGGACGCCGGCTGCCGTACACGAGGCAGTGACGCCGGGCCTGGCTCTGAGAGCTGTCCCAGTGTTCTCCTGTCCCCTCTGAAAGATGCCCAGTCTGCCCGACACCCCTTCCCTGCCGCCTCCTGACCTGGTCCCCAAATAGATGTCTTAGCCACTATGGGATGGACTTGGAGATTTCAGTAACAAAGCCATAAATGCGGATTTTTCACATAAGCCTGGGTAGGAAAGCACCCAGGAAAGACGGTTTTCAAAATCTGGAGACAGATCAAAATTAAGCCCTTCAGGAGACGTTCTGTTAACGGGTGAGCATTCCCAATACCACCGCTCTACGCCACCCAACCGGAGCTCGTCTCTCATCACAAGAAAGCCGGTAAAAACCGAGAACCACCGCCCCTGGGCAGGAGACGGAGCAGCTGCTGTACTCCGGGGGCCGGGGGGAGACGAAGGAGGGACATACAAACCCCTCTACGACCCTCGGCTGGGCAGGATTCCTCACCCGGGTACCGATTGTGACTGTTTTGGCCACCGCGGCTGCTTCTTCATTCCCCGGTCTGGTGGGGAGGAGGTGAGGGGAGCTTCGGGTAGAGTGGACAGTGGACTCAGAAGCCGGGCCAGGAAGTTTTAACTCTGAGATCCCAAGTAGGGGCCCCCACCCCACGGGGCTTCAGCTGGGCTACCGACCCCAACTAGCACCAGGATGACTCTTTTCATTCGTTCATGGGAAAAGTGGAACTATTTCCAGTAACACCTCTTTCTCCAGAA
Organism: Ornithorhynchus anatinus; assembly: GCF_004115215.2. Taxonomy (NCBI): domain Eukaryota; kingdom Metazoa; phylum Chordata; class Mammalia; order Monotremata; family Ornithorhynchidae; genus Ornithorhynchus; species Ornithorhynchus anatinus. The sequence continues at coordinate 582,922 of NC_041728.1, read as the reverse complement.
AGCAGGAAGGAGTTGCTCATGGTCACACTGCTCCCAGATCAGAACGCCAAGCGATCCGTCCATGGCTTGGCCCCGCGGTCCACCCAGCCGATGGTTCCGCCTCCGACGGGGCCAGCAGGAGGCTCACAGGAAATAGGGGGTTCCTGCTGTCCCGCACACCCATCCTCAAAGCCATACTGCCCCAACCGCCCCGTCTCCATCCCTGATTCTATCCTCCAGTGACCCAGTCTGGACCATCGCCTCACACTCGACTCTCCTTCCCCCTCATCGAAGTGGCCAGAGGGTTATCACTATCTTTTCCTGAAATCCTGGTATTCTACAGCATTCTTCCCCTAATAATAATAATAATAATGTTGGTATTTATTAAGCGCTTACTGTGTGCAGAGTACTGTTCTAAGCACTGGGGTAGATACAGGGTAATCGGTTTGTCCCACGTGAGGCTCACAGTCCTAATCCCCATTTTACAGATGAGGTAACTGAAGCACAGAGAAGTGAAGTGACTTGCCCACAGTCACACAGCTGACAAGTGGCAAAGCCAGGATTCGAACCCATGATCTGACTCCCAAGCCCATGCTCTTTCCACTGAGCCACGCTGCTTCACAAGAGACGGCTGACCTCTTACAGGGATATTAATGTCTACCTCCCCAATTCTTGACTGTAAGCTCAATGTGGGCAGGGACTGTTTTCTGCTTATTGTTTTACTATACTCTCCCAAGCGCTTAGTGCAGTGCTCTGCACCTAGTAAGTGCTCAACAAATACAACTGAATTGAATGCACGAATGATGAATCGATTCTTGTTTTTTTCCTCTTGGGGTTAACTGGTCTTGGGCTTTGGGGCTCCTTCCCGTTGTCTTTCCCACCGAGAAATATCTGTCTCAACAACATCCAAAGAAACCCCTGTTTTGTTTCCTGCAGAGGCAGACACTGCAGTCTGGTTTTCTATCCCCCTCATCCTCCTCCAAGCTGACAGACACTGGCCCGAAAGAAGTGTTCCAATCGTCCAGAGGTGCCTTTAATTTGAATTTCTGACATGGTTGTGTTGACTCCTGTCCTCCTTAAGGCCCTGAGCCTCTCGGGGACAATGACAATGGATCAGAAACACAATGAGGCAGCGACTTGACAGGCAAGCATCCCACCCTCTAGGCTGCTCTCCACCCTTCCGCCGCCATTTGCTGGGGAGTGGGGAAACAGACAGACGGAGGGAGAAGAAACAGAGGGGGGAGAGACGGAGGGAGAAGAAACAGAGGGGGGAGAGAGAGGGAGGACAGAGGGAGGGAAGAGAAAGAGGAAGGAGAGAGACAGAGGAGGGGGAGGAGAGACAGAATGGGGGGAGGAGAGACAGAACGGGGGAGGAGAGACAGAACAGGGGGAGGACAGAACAGGGGGAGGAGAGACAGAGGAGACAGAAAACACACACATACACACACATGCAGCTGTCTAATTCTCCCCATGGAGTGACTGGCACCAGCAGCCCACCCAGAAATCCTCTCTGAGAATGATGATAATAATAATCACGGTATTTGTTCAGCGCTTACTATGTGGCAAGCACTCTCTACTAAGCGCTGGGGTAGATACAGTCGGGTTGGACACAGTCCCTGTCCCATGTGGGGCTCATAGTCTCCACCCCCATTTTACAGATGAGGGAACTGAGGCACAGAGAAGTGAAGAGACTTGCCCAAGGTCACACAGCAGACAAGTGGCAGAGCCGGGATTAATCACACAGGATATCGCTGCCGACTCTTGGAAACGCAGCACCATTTGTCCAAGCAACGTCCCAGGACCGTCGCCTTCCAGGCCTCGGCACTGAGTGACCAGGAGAGCAGCGGGAGAGGAGCAGCGCAGAAAGGGAGGAGCTGGTGCAGTCCCCCGAGGAGGAAGGGCACAGCACTCCCGCCTCCAGGCAGCCCTCCAGAGCGCCAAGATTAAGAGTGGGGCTGCCTGGGGCACCACGTCCTCCAGAGGCCCCACCTGGCCTCAAAGGAAAAGCAGGCATGTCGGGCCCACCGGAAGGCAGGGCGGCAAGACAGGATCCCCCCCGCCGTCGGTCACAACCCTGGACCCCTCCCCACTCGCTCCTTTCCCGTGCGGGAGAGGAAGGCAGAAGGCCCGGAGCCCCCTCCCACGCCGTCCTATCCTCGACTGGAAGAGGCCACGAGGCCATCAGAAAGCTCGATGCTGGAACGGGGCTGTGTGTGTCAGAGGATGATGTCTGTCCCGCAGGTGCTCGGGAGACAAAGAGAGAGCAGGCACTTCAACAAGGAGCCTGCCGTGATTAGCCCGGGGAAGGGGGGCGGGAAGGGTTTTCCTGAGAATGCATAACCAACTCTAAAATGCCCTCTGCAGCCTCAGCCCCGGCAACCACTACACTGGGTCTCGCACGCATCCCCGTACGCACCCCCACACACGTGGCCCAGGTCAAGGTCCGAATCCGACCCGGGCCAACTCCGAGCCCGTGACCTTTGGGTCGTTCAACTCCGGCGTCGCCAGCTTCTTAACGGTCACCCCCCCCCCAGCCACAGCGCCCGCGGGCGGCGCCCACGAGGCAGGGGAGAAGCAGATCGAGGGAAGCCAGGCTCACCGTGGACTTGGTTGATCTCCGAGTTCTGGGAGAGGATCTCGTCGGCCAGTTTCTGGGCGGTGGGCAGAACCTCGGTGTGGTGCACGGTGATCAGATACTGGACGAACTTCTGCAGCTGGTCCCTGTTCATCTGAAACAGGGTCTCGGAAATGGGAAGGTGCAGCTTGACCTGGTCGGGCCGGCGGATGCGGTAGAGGGACAGGGCCACCACGTGGGCGCAGTAGAATATGTCCTTGTTCCCGCAGCTGCAGGTCACGGAGGTGATCTTGCAGCGGTCGAAGCTGATGGCGACGTTGCAGACGGTCTGGGGCTCCGCGGGCACGGCCGGCTCCGTCACGGTACCGCTCAGGTGGAAGCCTGGGGGAGAGAGCGGAGGGGGGTGGTTAGCGCCACCGAGGGAGGGCGGAGGCGGGCTGTCGCACGCAGCCGGCCGCCAATCACGTCGGTCAATCCACGGGATTTATCGCGCGCCTACCAAGTGCACAGCACTGTACTAAGCGCTTAGGAGAATACAACAGAGTTGGTAGAGACTCCTTCCCTACCCTTAAGGAGCTTATGGTTTAGAAGGAGAGACAGACACGAATATGAAGAATTAATTAACTAATTAATTAATATCAAGACGCGGCATCTCGGCTCCAACAACCCAGGAGGCAGCCAGCCTGAGACCCTGGGGCCGACGAACTGCTCCTAGGCGATGCGCCCCGCCCGGGATTCCCGGTAGCAGCTGGAAGCAGATTTTGTTCACGCACAGCAGCTCTCGGGGGATCCGCCGGGCAGCCTGAGCTGCCGGGGAGAGTTGGGGGGACGGGAGCCAGGTGCCCTCTGCCCCGACCGGCCTCTAAGCAGCCTCCGCCGGAATTCACTCATTCATTCAATCTTATTTATTGAGCGCTTACTGGGTGCAGAGCACTCTACTAAGTGCTTGGAAAGTACAATACAGCAAATAAAGAGAGACAATACCTGCCCACGACGGGCTCACAGTCTAGACGTGGGGAGACGGACATCAACACAAGTAGACAGACATCAATATAAAAAAAATAGAACAGATACATACATATATACGTAAGTGCTGTAGAGCGGGGAGACGGGAGAAGAGCAGGAGAAGCGAGGTCAGGGTGACGGGGAAGGGAGTGGGAGCTGAAGAAAAGTGGGGCTTAGTCTGGGAAGGCCTCCTGGAGGAGGTGCGCCTTCAGTAGGGCTTTGAAGGGGGGAGAGTGACTGCCTGCCGGATTTGAGGAGGGAGGGCGTTCCGGGCCAGAGATAGGATGTGGGCCAGGGGTGGGTGGTGAGGCAGGTGAGATCGAGGCCCAGTGAGAAAGCTAGTGGCCCCAGACGAGCAGAGTGTGAGGGCTGGGATGGAGAAGGAGAGAAAGGAGGTGAGGTAAGAGGGGGCAAGGCGATGGAGAGCTTTAAAGCCAAGAGTGAGGAGTTACCTTGGTTACCTAGCATCTACCCTAGTACTTAGCAGAATAAACGCTTAACAAATATTATTATTATTACTATTATTATAATTACGCCGCCTTCAGGCACCCTAGCTCAGTGCCCCGGCACTCGGGAAGTCGCACGGCACAGTCCAGTCCCCCTTGGCCTTTTCCCTTGTAAGCCCGGCCCAGCCAGAGGTCCCCGGGCCAACCCGGTGGTGAACACGCCACCTGGGTGCTCTGCACAGACGAAACGCCCAGGAGAGAGCAGTAGAGGAAGTAGATAAGATCCCTGCCTGCAAGGAGCTTACCACGTCTAATGCAAACAGAGTCAGGAAATGCTACGTTTTGAACGTGTCACGATGCTTCCCCGAAACGCTCTGGACTCAGAGTTACGGGCCATCACCCAAGAGGCGTTAACCACACAAGAGAGGCGGGCGCCGGGACCGACACAGGAACATTTGGGGGGAAATATAGATGTGGTAACGCTGAGCTCGATGCTCGAAATCCAGCCCCTCTTCTCGACGCTCTCTAAACCGCAGGGTCAAACAGACGCTCCTCCGCGTTGTGTCCACGGCCCCAGGGGAGGCGAGTCTGGGAGTCCGGGGGTCTGACCGGTCAGCGACGCTCTCAGCCTCCCTTTCCCACAACAGGTCTCGGGCCGCGGGCCTCCAGGCCACCCGCACCGAGGGGACACCAGTTGAGGGGAGGCTCCTCTCCCCGACTAAGGAGGGAGGTTCCCTGGGGACCCCCAACCTACCCATTCTTCTGGCTCGTTCTGGGAAGGGAGGCGCCTGGAGAACCAAGGCAGGCGAGGGACACCGGATTGTCTGCCGTGATCTTGCGTCGCACGAGTCGGCGTGGGGAAGAAGGAATTCCGAGTTGGAGGTGAAGGGAGTGAGGGGGCGGCTTGAGGACGCTGTGAACTAACCGTCTGTGGGGGGCAGGGCCCAGTGCCAGGGCGGGGGTCGGGGGGTTTGGCCAGATGAAGCCCAGCCCCCACCCCCCAACGGCTTACAGTCAGATGGGAGACGTTCCCCAGCTTCCTGTCTCTCCCCACTCCAGTCCGTACTTCACTCTGCTGCCTGGATCAATTTTCTATAAAAACGTTCATGACATGTCTCTCCACTCTTCATGACATGTTTCTCGACTCCTCAAGAAACGCCAGGAGTTGCCCATGCACCTCCACATCAAAAAAAAAAAAAAATTCCTCACCACTGGCTTCAAAGCACAGAGTCACCTTGCCCCCTCCTAGCGCACCTCACTACTTTCCTACTACAACCCTGCCAGCAAATTTCACTCCTCCAATGCTAACCTTTTCACTGTGACTTGATCTCCTCTATCTCAGGGCTGACCGCTGGCCCACCTCTTGCCTCTGGCCTAGAAGGCCCTCCCTCCTCAAATGCGACAGGCAATTACTCTCCCCACGTTCAAAGCCTTATCGGAGGCAAATCTCCTCCAAGGGGCCCTCCGTGACTAAGCCCCCCTTTCTTCTTCTCCCACTCCTTTCCCTCCATTCCCTCACTTGCTCCTTTCAGTCATCCCCTCTCCCAGCCCCACAGCGCTCATGTCCACATCTCTAATTTATTTATTTATATTACCGTCTGTCTCCCCTTCTAGACCGTAAACTCGCTGTGGGCAAGTAATGTGTCTATTTACTATTATATTTTACTCTCCCAAGCACTTCGTACAGTGGTCTGTACACAGTAAGCGCTCAACAAATACAACCGAATGAACAAGCAGTGGGTCACCCAAAAACAAAAACAGGGATCAAAACCACTGGATGGGAAGCAGACAGATGAACCTATATGTTTGATAAGGGGATGGGATTTTGAGGGGGTGGGGAGGGGGCTTGTGAGACTGGGCTCCTGCAAAGTGTAACCAAGGAAATTCTACGAATGGGTCCTAGAACACCTAATCCCTCGAACCCAAAATCACCATCCCTTTAAGGATGTACTGATAATAATAATGATAATAATAATAATGACGATAATAATAACTATAGTTCTTGTTAGTGCTTACGATGTGCCAGGCACTGATCTAAAAGCCCAGTCCCCCGTGGGAAAAAGGGATGGAATCCCCATAAACAGAGCAAAAGCCACACGGGGGGAATGGGCTGCCCCCCGGCCCCGCTCTGAGCCTGGGCAAGTGGGCGGCACGGCCTGACCTCAGACGCTCGCGTACAGGAAGCCTCTATGCTGACCGGCCACCGCAGCCCCAGGCAGGAGGGCCTGCCGTGCTGAGCTCGGTGCTTCTCACAACAGACGCAAACGGCACCCCCTTCCCGTCACAGGGAAATCATGGGGCCACGGCCCCAACCAGGGTGGAAACCGGTGGCGGGATGCTTTCCCTCAGACCAGTGTTGGACGGAAAGGAAGGTGAAGTCCCTGGGTTCCTGTGGACCGTTCTCACTGGCACGACCGCCTCTAAATCCTTCTTCGGCTCCTTATCTCCAATCCTCATCATCTGGTCTCGAATTCTGCCCAAACCCCTCCGAAATGAGGCCTTCCACATGGGGGTCACGTTTTCCCTCAGTGCCCTGCCCAGGGCAGAGGCAGATGGGTCTCGGCCGGCCTCGGCCCCGCTGAGGAAACTGGCCCGGTGGGAGCAGGGGTCCAGGCGCCTCTGGGACGCAGAGAGCCCGGGTCGGGCCCGGGGGGAGGAGGCGCAGAAGGGAAGTGAGAAGAGGTCGGGGGAGGCCGGGAGGAAGACACGAGGGACACGGGGCAGCCCGCGGCAGCCCGCAGAGCACCAGTCAGCTGCCACCAGATTCCGTGGACACTCCTGCGAGTACCAGTGGCTCCGCCCCTGCGGTCTGTGACTTCCTTATCGGCGGACGTGGGGGCCGAGGTGTCCGAACGGGCCTTCCCGAGGGTTCCCCGGCACCGGCCCAGACCGTGCCGACTGCACGACGCTCACACCCCTTGTGACCAGAGGGCCCCGGAAGGAGAAGTGGCCTGCAGGCAGAGTCGGGGGCGGATGGGGCGGTGAGGAAATGAAGCCGGGAGGCCCACTCTCCGGTTCCCCTGTTCTCCTGACCACCCGACCGTTTCCTCCTCCCGGGGGTACTAGAAAATGGCTGGGCAGACCCCAGGACGCACGAGGGAGGGAGGAGCCCCAGAGGCGGCCGGTCCGTCCCTGCCACCTCCGCCCCATTCCCTCCCCGCCCCCGCACCCCTCGACGGCTGTCTCCCAGAGCAGCGCCTTGCCCACTCAACCTCTTCCTGGCGAGGGGCTCTTCCCCTCCAGTTGGAAAGCTTGGGGCTGGCCTCTGGCAACCATCCAAGGCGGTCAGAGATTTCAAGTCTCGGCAAATCCCGATCCCCGTGCCCCTCTTGGCACCCTCCCCACCCCCAGATTGGCCTCGGCGGCACAGGCCTTGGTCCCGGGCCACTCACCTGCCTCCCCACTCCCCGATTCCCTCCCAGCACCTCAGGTGGCACAAAGAGGTCGGCCACCCCCCGGCGTCAGGCTCTCCCAACATTTCACCCTCGCACCACCGTTCTTCTCCCTCTCCGATGGGTGCTCTCCCTCCGGCTCCCTCTGTTTGTAAATCGTCACGTCTACCTTGACCCCACTGGCTCGGAAGCTCCTCGGAATGCCCATCGTGTGCTTCCTTTGTGCTCTCTCAGGCGCTTAGTATTCATTCACTCAGTCGTACTCGTTGAGTGCTTACTGTGCGCAGAGCACTGTCCAAACGCTTGACACCGGGACAACAGGCAGACACATTCCCTGCTCACAACGAGCTTACGGTCTAGTACTGGCGGGCACTCGGCACATTCCGCCGCGGCCACCCCCACCTCTACTTCAACTATTACTCCGGACGGACCCGGCCGCACCCAGGAAACCGCACGCCCCACCAAAACTGCACGTCGGCCCCCAGGAGTTGGCTACCACTGTCACCAAGTTCCGTAACAGAGGGCCACACGGGATCAAGGACACCGACGTTCCAGAACGTCGTCCGTCCACGGCATCTTAGCTCCGCTCGTCTCGACACAGCTACGTCGGATGGGGCGCGTGAGGAGAACGAGCCACAGATTTGCCCCTTGGAGATCTGACTCGGAGAAACAGAGAGCACGGAGGGCAGGGGAGACGGAGCCAGAGACAACGCTGCTTCCCGGCTGAAAAAAGGGGACTCAACTGCTGAGGATGGACTCGCCTGCCATCCTGGCGTTGAAAAAGGAGCAGCTCTCTTGGAGCAAAAACTTCGTTGGGAATGCGAGACGAGGAGGGTAAGAGAGATAACGGCAGCTGGTGCTGCCAAAGCTAACAGCTGGAGAAGCAGCGTGGCTCAGTGGAAAGAGCACGGGCTTTGAAGTCAGGGCTCATGAGTTCGAATCCCAGCTCTGCCACTTGGCTGTGTGACTGTGGGCAAGTCACTTAACTTCTCTGTGCCTCAGTTCCCTCATCTGTAAAATGGGGATTAAGACTGTGAGCCCCACGTGGGACAACCTGATTCCCCTGTGTCTACCCCAGCGCTTAGAACAGTGCTCGGCACATAGTAAGCGCTTAACAAATACCAACATTAACAGCGACAACGCAACGAGGAACAACGTGGCCAGGACCGTGGGGCCGGCACTGCCCGCTGCGACCACACCCGTGCTCCCTGAGGAATTTCACCAAAACCGCCTTCAAGTTCAAAGGATGAATACATTTATCGAAATCGTGCACACGATTACTCCGGTCCTTTCAAGAGAACCGACAACACCTGCGTAGCACAGAGAGGTGGCTCAAGACGGTTCCGTATTTCTCTCCGACTTCCAGATTCCACCGCGGACTAGCGTCGACCAGATTTAGTGAAAGTCAGTCATTCGACCCCGTCAACCCCAGCTGGGAGACTCCCCGCTTCAGGCCTGTTTACGGGGAGAAGAGCCAAGTGTCCACTGGGGGGGCTCCGCTGCCCAAATCACCCCCGTGCTGCCTCTGGACAGAAACGCAAGCAGAATTCCTCTTCCCAAAGGGAGCCTGGGGGTAACCGGCTTTGTTTTTACCTTTTCACCTCTCCCTCCCTTCCTCCGCAACGATGAGGCTCGATCGATCGGTCATTTTTCTTACGCACCGACTGCATGCAGAACACCGTACTAAGCACTTGGGAGAGGCGACCCGGACCCAGCCCCGTGGGCGGGAGGTCACGCCCCGGTCCCACGGGCGCCGCATCCCCGGCCGGCACCACATTTCCATCTGGCCCCCAGAAAGCGAGTCCGCTTCGCGGCCGGCTGGGCGCCCCCGTGGGTGGAGGCTCGGGCTCCCGGCAACCGGGCTCTCCCTCCCGCCCACCCGTCTGCCTCCCCACCCCGGGCCACCGTTGCCGAGATGAGCCGTTCCCTGAAAGCATGGGAGCGGTGGGCGGAGTGGCATCCGTGGCCAGAGGCAGCCACCCCCACACCCATTTTTTTTTTTCAAAAGGCATTCGTTAAGCGCTTGCTATGTGCCAAGCAAGGTACTCGGTGCTGGGGTGGATCCAAGATAATCGGGTGGGACACAGTTCCTGTTCCACATGGGGTTGGCTCAGTCTTAACTCCCATTTTGCAGATGAGGTAATCGAGGCCCCGAGAAGTGAAGTGACTTGCCCAAGGTCAGACAGCAGACAAGTGGCAGAGCTGGGACTAGAACCGGCTCCCAGGCCAGTGCTCTTTCCACTAGACCACTCTGCTTCTTTACCACTTCACAGCTAAAGCTTCGGCGCCTCACCGAGAAGTTACGGTCGGCGTCACCCGCGGCCGCGGAGGGTACAGAATCCCCTTCGGCTCCTCGCCTGTTTGCTCAGACCCTGTCCACCCTTCCCGGGTGAAACGGTTCCCAGCTCTTCCCTCGGTGGGCCGGTGCCGCTCCCCGAGGGGCCTTCCCCGGCCCCCGGAATTAGAGCAGCTTCTTGGGCCCAGCGTACATCCCGGCCGGGGAGCGGTCGTCCCGGCCGGGATGGGGGCCGTGGGGACGCTTCGGCTCTCTGGCCGGGGGCCGAACCAAATCCAGAGAATTTCCTCCCTGCAGCCTCCCGCTCCAGCCCGCCGCCCCTCCACCCACGCAGCCTCGCTTAACTCCACAAAGCTCCTCGGGGCTGCAGCCCGGCTAATGACTCCTCATTTGAGCGAGACTCACCTCAAATGCTCGTTAGCAGCTCGCTTCGGCCCTGCAGTCAAACAGAACCCCCCTCAGGCTCTTCTCCTACCGGCTCGGGAGGCTCGGGAACAACCCCGGGGTGCTGAGCTGGGAGGACTGAGTGGCCAGGGATAGGCTCCCACATTCCTGTAGGCGGGAAGGGAGGTCTGTCCGGACAGACACACGTGGCCGTGGGCCAACGCCGAGGGTCGGTCAGGGGTGGCGGCCCAACAGCGGTTGAGGGGTGGCTGGGGGGTCGCGGACTCCGCAGATCCCTGGGGGGATGCGTGGTGGGGAGAATGCAACCGCCATCAGTATCCACTCCCACCTATCCCCAGACACCGCCCCGCTCGGTAGTTCTGGTCCAGTCTCGCCCCACAGAGGTGGCCGGATAAACGGTTAGCACCTTCTTCACACAGTCTCCTGAGAATTTCGGGACACTCAAGTTCACCCTTCACTCTGCCTTCTCCGGACTACACAACCACAAGAGTTTCTACATGGTGCTTAGGCCCGGGGGGAGTGTGCAGGACCAGACCGTGGCGCCGACACAGGACTGGGGCTCAGGAGGGAGGCAGAGCACGCCTAGGATAGGGGACCGAGACCCGGGGGCGGGCCCGAAGGAAGCGGCCGGCCCCGGACGGCCTCCGGCTGACCCGAGGGCCCCGTCGACCAGATCCCAGAGAAGCCCGCAGTCCCGTCACCGCCTCTCCCCTCGTAAAATTCAAACCCGGACAGCCGAGGCTGAGTTTCGTGTTGTCCGGAAGAGGGGTGGGACGCCGGTTGGACTGACTGTCGGAATAGAACGCGCCTTTGTCTGAAGCGCCGGAGATGGCCCCGGAGGTCACTCGCGCCTCACAGCTCCCCATCAGCGTCGGAGGACGTGAAGTCGAATGCTCCGTCCGCTCCCGCTCCTTCACGGAAGAGAAAGGGGACAGAGCAGGGGGGAGGGTCTTCGCCAGGCCCCCAGCGGGGAAAAAAAGCCCAACCGTCGATTTTACGTCCACGGCAACACGTGCCCACCACGTCTTAATTAAGCCTCATCCTTTAGCAAAAGAATTACGAGGGTAGTGAAATGGTGTCAGACTCTTCAGCGGTGAAGAAAGAAAATTACTCTTTAATTACCACGAGATGACTTTCTGGCACACCGTCGAGAACATTCAGTACGATGTTCCTCCCCGCCAGCCCCGGGATGTTCTCCGTCGAGGCCCCTCCAGACACCCAGCCCTCTCCTTTGAATCCGGTTCCCTCTGGACCTAACATTCTGCCCGGCGGGAGGCCACGCCTTAGGAAAGTCCCACTCTGCTAGGAAAGTCAGAGGCCCGGCCCAAATCACCCGGGCAGGGGGCTTCCCACGAGCCCGCGGGGACGGGACGGGGAGCACCAGGAGGAGAGCGCCCCGGTCCCGATCCGCGTGCCTCCCACCCCTCTCTGGGGTTCCAGGCCGGCCCCCGGGGGCCGGCACCCAGAGGGACCGAGCAGCCCCCGGGGGCCCTGGGCTCCGTGGGGAGCGAGGCTGAACGGGCTAAAATGGGCTTGTGCCGCCAAGGGTTCAAAGTTGAGAAAACAAACCGGCCGGCTGCAAGAGGTCACGGGGACCCCGAGTCGCTCGTTAAAAGCGGGGAAGCCTGGCCTCTTTAGGCGAGTGCGTGCCGCTCGGCGCCGCCCCGGGGGTTTGGAACCCCAACCACGCGCAAGGCCGAGAGCCCTCGGTCTCAAGGATACAAAAACGAGCCTTCCATAATGACCCCCCTCCCCACCTGACCTCGAGCCACAGAGAGGGCAGAAAATACAGCCCGACTGTGGCGTGGAGGCCAGAGCTTCCGGCTTGGCTTCCCGCTCCTCTGCTCTGGGCCCCGGGTGCTCCTCCTCGGCCTCCAGGGCCCGCCTCCCCCCACCTCGTTAAAGCCGGGCTAACTACTCCCTCTAGGAGGAAGGGGCGGAGCAGGAGGAGCAGCTCCCATTTCTGATGTCAGGCTGGTGGCTTCCGGGACAAACATGGCTACAAAATGCACAAACACTATAAAACACAGGGGGCAGAAGCAAGGAGACATAATAAGGAGATTCATCACGTCACAAACAACGACCCAAGCTGTGATTTCCAGCACAGTGAAGTGATTGGGGTCGGGGAGGGGGTTGTGCGGGGGAGGACCGGTCCCCACCAGGGAGCCAGCGAGGACCATCCGACACCTGACTCTCCCCTCTCTGTCCCTGATTCTCCCTGAAGTGACCCAACGTGGACCACGCCACGCCTCCGACTCTCCCCGCGTCATCCGGCACCCGACTGGCCCCACAGTGACCTGCTGGTGATTCAGACCGCCCAGCTCCCGCTGCTGGGGGAAGTATCGTGACCCCTGTGGAACTCTCTCAACCCTAGGGAAAGCCACTACCTGAAGCACCAAAGAGAGGTTCATCCCTGGTCAATCAGTCGTATTTATCGAGCGCTTAGTGTGAGCAGATTGCTGTTCTAAGCGCCTGGGAGAGTGCCAGATAACAACACACAGATACATTCCCTGCCCACAATGAGTTTACAGTCTAGAGGCAGGAAAGCTGGCTTCCCCGGGGCCCAGGGAGAGGTTTTCCTGGCTGCTTTATCCTGCCCCGTCGACAAACAGAGGAACGGCTAGGTAACGGCGAAAACTCGGCCTCGTGTATTTTTGACATTATATTGAAATTTCCCATCGAAAAGGCCAAAGAGGAATTAGAAACACATAACGGAAGGGAGCTGTTCAGAAGCCTCTCTTTCAGGACACTTTGGAGACAGAAATGAAATGCCTCCCTTGTTTCCATTCATCCCCAATGCCCTTCCAGGAAGTAATCCCAAACTCTGCAAGTCAGGTGTGAGATGTTTCCAAGGGTCCTTGGGGACCAAGAGGGCCGCAGGCCACTAATAATAATAATATTTGCTAAGTGCTTACTATGTGCCAGGCCCTGAGCTAAGCACAGGGGTAGATCCAAGATAATCGGGTTGGACCCAGTTCTGAGAGAACCGGCCGCCACCCCCACCCTCCCGTGCCGCTCCAGGCGCCGCGCGCACTGCGGAATCAGGTTGGCCGTGCTTCTCGCCACTGCCGCCCCTCCGGAGCTCAAGGGGTCCGGAACACGGCTGCGGCGCTGGGGAACATCGCTCACACGATCAATCAATCTTATTTATCAAGCGTGACTGTCTGCGGAGCACCGTACCAAGCACTTTGGAGAGTACGACATACGAGAGTCGGTAGGCACGTTCCCCGCCCACAAGGAGCTTACAGTCTAGAGACGAGCTGCTTCCCAGGCGTCGCCCACCTCGGCGCTTCTGGCCAAACGTGTCCCTTTGGGAAGACCAACAAATGGATCCACGGCCACGATCGGCAGCCACCCAGGAAGACCAAGGCCGAGCTCAGCGGCCCCTCGGTAAGATCCGCTGCCGTGGTCACTTGGACTGCCGTGGACTCTGTCTCTCGAGCTGGAGTCGGCCACTTGGCAAGGGTAGACCCCCAAGGACTAACTTCTGGGGCAATCAGAGGCCCTCCACAAACTGCTCCGAAGACTACAGCCCAGCTCCGCAATCCAGAGATCCCAAAGGAAGCCCTGTCCCCACCTCCGCCCCTGAGCTGGGAATCGCAGAGAATCGGCGGAGAGAGGGGCAGGCATCCGATCCCTCAAGGGCTGCAGCACGTCCAAAGCAGCAAAAGCTTTTTGCATAAAGAGAGAGGAAAAATACGGAAAAGTCTTGGTAGACAATTCCTCGGGATCCCAAAATATTGCACCCCTGGGTGTGGGATGCTGCACTGCCGCACCCGTGTACGTGCTGTGAAAAATGCAGGCAACCAAACATACTCCACCAGTATCTAGGAACAAAGCACACACGCGTGCACACACTCACACAGAGCCCCCACCATCTCCGATGGCCTTGAAAGGATGATTATGCTAAATGTCACCAATTTAAATATTTGAATGCAGAAAAGGTTGAAGATCACTGAAAGACCAAATGACATTTATGATAATCGTCCTTTTATTTACTAGGGTCTTTGAAGATACAAATGAGGAATCAAAAGATATCTTACATTAGTGCCCAAAAAACCAGCTCCTCTTTTATCCATTAGATTGCAAGCAGTCAAAGGGCAGGGGCTATTTTTATTGTCTGCAGACACTTGCCTCCACTTTCCTTTGCCAGGGCTGAGAGTCAGGGAATTGGGGGGCTGCCACCCTGCTCCGGGGCAGGGGACTGGATGAGACGGGCGCTGTGGAACCCACCTTTATGAGAACGGCAATTAAAACGGCCTGGGAGAGTCCGACCGTCCAATTCTCCGGGACGGAGAAACTGGCTCGGCCCAGCAGTCGGCCAGGCCAGATTGGGCCGCGTCTTCGAGCCGCCAGGTTTTCCAGGGACAGGGTGGCTCGTACCCGGTAACTCCCCTTCTCCTCTCATCCCAAGAGCGATAAACGGCTCTCCCGAACCTGCCCCGGGGCTCTTTGGCATCCAGGGAACTGTAAGCCGCCCCCAGACTAATCTCGTTGTGGGAAGGGAATGTGACTGCTTATTGTCATATCGTTAATAATAATGTTGGTATTTGTTAAGCGCTTACTATGTGCCGAGCACCGTTCTAAGCGCTGGGGGGGGGATACAGGGTCATCAGGTTGTCCCACGTGAGGCTCACAGTCTCCATCCCCATTTTACAGATGAGGTCACTGAGGCACCGAGAAGTGAAGTGACTTGCCCGAAGTCACCCAGCTGGCAGGTGGCAGAGCTGGGATTAGAACCCATGACCCCTGACTCCTAAGCCCGTGCTCTTTCCACTGGGCCACACTGCTTCATATTGTTCTCTCCCAAGCGGTTAGTATAGTGCTCTGCACACAGTAAGCGCTCAGTAAATACGACTGAGTGAATGAATGAATGAGAACGATCCAGACCCGACCTGGAAAGTAGGAAGATGATGGGAACATGGATCCCACTGCTGGGGGCTCAGTTCAACCAGGGACACAGATTCCCCGAGCAGGGGGCAGGGTTTGCCCAGGGGCACGATTTTCCTGGGGACATGGTTCCCCATGGCCTGTTAATAATAATAATGTTGGTATTTGTTAAGTGCTTACTATGTGCAGAGCACTGTTCTAAGCGCTGGGGTAGATCCAGGGTAATCAGGTTGTCCCACGTGAGGCTCACAGGTAATCCCCATTTTACAGATGAGGCAACTGAGGCAAAGAGAAGTGAAGCGACTTGTCCACAGTCACACAGCTGACAAGTGGCGGAGCCGGGATTCGAACCCATGCCCTCTGACTCCCAAGCCCGGGCGGGGCAGCCCCAGAGTTGGTGTCAGGGGCGAGCCCTTTCTGGGGAGGGTTCAGGGCGCCTCTGAGCCGCAGCAGACGCAGAGCAAAGTCTCGAGGAAAGTGCAGGGGACTGGGAGTCTGAGGGCCTGCATTCTAACCCCAGCTCTGCCATCCGCCTGCTGCGGGGGTGACCTTGGGTAGGTCACTTCGCTTCTCTGTGCCTATTTCCTCATCTGTAAAATGGACAGTCGATTCCTGTTCTCCCTCCAACTTAGTCTCTGAGCCTACTGTGTCCAACCTGCTTATGCTGTATCTACCCCACTACTTGGTATTCATTCACTCAACCGATTATATTTACTGAGCGCTACTGTGTGCAGAGCACTGCATTAAGCGCTGGGGAAAGTACAATATAACAATAAGCAGACAAGTTCCCTGCCCACAACGAGCTCACAGCACTCGGCACACACTAAGGGCCTGGCAGATATCCCAATGATTAGCAGGCGCAGCAAGTTTTCGAGGACGATGTGGCCGTAACTCATTGTTCCCCAAGTCACTTCCTTCGGACAGGCCTCGCTTCCCCCTGGCCCGGGCTGGGCCCCGACTCCGTTCTCG
Source organism: Ornithorhynchus anatinus (assembly GCF_004115215.2). Classification (NCBI taxonomy): domain Eukaryota; kingdom Metazoa; phylum Chordata; class Mammalia; order Monotremata; family Ornithorhynchidae; genus Ornithorhynchus; species Ornithorhynchus anatinus. The sequence continues at coordinate 566,965 of NC_041728.1, read as the reverse complement.
GGAGCCGCCCCTCCAGCGGTTCCGCTCCCCCTCCTCGGCCGCCCGGTCCCCGGGTCGGACCGGCCCCGAACCCCCGCGGGCCGGCGGCACGACGACCGCGGCACGCCAGTCTCCCCCGATTTCAAAGCCTTACTGAAGGCACATCTCCTCCAAGAGGCCTTCCCAGACTTTCTCCTGGGAAAAAGACGCACCTTCTCCAAGAGGCCTCTCCCACTTTTCCTCATCTCCCGCTCCCTTCTGCGTCGCCCTGACCTGCTCCCTTTTCTCCCCCCCCCGCGCCCTGCCCCACAGCGCTTATGTCCATATCTGGCACTATTAGACTGACATCTGTTTATCTGCATTGACGTTAGAGAAGCGGCGTGGCTCAGGGGAAAGAGCTCGGACTCGGGAGTCGGAGGTCATGGGTTCTCATCCCGACTCCGCCACTTGTCAGCTGGGTGACTCTGGGCAAGTCACTTCACTCTTCTGTGCCTCAGTTCCCTCCTCTGTAAAATGGGGATGAAGACCGTGAGCCCCCCGTGGGATAACCTGATTACCTTGAATCACCCCTCAGTGCTCAGAACAATGCTTTGAACATAGTAGACACTTAACAAATGGCATCGTTATTATTATTATGTTTCCCCCGCCCCAGACTGTGAGCTCGTTATGGGTGGGACTGTCACTTTATTGCTGTACTGTATTTCCCAAGGGCTTAGTAGAGTGTTCTGCACACAGTAAGCGCTCAGTATGATTGAATGAATGAATAATAAGTATGATCGAATGAATGATCGTTGAGACTGCGAGCCCATCGTCGGGCAGGGATGGGCTCTATCTGTTGCCCAATTGTCCATTCCAAGTGCTTAGTCCAGTGCTCTGCACATAGGAAGTGCTCAATAGACTGAATGAATGAATCGTGAGAAGCAGCGTGGCTCAGTGGAAAGTGCCCGGGCTTGGGAGTCAAAGGTCATGGGTTAAAATCCCGGCTCTGCCGCTTGCCAGCTGTGTGACTTTGGGCCAGTCGCTTCACTTCTCTGTGCCTCAGTTACCTCATCTGTAAAATGGGGGTTAAAACTGTGAGCCCGTGGGACAACCTGATCACCTTGTATCCCCCAGCGCTTAGTACAGTGCTTTGCACATAGTAAGCGCTTAACAAATACCACCATTATTATTATTACCATCGAATGATCGTTTAGACTGTGAGCCCGTCGCTGGGCAGGGAGGGTCTCTATCTGTTGCCCAATTGTCCATTCCAAGCACGTAGTCCAGTGCTCTGCACATAGGAAGTGCTCAATGAATGCGATTGAATGAATAAAAAATATGATCGAATGAATGAATGAATGAATGGATGGACGAAGGAAGAAGGGGGCCCACCCAGGGCTGGGGGGGAGGGCCAGAGTGCAGGCCTCGCCTCCCCACAGACCAAGCCCCCCAGGCGTCAGGCCGATCCCCCGCTGCACTCGCCGCGGGCGAGCTGGTATTTAAGCGTTTACTATGTGCAGAGCACTGTTCTAAGCACTGGGGGGATACAAGGTCATCAGGTTATCCCACGGGGGACTCACAGTCTTCATCCCCCTTTTACAGAGGAGGTCACTGAGGCCCAGAGAAGTGAAGTGACTCGCCCAAAGTCACCCAGCTGGCAGGTGGCGGAGCCGGGATTAGAACCCACGACCTGACTCCTTAGCCCGGGCTCTTTCCACTGAGCCACGCTGCTTCTCATAATAACGGCATTAAGCGCTTGCTACCTGCCAAGCATAGTTGTAAGCGCTGGGGTAGATACAAGGTAATCAGTTTGTCTCACTTGGGGCTCACAGTTTTAATCCCCATTTTACAGATGAGGTAACGGGCACAGAGAAATCAAGTGGCTTGCCCAAGGTCACACAGCAGACAAATGGCAGAGTCGGTGTTAGAACTCACGTCCTCTGACTCCCAGGCCCGTGTTCTTTCCACCGAACCACGCTGCTTCTACAGCGTGGCTTGGTGGTTACAGCATGGGGCTTGGGAGTCAGAAGGTCATGGGTTCCAATCCTGACTCTGTGCGACTTTGGGCAAGTCACTTCACTTCTCTGGGCCTCAGTTACCTCATCTGTAAAATGAGGATTGAGACTGTAAACCCCATGTGGGACAAACAGATTACCTTGTATCCACCCCAGTGCTTAGTACAGTGCCTGGCACGTAGCAAGCGCTTAACGAATTCCATGATTATTATTATTATGATTATTCTTCTTACATATTCCCTGCCCACAAGGAACTTACCGTGTTGAGGGGGACAGCGGCAAAACAGAGACGCCCGCGCATACACCCAGAAGCAGCATCCCTATCTGTCAAATGGGGATTGAGACCGTGAGCCCCACGTGGGCCGGGATTGGGTCTGACCCAATTTGCTTGTATCCACCCCAGCGCTAAGTACAGTGCCTGGCGTATCGTAAGCGCTGACTAAATACCATCGTCGTCATTATTATTATTCTGTGAAGGGGGAAGACGTTCCAGGCCAGACGAATGCAGCGCAGACGGCCCCCGCGGCAGCCGGGTCTGCCACCGGCCGCCCCTCCCACCTGGACGACCGCCAGAACCACCGATCCCAGAGGAATTTTCTAAGAGGTGTCCCCCCGGGGACGGGGACCACGACCGGACCGCGCTGACCCCACGCAACGGCACGCGTCTCCTCAACCTTCACGGGCCAAAGCCCCAGTCACGGACTACTGGGGGCTGCCAGCCGCCAGTCCGCATCCCCCGGCCACTCGGGGTCCAGAAGCCGCGGGCGCCCTGGATCTAGAAGCCGCGGCTCTGGCGGTTCTACGAGTTCAATCGGAGCCTCGGCGCCCCCCGCCTCCGGTCACCCCAACCTCGTCATGTCGCTCCCACCCGCCCTGCCCCAGGAGCCCCCGCTGCCCCACCCCACCACGCCGGCAAATGAGGCCTGCGGCGCTCCCTACTCCGTCGGGGCAAACTCCCCTTTAGCCTCGACAGCAAGGGAACCCGGCTCTCCCCAGACAGTCTCTTTCCCCTGCGCTCTCTACCGGAGGGGCTCATCTTCTCCCACTCCCCAAACCTCGCTGGAGAAAGGGGAGGAGTCGGCCCCCTCCTCAGCCCCCAGTGCCTGCCGGCCCCTCCACCCCACTCCTCTCCGGGCCCATATCATCCACCGTCTCCACCCGCTTCAACTTCTGGTTGCCGTCACCTACCGCCCCACGGGACCCACCGCCAACTTTCTGAACCATCTTGGGGCCCAATAAAAATCATTACATTCGTTCACTATATAGAGGTGGCTAACCCCGACAATGCTCTCTCAACTCCACCTACCTCCCCGCTCCTCTCCACCTCGCCCACTCCCCAACCTAGACACATGATCGACTTTGATATCTCCAGTCATCAACTCTCAAATCCCATTCCAGCCACAACCACCTCAACTGCCTTTCTGTCCCGGGGCCCCTCCCTGCCAACCGTACCGTCCCCTCCCACCCAGAGGCCTCCCACTTCGCGACTCCATCCACTCACCCTAGGCCGTCGCGCTCCGTGGGATTCCCGACCCAACCTTCCCCCTCGTTGCACAGATCCGCCCACCTCCAACCTCTACCCCGCCGCGGCTTGGAATTCATCCTAGCACCCTGTCTTTCCCCGACGCCTCGGTATTTTGGGGGTGACCCTCTAAACCCCTACCCAGCCACAGAGTTCTGGGCTGTGGGTAGATTGGGCCGTGAGATGGAGATCCTTGGGACCGTTGGAAAAGGGATTAAGAGCGATGAATGGATACCCTTGGGGATCGAGGGTGGCCAACTTCCAAGGAAGTGGTTTAACAGCACGGGGACTAACGATGGTTTGTGCCGGGGGACGACCATCTTCGGGAGGGCCGAGGGGAGCTGAGGAGGCAGTGTGATGCAATCGGCCAGATGATGTGTTAAAACCCCACCTGGAAGGGTGGTGTGCTGAGACCTTCCGGGAAGGAGCCGGGACTAAAGACTTGGAGTGAGCTGTCGTCTCTGCGCCCTCTCCACCCCACCTCTCTGGGACCCCTACCCAATCTTCTTCCCTTCGTGGCCGTCATCTTCAACCCCTCGCTCTGGGCTGTCTCCCTCCAACGCCCCCCCACAGGTCCCCTCTCCTAGAGAACCAAACCTTCTCTGGGCCCCCCACCAGCCCCCGCCTCTCGCCCCATCTCCCCCCTTCCCCCCCCTCCCTTTGCCAATGTCTCGAACAGGCAGCTTACGCCCACTTCCTCCACTTCCTCGAGAAGCGGAGGGCTCACCTACAACTCGGCTTCTGCTCCCCGAGCCTGAAGGACACCCCCCCAACACACACACCCAGCCCCAGCCCGGAGCGCGTTGCGGCCCCTCCCCACTGGCGGAACCAGAGGGCTCCGAGACCCACAGCCAGCCTGCCCACCTGCCTCTTTGGCTGCCGCCGCTGCTGCCGGCCCCACGGACCGGGCGGCGGGGGGCCGGCGGGCGCGGGCAGGAAACGCCGACCGCGGAGATTCTGCGGCCACTCCCTCGCTGCGGGTCTGTCCCCGAGGTCAAAGCGAATCACGGCCGAGCCTCGGGAGGAAATCGCCGACACCGAAAGCGGAAGTCGACCGTTCTCCTCCTCGATGCCGGAAAAGCGAGCAACAGTCACGTCCCCGGTCGTTCCGGTAAGGAAGCCGTCGGAATCTGACCGGGACTCGGGACCTCTGCCCCTACTGCTCCCCAAGCCCCCGTAGCCCCCGCAGCTCTCCGGGGCTGGGAATTCCACAGCCAAGGCCCCAGCGCCCCCAACCTCGCTGTGACAGCCACCCGGGGTCCGAATTCCGACCCCTACCCCCGCCCCCTGCGCCCAACAACCGGCCGGAGGGCTCCCGCGGACTCCCCGGTTCTCGAGGTTCCCGAGGTCGGCTCACCCCTGCACGGCCCCGGCCCGGCCGCTTTTAACGTTTGGGAGCAAGACGACAGATCGGAAGGAGAGCGATGCAGTTAGGCCAAGGAAGCTCCGCGCCGGGGGAGGGGGTGGCTCGTGAAGACGCCCGAGAGAAACGAATTCGCGGGCCCGCAGACGCCAACCGAGCCGTGTTTGCTCTCCAATTCTCTGCCTGGGCAGCGGCCTTCAAGAGGACGGCAGTGGGTGGGAGAGCTCTTCCGAAGCTACCTGCCGGCCGGGGATGCGGCGAAGGGGGCGGGCAGAGAGCAGAGGCGGCGGAGAGGAGGGGAGGCCGAAGGGCTGCAGCGTCGAACGTGGGCCTGGAAGAATTGGTTCAGGGCCGGGCTGCAGGACTCACGAGTCTTGCCACTTTGGCACCCGGTGAACCTGCAGCCATCCTGGACTTGAGGGAGGCCTTTCCCAAAAAAAGCCCAGGGTCACAGGACCCTCCCCACTTCAAGGAGAGGTGATGTGGCGGGGGGGGGGGGAGTGAGGGGGCAAGACCATCAGGGCCAGCGGACCAGCCCAGGTCCGTAAAGAACAACTGCGGTGCCAAGCTTCCGGCCAACCGAAGGGCACGTAGAAAATGGGGAACAGAGAGTGGGCAGACTCCATCGGACATGACCCCAGATTGGAGAGACCCCATGCCAAAGCGTCCCGGTGGGGCTACGGCTTTGACCGGCAGCCAACTCTGGGGACGGACTTCCCGGACAGGGAGAGCAGTCCGGTGGGCCGGCCGGCCCCTCCCACGCTGCCCGACGGCCCTTCTCTCGGCGGCGAGCCCGCGGCGGAGCGGCCGGGGCTACCCTCGCTGCCAGCGGGCCTCCCCGGCCACTGCGGATTCGAGCCCGGCCACCGGCTGCCGACCGAGCCGCTGCTGAGGCTGACTCGGCACAGTTCAAAGGCGGGGTGGTTGTGAGATCGGGTGCTGGACCGGAAGCTGTCCGAGGGCGGGGATCCATCTCTACTAACTCTGGCGGCCTCTCCCTGTTGCTTAACGTGGTGCTCGGTGCCCGGCGGCCCCCACCCACAGGTCTGCCCCGAGAGGACCTGAGGGGGTCCAGGCGTCAAACTGAGAAGACGCGAGCGAGGCGGGGGAAGCTCACCGGGGCCGACCGGCCGACCCACCGACCGACCGGTGAAGCCGACGGCGGTGGCACCTCCCCAAGCAGCGCCCGCCTCGGGCCCTGCCACGCGGCGAGGGCTGGGGGGTAGGGCGGTGCAGGGGAAGCGGGTTCTCTGCCCAACACAGGGCAGCGTAATATCAAGAGGAGCGGCTTCGGACACCGGAGAACTCCACAGTCAGAGTCTCCACTACCATCCCCAGAAAGTTTCCATCCTTCGGCCCTGGGTCCGTGAAACCCGCCGCCCTCGGGCGGCTAACTGGACCAGGCCCGGTGGCTGGGCGGCACCGAAAGCCAGGGGAGCCGAGCAAGACGGAGTGATCGCGGAGCGGGGCCTACCGTGCAGCCCAGCTTCCCCAACCGCGGGAACCAGGGTGGCCGGAAGGGCAGAGGCGGGCACCAGGAGGGCACCAGCTATCCCGGCCACCCTGCAGCAGACGCAACTGGCCGCCTCGTGCTTTCCAGACCCCACTGTCACCCTCACGGCCAAGCCGCTTCCCGGCTCTGCTCTCCGAGAGGAACCACGGCTCTGACGCCGGCTCGTGGGGCTGGGAGGGACCCCGGCCGGCTACGGCCTCCCCGGATGCCAGGAGGGACCCAGGTGTATACTGTGAGGAGAGCGGGGACCTCCCTCCGGGGACTGGGCCACGTTGGCTGGGAGAGAGACCCTTCATTCGTTCATTCATTTGTATTTATTGAGCACTGTACTAAGCGCTTGGAAAGTATAATTCAGCGATAGAGACAATTCCTGCCCACGACGGGCTTACAGTATAGAAGAGGATGGCAGACATCGAAACAAGTAAACGGGCATTAATATAGATAGAATTATAGACATATACATACGTACACAAGCGCTGAGGTGGCGGGGGCGGTTGAGCAAAGGGATCGAGTCGGGGCGATGGGGAGGGAAGGGGGAGCTGAGGAAAAGGGGGGCTTAGTCTGGGAAGGCCTCTTGGAGGAGGTGAGCCTTCAGCAGAGCTTTGAAAGGGGGGAGCGTGATTGTTCGGCAGAGTTGAGGAGGGAGAGCGTTCCAGGCCAGGGGTAGGACGTGGGCCGGGGGTCGACGGCGGGACAGGTGAGAACGAGGCACTGTGAGAAGGTCAGCACCCGGAGGAGCAGAGTGTGTGGGCTGGGGTGCAGAAGGAGAGAAGGGAGGTGAGATACAAGGGGGTAAGGTGATGGACAGCTTTGAAGCCCATGGTGAGGAGCTGAGGGGCAACCACTAGAGATTTGCGAGGAGGGGGGTGACGTGCCCCGCACGTTTCTGTAAAAAGATAATCCAGGCAGCACAGTGAAGTATAGACTGCAGTGGGGAGAGACAGGAGGTTGGGAGGTCAGAAAGGAGGCTGATGCAGGAATCCAGTCGAGGCAGGATGAGCGACTGTACTGACGGTATTTAATAATGATAATGTTGGTATTTGTTAAGCGCTTACTATGTGCAGAGCACTGTTCTAAGCGCTGGGGTGGACACAGGGGAATCGGGTTGTCCCACGTGGGGCTCACAGTCTTCATCCCCATTTTACAGATGAGGGAACTGAGGCACAGAGAAGTTAAGTGACTCGCCCACAGTCACACAGCTGACAAGTGGCAGAGCTGGGATTCGAACTCATGACCTCGGACTCCAAAGCCCATGCTCTTTCCACTGAGCCACGCTGCTTCTCTACTGACGCGGTCGCCCCCACAGCCGAGCCACTGCCCTCCAGGAGGAACAACAGCTCTGATGCCGCCTCGTAGGCCTGCGAGAGAGACCCTGCCCAGCTGCAGCCTCCCCCGGTGCCAGGAGGGACCTGGGTACGCCGGCCGTGCTGGCCGCAAGCGCGGCAGCCGACTGTTCCCACTGCGACCGCGTGTGAACCGAGACCGGCTCTCGCCGACCAAGCGGACCGCAGCCCCGAGGGGGCCGGGCGCCGCCGGACGCGCCGACGCCGGCAGAGGCGCAGGCTGCCATCCCCGCCGCCGGTGGGCAGCGCTCGGTTCCTGGAAGTGCCGGCCTTCCCCCTCTCGCGCCCCGCTCTGCCCAGAGACCTTGGGGCCGCGGGAAGGGCAAGCTCAGGTGGTTCCGGTTCCGCTTTGAATCCCACGGACCGGAGTGCGACCGACCGGTCCCGGACCGGCGGGGAGGTGCAAGGCGGCTTCCGGCCAAGCGCTCCCGGGCGTCCCGGACGACTGAGCCTCCCACCCACCCACGGCCCGCTGGTGAGGCCGGGGGTCGCCCGTGATTCGTCCACCCGGGAGGGCGGGGGTGAGTGGGGAGAGCGCGGTGTCTCCCGCGGGCCACTGCTCGGCGCTAACTTAGCCCAGAGTTGACGGGGTGGCGGTCCCACCCCGGGCTCCCGCTCCCGGGCCCCGTCCGGCCCCGCCGCGGGGACCGGAGGCCAAGGAGCCCAGCGGAGCGGCGAGCTCCCGGGGTTCCCGTGGACGAGGGCCCGTGGCACTCTGGGAAGCTCCTAAGGCTGGGGAGGGGAGCTCGCCCGGAGCCGCCGCTTGGCAAGGGGCAAAGCCTCGGCCACACGGTCGGGTCAGGGCTGCCCGCTTCCTACCGATTCCCGCTTGGTCCCAAAGAGGGCCGAGAAGCAGCGTGGCCTCCTGGAAACAGGGTTCTAAAGCCCAGCTCTACCACTTGCCTGCCGTGTGGCCTTGAGCGAGTCGCTTCACTTCTCTTTGCCTCGCCTCGTCTGCAGGATGGGGTTTCGATACCATCTCTCTGGCCGCACACCTCTCTATCTTAACTGCCTATCCGTCTGCCTGCCTGCGGCAGAAGCAGCCGGTGGCTTGGGCGGCCGGCAGGCGATCCCGCGGCAGGTTGATTTTCCCGACCCTCCCCACCCCGGATATCAGGGGAAGGTTGCAACGGTGCCTGAGTGGGTGGGCGGAGCAACCTGCTCTGACTGGGCCCTTCACGGCACGCGCGGGTCCGCACCTTCCCCTGGGCCAGACACTAAGAAAATTGAAAACATCCCTTCGTCCCACAGGGTGATTCCCTTGTCCCAATCCTCCCGGGCTTGCCTTCCATCTGGGTGGGTGCCCTTTTTTTTTTAATGGTATTTAAGCGCCAGGCAGTGTACCTAGCACTGGGGCAGACACAAGATCATCAGGTTGGTAAAGGTCCCTGTCCCTCAAGGGCTCACATTTTACAGATGAGGTAACTGAGGGATAGAGCACCGTGCACCCCCCAGTTGCGGCTCCTCCGGGAGCCCGGAATCGCTTGTCCCCCGGGAGTCATCTCGTATCATGTTCCGCTCGTCCCCCCGAGCGTGTGCCTGCCTCTGCCCGCTGGGTTCAACCGTCACTCCCTGCATACCTGCAGCCAAGGGGTTAACAACGTGCCCTCCCTGACCCTGCCTTGCCCTCAGTCCCCAGTCCAGCGTTGCGCGTCTGACCGGCCGTCCGACCGATCAAACGGCCCGAGGCCCGAGCCCGGTTACGGTGGAGGGTGGACACAAATAACAAGGTCAGGCCGTCCCCGTCTCTCCCAGGGCTCCCAGTCTAAATAGAAGGGAGAACGGGTGGTTAATGCCCATTTTACAGATGAGGAAACTGGGGCCCGGAGAAGTTTAATGGCTTGCCCAAGATCACACAGCAGGCAGGCGGCAGAGCCGGGATGAGAACCCTGGTCCTCCAACTCTGGGGCCTGTGCTCTCTCTAATAATAATAATGTTGGTATTTAAGCGCTTACTATGTGCCGAGCCCTGTTCTAAGCGCCGGGGTAGATACAGGGTAATCAGGTTGTCCCACGTGAGGCTCACAGTTAATCCCCGTTTTACAGATGAGGTCACTGAGGCCCAGAGAAGTGAAGTGGCTCGCCCACAGTCACCCAGCTGACACGTGGCAGAGCCGGGATTCAAACCCATGACCTCTGTCTCCCAAGCCCGGGCTCTTGCCACTGAGCCACGCTGCTTCCAGCGTTCCAGGCCGGAGGCAGGACCTGGGCGAGGGGTCGGCAGCGAGACAGACGAGCTGGAGGTAAAGTCAGAAGGTTGGCGTTAGAAGACTGATGTGTGAGGGGCGGGTTGTAGTAGGAGAGTAGCAAGACGAGGCAGGAGGGGGCAAGGTGGTGGACGGCTTTAAAGCCGATGGTGAGGGGTCTTTTTGACGCAGAGGCGGGTGGGCAACCGCTGGAGTTTCTCGAGGAGCGGGCGAATACGGCCTCAACGTCTCTGGTAGAGAAACGATCCGGGCGGCAGAGTGAAGTATGGACCAGAGAAGCAGCGTGGCTCAGTGGGAAGAGCCCGGGTTCGAATGGGTTCGAATGCCGGCTCTGCCATCTGTCCGCCGTGTGACCGTGGGCAAGTCACTTCCCTTCTCTGGGCCTCGGTTCCCTCATCTGTAAAATGGGGATGAAGACTGTGAGCCCCACGGGGGACAACCCGATGACCCTGTATCCACCCCCGCGCTTAGCTCTGCACATAGGAAGCGCTTAACAAACACCATTATCATCACTAGAGTCGGGACAGGCCGAAGGTGCGGAAGTCAGCGAGGAGGCCGATATAGTAATCAAGGCAGGACGGGATAAGTGATCGGATTAACACGTGAGAGCAGTTTGGATGAAGAAGAAAGCGTGGATTTTGGCCATGTTGTGAAGGCTGCAGCCGGGGGCTGGGGCCAGAGCACCACTCTCGGCTACCCAGACGGTACACCCCATCCCGGCCGCCTGACCTTCCCTGCTCCTAGCGACAACACCGACAACGATAAGACAGAGAATGGTCTTTGTTAAGCACTTAGCCCAAAGCAAGCGCCGTTCTAAGCGCTGGGGTCGATATAAGTTAATCAGGTTGCACACGGTCCCTGTCCCATATGGAGTAGGAGAGAGTAGAATTTAATGCCTGCTTTACAGCTACGGTAACTGAGGCACAGAGAAGTGAAGCGACTTATCCAAGGTCACACAGCAGGCACGCGGCGGAGCCGGCACCTGAATCCAGGTCCTCCGACTCCCAGGCCCGGGCTCTCTCCACGAGACCGCCCCGCTCCGCCATCCCTGTCGCATCCCAGCCCCACTCCAAACCGAGCCGCAGCGGCTTAGCTGCCCACTCAAACCCCAGCCGACGAGAGCGCGACGAAGAGCCGGGCCGGCTGCGACGGTCCCGCGGCACTGAGACTTCCTGCTGCTTGGGGGAAGGCTTGCGGAAAATGCCAACCGTGTAGGTAGGCGGGGATGGATGGATGGATGGGCCCCCCCCCCCCCCCCCGAAAACGGCAAGGGGCTGACCAGCTAGTGGGCTCGCAGCCATTTGCGGGGGGGGGACACCGCACCTAAATCTAGAGTGGGCAGGCCACATCAGCACCCACCACCACCGCGTGGTCACGAAAACGCATATTCACCGCTCTGGAGGAGTGGGGAGAAGATGGAGAAGAGAAGGAGGCGGTTACTCTCGGCGCTGACCTCTAACCCACGTCCCGCCTCCTCAAATCTGAGACAATTACTCTCTCCCCCTTCAAAGCTTTATTGAAGGCCCATCTCCTCCAAGAAGCCTTCCCTAAGCCCTCCTCTCCTCTTCTCCCACTCTCCTGCATCACCCTGAGTTGCTCCCTCTCTTCATCCCCCCCGGCCCAGTCCCAGAGCACTTATGTCCACACGTGCAATTTAGTTATTTATATTAATGCCTGTCGCCCCCTCTAGACTGTAAGCGCGTTGTGGGCAGGGACCGTGCCTGTTATAGCGTGCTCTCCCAAGGGTTTAGTACGGTGCTCTGCACGTGGTAAGTGCTCAACAAATACGATCGACTGACAGGGTTGAAATCAGCCCCCAAGGTAAGAGCGTCTTCAGAGCAGTTCGTGAAGCCCGACCCCGAGGTCGGCCACCGAGGATCGAGCGTGGACGCCGTCGGGCGGGCCGAGGGCAGCTGCTGTTGAGCAGCGTGGCTCGGTGGAAAGAGCCCGGGCTGGGGAGTCGGAGGTCATGGGTTCAAATCCCAGCTCCGCCGCTCGTCAGCCGGGTTACTTTGGGCCAGTCGCTTCACTTCTCTGTGCCTCCGTCATCTCAACTGTAAAATGGGCATGAAGACTGTGAGCCCCACGTGGGACACCCTGATCACCTTGTTTCCTCCCCAGCGCGTAGAACAGTGCTTTGCACATAGTAAGCACTTAACAGACGCCATCAACATTAAGTGTCTGCTGAGCCAGGCAGGGCTCTGGCGATGGCCGCTTCCCCCAAGCTGAGCCCGCCCCGGCTCTCTGGGCTGGGCCTTCCCCCCTCCCCGCCACCTTCTGACCCCAGACAGAAGCCTTTGGCCCCCGAGGGGAATTGTGTGGCTCAGGGAACCAGTTCACCAAGAGGACAGGAAGCAGCATGGTGTAGTGGATAGAGCCCGGGCCTGGGAGTCCCAAGGTCAAGGGTTCTAATCCTGGCTCCACCACTTGTCTGCTGTGTGACCTTGGGCAAGTCACTCTGCTTCTCTGTGCCTCGGCTATCTCATCTATAAAAAGGGGATCGAGACTGTGAGCCCCACAGGGGGCAGGGACTGTATCCAACTCGATTTGCTTGGGTCCACCCCAGCACTCGGTAATAATAACACTGGTATTAATTAAGGGCTTACTATTGTGCCAAGCACTGTTCTAAGCCCTGGGGTAGAGACAGAGAAGCAGCGTGGCTCAGTGGAAAGAGCCCGGGCTTTGGAGTCAGAGGTCATGGGTTCGAATCCCAGCTCGGCCACTTGTCAGCTGTGTGACTTTGGGCAAGTCACTTAACTTCTCGGTGCCTCAGTCACCTCATCTGTAAAATGGGGATTAAGACCGTGAGCCCCACGTGGGACAACCCGATTCCCCTGTGTCAACCCCAGCGCTTAGAACAGTGCTTGGCACATAGTAAGCGCTTAACAAATACCAACATTATTATTATTATTATTATTACACAAGGAATTCAGATTGTCCCATGTGGAGCTCACAGGCTTCATCCCCCTTTTACAGATGAGGTCACTGAGGCACAGAGAAGCGAACTGATCTGCCCAGAGTCACACATCTGACGAGTGGCCGAGGCGGATTTAGAACCCACGACCTCTGACTCCCGAGCCCTTTCCGCTAAGCCGCACTGCTTCGGGACACAGTAAGCGCTTAATACATTATTATTATTAAAGGAACCGGACCAGGGGCATCCGTCCAGCCTCATGGGTCTCCACCCTCGATTCCCTGGAGGGGGAAACGCTGGACGTAGACGAGCAGAACCCGAATGACTGATTATTATCCAAAACTTATTATCCAACCTCGGCTTCACGGACATCTCCTCCCCTGGGTCTCCGCCTATCTCGGGCCGCTCATTCTCAGTCTCTTTCGCGGGCTCCTCCTCTGCCCCCTCCTCTCTAACTGTGGGACTCCCCTCAAGGTTCAGTTCTGGGTCCCCTTCTACTCTCCAGTTCCCCCCACTCCCTTGAAGAACTCATCTGCTCCCACGGCTTCAACTGCCACCTTTATGTGAACAATTTCTCCATCTACCTCTCCATCTCCTCAGAGGTCACGGGTTCTAATCCCGGCTCCGCCACTTGTCAGCTGTGTGACTGTGGGCAAGTCCCTTAACTTCTCTGTGCCTCAGTGACCTCATCTGTGAAATGAGGATGAAGACGGTGAGCCTCGTGTGGGACAACCTGATTACCCTGTATCTACCCTAGCGCTTAGAACAGTGCTCTGCACATAGTAAGCGCTTAACAAATACCAACATTATTATATTTCCTCCTGCCTTGGGGGCATCTCTACCCAACTGCCCCAATGACACCTCAAACTAAACATGACCCAAACACAACTCTTCATCCTCAACCGTACCGTGTCCTCCCTCTGACTTCCCCATGACTATAGACAGCACCACCACCCTCCGTGTCACCGGCCTGCAGCGAAGCTGCGTGATCTAGTCGGTAGAGCATGGGCCTGGGAGTCCGAAGGACCTTGGTTCGAATCCCAACTCCACCACTTGTCCGCTTTGTGAGCTTGGGCAGATCACTTCTCTGTGCCTCAGTCACTGCGTCTGTAGAACGGGGATTAAGACCGGAAGCACCTTGTGGGACGTGGACTGTGTCACACCTGATTAGCTTGTACCTATCCTAGTGTTTAGTACAGTAGGGACTTTCAAAAAAAAAAATGATTTAAAAAAATTGGCATCATCCACAACTCATTTCTCTCACCTAACTCACAGAGTCGACCGTCAGTTTTACCTTCCCGACGTCATTAAAATCCAACTCTTCCCCCCCTCCATCCAAACTGTTACCACGTTGATCCGACCACTTATCCGATCCCACCCCGACTACCTTCGTCAGCCTCCTCCCCGACCTCCCTGCCGCCTCTCTCCCCCCGCTCCGGCCCACGCTTCACTCGGAGGCCTGGATCACTTTTCCAAAATTCGGTCCCCGTTTCCCCACTCCTCCAGAAACTCCAGGGGTTGCCCATCCACCACCTCAAATAGAAACTTCTTCATCGCTGGCTCTAAAGCACTCAGACACCTCGCCCCCCGCTACCCTGCCTCGCTCATTTCCTACGACCCACGCGGCCAGGACACCCGGCTCCCGCGACGTCAACCTACTCGCCACACGTCCGTCTGGCCGCCCACCCCTCGCCCGCATCCTGCCTCTGGTCTGCCAGTCCCTCCCCCTCCCGCAGACCACCACTCTCCCCACCTTCAAAACCCTCCTAAAATCACACCTCCTCCCAGAGGCCTTCCCCGGCTAGGTCTTCATTTCCCCTACTCCGTCTCCCTTCCGCGTTGCCCTGACACTCGGATTTGTACCCCTTAACTCACCCCACCCTCAGCCTCACGGCGCTTTCGAACATATCTGTAATTTATATTAACGGCCCTCTCCCCCTTTAGACTGTAAACTCACTGTGGGCTGGGAACGCAGCTACCATTCATTCCTCTTTCATTCAATCGAATTTACTGAGCTCTTACTGCGCGCAGAGCACCGTACTAAAAGCTTGCAAAGTACAATAGAGAAATAAAAAGGGTTCGCAGTGTGGGGTGGGGCGGAGAATCAACTCTCTGAGATTGTAAGATGGCAAGTGCTTAGTACAGTGCTCTGCACACTCAAATTTGATTGACAGGAGGAAAAAGGAGAGGGCTGGGAAAGGCCATTTCCCCCAAACGGATTCCCGGGCACTGGTTTCCTATAGATCGTCATCATGTTTGAGGCGCCCCACCATTTAACAATGAAAACCGGCTTCTGCACACAAGCCGGCCGTTAAACAAAGGGGGGCCCCGGGTGGAGCGGAGCTGAAAGACCCCTGCGTTCAAAGTACAAGGACTGGCCAGACTCGCCGAGCTCGTCCTGCTCTCCCGACACCTCTTCCCCACCATCGCCCGGATGGTCGGGGGCGGGGAAGTGCCAGGGGAGAGTTCGCGGCGCGGACGTGTTACCCGGGAGCTAGGCCGGCCGTGCCTGTCGGGAGACGGCGATCTAGTTCCCGGAGGGGCCTCGGGCCGTGTCTCCGAAAACTTTGTTAAAATGGAAATATTCTTGCCCGTCAACTCTACTACGCGGGCGAAGTTCCAGGCATCAGACGAGATACCGGATATGGCTGCGTGGGGCGAGTGTCCAAACCGTGCCAAAGGAGACCTTCAGGAGGGTTCAGACAAACCCCAGGCCCGAGGGAATTTCCTGGGAGCCGACTGCGGGTTAGGCACCGTGGTCGGCACTTGGCAGGACTCCGAAGTAGGGAGACGGGTCCCCCGCCCTCCAGGGGCCTCCCATGTAACAGAGGAGACGGACACGGTCTTTAGAGGTATCGTGGGCACAGCGGGAAGAACAAGGTGAAGCGGGAAGCGCACACACCAGGACGCCCAAGCTGAACAAGTAACCAAATGCCCAAAGAACCGCACCGAGAAGGCACGTCCGCACACTCGCGGGTTGCGGAGCGGCGAAAAGCTCCACGCCCACGGATGCGGAAGCTGGAGACGCCTCTCTCCTCCCATCCGCGGGGTCGACACCGACGGTGACTCCCAGCCTCGGCCACCCGTCCGGTCGACGCCCCGGCCGATCCCCCTGCCGACGCGGCCACCCTCAGAATCCAACAGCGTTCCCGGGAGACGGCCGGGGACGGAGAGGAGGGGGGAGCGGCCACTGAAGACCTCAGACCGGGTCGACTGGCAGGCGGACGGCGCTCTCTCTTTCTGGAGAAGTGAAGCGGATGGCAGCCGGTAAGGCCGGTGAGCGGGCCCGGGGCGCTCCGGGCAGCCCGGACACGGCCGTCGGCTGGCTCCGACCCCCGAGGGTCGGTCCGACCTCCTGAGAAAAACTCATTTGCGACTCCAGCTCGACTCGGCGACGGGGGTGTGCCGGTGAGCCGTTGGCGCCACCCGTGCCCACGCCCTCCCCACGGGCCGGTCCGGCCCCCAACCCACCCCACCTCAGCTCTCTTTGGGTCCACGGGGCGGGCCCGCCGCCTCTGGGTGACCAGGAGCAGCGGACCCGTCGCCGCCAGGCTCGACGGATCTTTTGGGGGCAGAGAGCAATGGCCGCTCCCCGGGGCCTCTCGGGCCCCACCCTCTTTGCCTAAACCAGTCACTCAAACACGAGCCATCGCTCGGCCCGCTCGGGAAGGGGGCCTCCAAGGAACGGTCCCTGCTACCTCTCTCTCCCCTCTGACAAGTCCGGGGTAGCGAACGCCGCCTCAGCCCCGACGACGGGACGGCAGCCGTCAGCTTCGGGCACCCCGCCCTCTTCCTTCCTCTCCCCTTCCCCCACCCCGGGGCCGGGGGTCTGGGGCGGGGGGCGATGACAGTGGAAGGGGCTGCGGGAAGGGGAGGGCCCAAGAAAGGAGGCTGAGGAATTCAGAGACAGTAGGGGCGCGGGCCTGTCCGAAGTCGGCGGCGAGTTCTTTCCCACCTGGTCGAAGGGGCGTTTTTTCACTGCAGGGTGAAGAACGCTATCTTAGCTTTCATTCATTCCTCTGTATTTATTGAGCGCTTACCGTGTGCAGAGCACTGTATCAGCACTTGGGAGAGCACAAGACAAGCAACACTTTCCCTGCCCGCATCGCCCTCTGCTTTTCCCCCTTCTCCTTCCCACAGCACTGTGCGTATCTGTATTATTTATGACTCTATTTTGTTAACGACGTGTATAGATCTATGATTCGGTTTATCTCGGTGATATCGACGCCAGACTACTCGTTTCGTTCTGTTTCGCTTTGCTGTCTCCCCCGTTCAGACTGTGAGCCCGTTACTGGGCAGGGATGGCCTCTCTCTGTTGCCAAGTTGTCCACTCCAAACGCTTAGTCCAGTGCTCTGCACATAGTAAGCGCCCAACAAATACGACAATGAATGAACGAACGAGCTTACATCTAAAGATTGGGGGAGACAGACGATACAAATGAATAAATTAGAGCTATGTACATAAGTGCAGAGCGGGGAAGAACAAAGGGAGCAAGTCTGGTCAGCGCAGAAGGGGGTGGGAGAAGAGGAAAGGGGGGGCTTAGTCAGGGAAGGCCTCCTGGAGGAGCTGGGCCTTCGCTAAGGCTTTGGGGGGCGGGGGGAGAAGGGTAACTGTCTGTTGGATCTGAGGAGGGAAGGCACTCCAGGCCAGAGGCAGGTCAAGGACGAGGCATCGGCGGCAAGATGGAGGAGACTGAGGCAGGACCCAGAGAAGCCTGTCTCGGTGGCCAGTGGGCCACTGAAAGCAGAGCTGGAGCAACCCCCCGTGCACTGGAGGAAGCTGGGTTTCGGAGTTAGAAAACAAGACCGAGGCCTTCGAAAGACAAGATGCCGCCACCCTGAAGGGAAGTGGCCAGAAGAGCCCAACTCCTCGGTACGACCCGGAGACCCGAGCGGGGCCAGGATCCTGGGCTCCTCTGGGCCCTCTGCTCTTGGCCTGAAATCTCCTTCGTAAACAAATTCTGGATGACAGAAAGCTCCATTCGGAAAAGGATCCAGGGGGTTCACAGGGTCTTAGGAACTCACTGAAATTTAACAAAGAATCCCCGCATGAAGGTCGCCTTAAAAAAATAAATAAGAGTTTCATGAGGTTGGCCCTTCGATAGAGGCCAAATGTACTTTAAGCTGGTAATAAAAACACAAGTACGTGCAGGAAGAGCCGCACTTTTAAAACGAGAAGCGGAATAAAGAGGAGATGTGACGCAACGCGGGTCGCGGGCCCGGCTGGCTCGGCCTCCGGATCGGGGCCCAGAAGCCCAGGGATGAACCGGACGGTCCATCCCCCTCCTCCGGGTCTGCCCGGGCACCGTTCAGGTCCGGCCCTCCAGCTCTTTCCCCAGACCCGGGACGCGGAGCAGCCCGAGGACGAGCTCGGGGGCAAAGGAGCCATTCCGGACCAGCTCTCCAAGCAGGGTCCCCGGATTCGCCACGCTGGAGAGCACGTGCCCGGGCGGTGCCCTTTACTGCCCTGGGCCCCCCCCGCCCCGCCCCCACGGGGCCCCTATAAAATCTGGCCGGCCTTTCATCTCCACTGACCTATAACCCGCCTCGGCTCAACCTCTCTCGTCTCTCCTGCCCTTCCATTCGGGGGCCGGGCGGCCCCGGGGGCTTCCGTCCTCACTTCTGTACCCGGAGGTCGGCCCACGTGCCGACTCGGTCCCCACCCGGTAAACGGGGGTTCGCCACAAGAGGCGACGTCCCGCGGTAGAGCCCCTCCCCATCTCTACCCCAAATCACCAGAAGGCGACTTTCGCCAACCGCGTCGCTAGAAAGAACCCGCCGGACTTCTCCTGCGCGGCACGGGCCGAGGCCCGGCTCCCGTCCCCTCGCGACGGGCCCACGGCGGGCGGGCGTTCACCTCGCCCCCGTCGGTCCTAATCACAAGGTGGGCTTCCAGACGGGCCCCCGGGGGCCGCTGAGCCCGTTTGGGAGTCCCAGAAACTGGCAGAATCAGAGAGAAGAGGCGCGCGTGCACACACCCACACACCTATATTCATTCTCTCTCTCTTTCGCAGGTCCGTATGCTATCCCTGCCTTCCTTCCCCAACGCGCGGACAGCGTCCGTTAAGGGCCCCTCCGGCCATTCCGGAGGCGTCTGGCCCGCCCTTCCAGCCAGCCCGAGGGCATAGCTTCTTTCTTTGCGTCGAGCGAGCAGTTGCCAGCAGTCCGTCCACGGCCCCTCCTCCAGCGGGGCCCCGAGACAAAAAGCGACTATTTTCTTTCAGAACGCCTCACGGAGGCCTCTCCCGGGGCTGAAAGCGGGCAAAGCCCATGCTGTGCGCCTGTCTCCCGGAGAAGATCGCATCTTTTATCTATTTATCGCCCCTCGGCTTTATTTTCACAGCAGATTCCCGGCTCGGACGCAATCGGCCAAGAAGCCCTCCTCCCCCTACGCGCTCCGGCCATCCCTCGCCGCCCGCAAGCGGAATCGGGCGCGGGCGAGAGGAGCAACCCGGCGGGCGCACGCTCGCCGCCGCCGGGAAACCGGAGACGGGGACGACGCGGGGCCCTCGATCCTTTCCAGACCGGCAGAGGACAGGCAGGGCAGTCTGAGAATTGCTCCCGAGAGCCAGGGAGAGCGGCCCGCCGAGAGCGAGAGCCCGGGCGAAAGATCGCCTCCGCGGGCCGCACGAGAATTCCAACGAACCGCAGACAGAAGGGGATGAAAACCAATCCGAGTTGTCTTAGGAGAGGGAGGAGGAGAGAGAGGGGGGACCGCCGGCACCGGGAGACGGGAGGGTGGGAGGAATCACTGTACGTGGGGTGGGGGGGGGGGGGGGGGAGGTGTGCGCTTGCGTGGGAGAGGCAGTGAGGGAGGGGGAGAGAGAGAGAGACGGAGGGAGGGAGAGGGGAAGATGATTAATTTCCACTGGAATTCTGGATGTGCAAGATCCAAACTGTACCAGGCCCATCTGTACCATGAGGTCTCAGATCTCCACTGGGGCTAAAGACGGAGGCGGGGGCACGGTTCGGACTCGTCTGTTTCGACGGGGAGGCGAGGGAGGAGGCAGGCGAGCGGGACCGTCTCGTCTCGGGCCTCTCAGAGCCCGGCCGGAGACGGACGGCCGAGAGGGCAGGGGATGAGGAGGAGGAGGAGGAGGACGGCGAGGGAAGGGGGAGGGCCGGGATTAGAGAGGCCTGGGTGGGCGGCTTTCACTCCCCAGCCCCGCTCCCGCTCGCCTTTGTCCAATCTCTTCCATCTCCCCGGTCCTGAAAAGAAACGGGCTCTTTTGTTTCCGAGGGGGGCAGAGAAGGCGAATGGAGGCAAATAAGCATAAGAGATGAGATATCGTCGGTCCTCGTCCACCCCATCTCCTCCCCGGCCCCCGGCCGGCCGGGTCCGTCCGGGGGCACAGGGGGCAGGCAGAGGGGTGGCCGGGGTCCTGCCGGGGAAGGAGGAGGAGGAGGAGGACGAGTGGGGGTCCCGGCTGTCTGTCGGGGGCGGACAGGTGGCCAGACCCATCCGCTCCAGGCCCCCTTTGGATGTGGGGTGTGTGCGTTCTGGGGTGTGAGGGGGTGGCCGGTGGTGCAGGAGGCCGAGCGACCCCTCCAGGCCCCGGACGGCCGCCCTGTCTGCAGCGGAGGAGGAGGTGGGAGGAGGGAAAAGGGAGGAGGAGGAGGAGGAGGAGGAGGAGGAGGAGGAGGAGGAGGAGGAGGAGGGCCCGCACCGCACCGCACAGCATACAACAGGCTCAGTCTGCAACAGCCCGCCGCCTGCCTCTCCCGCGGTGGGGGCACGGGGACGGATCGGGATGGGGGGCGATGGAGGATGAAGGGGATGGGGGAATGGAGAATTGGGGGGGGATGGAGGATGGGGGGGGGATGGAAGATGGGGGGGATGGAGGATGGGGGGGATGGAGGATGGGGGGCGGATGGAGGATGGGGGGCGGATGGAGGATGGGGGGCGGATGGAGGATGGGGGAGGGATGGGTCCCGGCCCCGCACGCTGCATTGTCTGCGGCAGCCCCGGCCGCCCCCCGCCCCCCCCCAGCGCACAGACACACACACACACACACACACCCCCCCCGCACAAACAGACAGAGACGGCGACAGGCCCCCAGAGGCGCGCAGGCGCACCGCCGGGCCCGCGCCTCCCCTCCCCCCCCCGCCCCCCCCCCCCCCCGCAGCCTTTGTCCAGCGGCCGCCCCGCCCCCCCGGGACCCCCGGCCCCCCCCGGGCCCCCCCGGCCCCCCCCCGGCCCGCAGCTGATCCCTCCCTCCCTCCCTCCCTCCCTCCCGGGCGACTTACCGACTTGCAGGACGTTGTGGACGCAGCCTCCGTCCAGCAGCGCGATGCCCCGGCGGAAGGGCAGCCGCGCCTCGTCGGCCCCGTCCCCGCCGGGACCGCCCGACCCCGGCCCCGGCCCCGGCCCCGGCCCCTGACCCGACCCCGGCGCCGGCCCCGGCGCGGCGGGGGGCGACGACGACGACGACGACGACGACGACGAAGACGACGACGAGGAGGCGGACGAGGACGGGGTGGCCGACGGGGTGGCGGAGGACGAGGCGGCGGCGGCGGCGGCGGCGGCGGCCCCGCTGTCGTCCGCTCCCGCTCCCGCGGCGGCGGGTCCGGGGGTCCCGGGGGTCCCGGCGGGTCCGGCCGGGGCGGCGGCGGCGGCGGCGGCGGCGGCGGCGCTGGTGTTGAAGGAGGAGTACATGCAGATCTGGCGCTCGCTGCGGGGGAAGGACCAGTAGACGATGCGGCGCTGCACGGGCTCGGGGATGCGCTCGAAGCGCTCCTCCACCCGCTGGAACGGCCACTTCTCCGCCACCTTCCGCGCCGCGATGTCCAGCAGCGACTCCGGGCCCCGCGGCCCGCACGACGCCCCCGGACCCGCCCGCGCCCCGGCCCCCGCCGCCCGGCACGACGAGCCCCCGCCGCCCCCGCCGCCGCCCCCGGGCCGGCAGCACGGCCGCTTGGCGGGAGGAGGCCGCTGTCCGCGCTCCGCCATGGCCGCGCCGCTTCTCCCGGCGGAGCGGAAGTGGCCCGCGCTTATAAAGGCCGCCGGCAGGGGGGGGGGGAGGGGGAGCGCGCGACCGACGCAAGGCGCCGTGACGTCACCGCGCCGTCCGCCGCTCCGGCGGGGGAGGGAGGGGCCGGGGGGCCGGGTCGTGACGTCAGGGGGCGGGGCGTCGTATGCAGATTCGGTCCGTCGCGAGGGGGCGGGGCCCGAGGCGCGCTCCCGAGAGGGAAGGGGGGGGGGGGGAAGGGATCTGCCCGCTCGGGGGCGCGCAAGGGAGGCGGGAGGACGGGGGGAGTCTGTGTGTGTGTGTGTGTGTGCATGGTTGGGGGGATTGTGTGCAAGTCCGTATGTGTGTGTGTGTACACGGGGGAAGGGTTGTGTGCGTGTGTGTGTGTGTACATGGTTGGGGGTGAAATTGTGTGCAAGAGTGTGTATTAGTGTCTGTGTACATGGAGGGGGGGGATTGTGCGCAACTGTGTGTGTCTGGGGGGGGGGGTCTCTGTGTGTATGTGTGTGTGTGTGTGTGGCTACAGAATAACGTGGGTGTTTGTTAAGCGCTTACTGCGTGCAGCGAGAGCTCGGTTCGAAGCGCTGGGGGGAGATCCAGGGGAATGAGGGTGCCCCCACGGGAGGTTGGAGGGCGAGAGGAGAGTTGTGTGCGAGTCCGTGTGGGTCTGTGCGTGTACATGGTTGGGGGTGAAACGGTGCGCAAGAGTGGGGGGGGGTCTGTGTACATGGAGGGGGGGATTGTGCGCAAGTGTGTGTATGTGTGTGTCTGCCCGTCTATGTCCATGGAGGGGGGGATTGTGTGTGAGTGTGTGTGTGTGTCTGCCCGTCTATGTCCATGGAGGGGGGGGGATTGTGTGTGAGTGTGTGTGTGTGTGTGTGTACATGGCTGGGGGGGGGAATTGTGTGCAAGTCCGTGTGTGCCTGCGTGTGCACGGCTGGGGGGGGCGGGGACGACGACGATTAGGTGCAAGTCCTTGCGACCGCCCGGGGGCGTGTGTCCGTCACCATACGTCCGCGTGTATGTGCGGGCGATCCGGGTGCACATCTGTGCACATGGGGGGGGGGGGGGGCCTGTTGGCTCCTCCGCCCCCTCCTCCCCTGCCCTCGCCACCCTGCTCGTTTGCACAGATGATTCGCTCCCCCGTTTACTGTGGCGCTAAGGCGTACGGCTCCCGGATTCTGGTGATTTCGCCGATGCGGCCTCGGGCCGTCCTGCTTCGCTCCGCCGCCCGTCTCCCCCTTCCCTTTCTAGAGAGAAGCAGCGTGGCTCAGTGGAAAGAGCACGGGCTTTGGAGTCAGGGCTCATGAGTTCGAATCCCAGCTCTGCCACTTGTCGGCTGTGTGACTGTGGGCAAGTCACTTAACTTCTCTGTGCCTCAGTTCCCTCATCTGTAAAATGGGGATGAAGACTGTGAGCCCCACGTGGGACAACCTGATTCCCCTATGTCTACCCCAGCGCTTAGAACAGTGCTCGGCACATAGTAAGCGCTTAACAAATACCAACATTATTATTATTATTATTATTCTAGGCCATCAGCCCGGCGGGGATGGTCCCTCTCTGGTGCCCAATCGTCCATCCCGAGCGCCCAGGCCAACGCTCTGCACAGAGTGAGCGCTCAGTAGATACCGCTCGGAAGCAGCGTGGTTCGGTGGAAAGAGCCCGGGCTTGGGAGTCAGAGTTCGTGGGTTCGAATCCCGGCCCGGCCACTCGTCAGCCGGGTGACCTTGGGCGAGTCGCTTCCCTTCTCTGGGCCTCGGTCGCCTCCTCCGTCGAATGGGGATGAAGACCGTGAGCCCCCCGTGGGACCACCTGATTCCCCTGTGTCTCCCCCAGCGCTTAGCACGGTGCTCGGCACAGAGTGAGCGCTTAACAGATACCGACATTATTAAAGACGATTGAATGAATGAATGAATGAATGAATGAATGATAAGTATGGTCGGATGAACGATCGTTTAGACTGCGAACCCGTCGGTCGTTGGGCAGGGATGGTCTCTACGGGATACTGATAATAATAACGTTGGTATCTGTTAAGCGCTCACTCTGCGCCGAGCGCCGTTCTAAGCGCTGGGGGAGATGCGGGGTCATCAGGTGGATGTGGCGCCCCAACTGTCCATTCCGAGCGCTTAGTCCAGTGCTCTGCGCATAGTGAGCGCCCGATAAATACTATTGAATGAATGACTGAACCCGTGCACGTGGAGGGCTTGTTCGCTCTGCTCCTCTGCTCTTCCCCCTTTCCCTCGGCGCCTGTACCGATTGCTATGTATCCTTTATTACTCTGTTTTGTTGATGAGGCGTAGAGATCTACGGTTCTATTCATCTCGACGATATCTACGCCAGACCGCCCGTTTCGTTTTGCCGTCCGTCTCCCCGCTCCCAGACGGTGGGCCCGTTATCGGGCAGGGACGGTCGCTAGCCGGTGGCCGATCGTCCGTACCAAGCGCTTAGCCCGGTGCTCTGCGCACAGTAAGCGCTCGATAAATACGATTGAATGAATGAATTTCCTGTATAGATATGTGCCGGGGTGGGGGCGGGTTGCACCGTGTGTAGATATGATGATGATGATGATGATGATGTTGGTATCTGTTAAGCGCTTACTAGGTGCCGAGCACCGTTCTAAGCGCCGGGGGAGATACAGGGTCATCGGGTTGTCCCACGGGAGGCTCACGGTCTCCATCCCCATTTTATTCATTCGTTCGGAAGTATTTACTGAGCGCCCACTGGGTGCAGAGCACCGTACTCGGCGCTTGGAATGGACAACCGGGCAACCGAGAGAGACCGTCCCCGCCCAACGACCGGCTCACGGCCTAAACGGGGGAGACGGGCGGCAAAGCGAAACGAAACGACATCATCAGGATAAATGGGATCGGGGAGCTGGACGCCTCATTATACAGATGAGGTCACTGAGGCCCAGAGAAGGGAAATGAGTCGCCCAAAGTCACACATCTGATAAGCGGCGGAGCCGGCATTCGAACCCACGATCGCTGACTCCCAAGCCCGGGTTCTTTCCACTGAGCCGCGCCGCTTCTCGATGTCCCCCTAGTATGGGGGGGGGGGGGGGGGCGGGAAGTTGGGGGGAGCGTATAGGGCGCATAGATGGTCATTCAATCATATTTATTGAGCGCTTACTGTACCCGGGAACTAGCCTGGAACGCCCTCCCTCCCCACAGCCGCCAAACTCACTCTCTTCCCTTCTGCAAAGCCCTCCTGCGAGCTCACCTCCTCCGGGAGGCCTTCCCACACTGAGCCCTCCCTTTCCCTCCGCCCCTCCTCCCCTCCCCATCGCCCGGACCCCCTCCCTCTACACCCTCCCCCTCCCCCCAGCACTTGTGCAGATTTCCATGTATTATTTATTAGGCTATTTATTTTATCGATGATGTGTATCGATCTATGATTCTATTTATCTATTTTGATGCCCGACTGCTTGTTTCGTTTGGGTTTTTCTGTTTCGCTTTCTCCCCCTTCTAGACCGTGAGCCCACTGTTGGGCAGGGATGGTCTCTATCTGTTGCCGAATTGTACACTCCAAGCGCTTAGTACACTGCTCTGCCTACAGTAAGCGCTCAATACATACGGTTGAATGAATGAATGTATGCGGAACTCTGTACCGAGCGCGGTACAGCAGAACGATAAACAGACACATTCCCTGCCCTCAACGAGCTTACGGGAGTGCACGGTTTATAGATGTGTGCCTGTATGGCGGGGGTGGTACACGTCTCCCCCAGCGCTTAGAACAGTGCCCTGCACGTAGTAAGCGCTTAACAAATACCAACGTTATTATCAGACGGCGTGTGGATGTGTGCCGATGGAGGCGGGTGCCCATCATTTACAGATACGTGCCTTTGGCGGGGGGAGTGGAGGCGCCCTGTGTAGAGATGTGTGCTTGGGGGGGGGGGGGCGGGTATTAATAATCTTGGCATCCGTTAAGCGCTTACTATGTGCCGAGCACCGTTCTGAGCGCCGGGGGAGATCCGGGGTCATCGGGTTGTCCCACGCGGGGCTCCCGGTCTTCATCCCCATTTTACAGATGAGGGACCTGAGGCACAGAGAAGTGAAGTGACTCGCCCAAAGTCACCCAGCTGGCGGGCGGCAGAGTCGGGATTAGAACCCATGACCTCTGACTCCTAAGCCCGCGCTCTTGCCACTGAGCCACGGCGCTTCATTGGGTCGTATTTATCGAGCGCTCACTGGGTGCAGAGCGCTGTGCCGAGCGCTTGGGACTGTGCGCACCGTGTACAGATGGGTGGCCTCGTCGGGGAGGTTGTACGGTCTACAGGCGTGTGCCGGGGGCAGGGCAGGGGGAACGGTCCGTGTGCGGCGAAAATGGACGCGCCTGCCTTTGCGGGGGATTCACAGTGAGGAGCGGCACGGCCGAGTGGAGAGAGCCCGGGCCTGGGAGGCGGGAGGTCCTGGGTTCTAATCCCGAACCCGCCACTTCTCTGCCGGTGACCTCGGGCAAGTCACTACACTTCTCTGGGCCTCAGTACCCTCCCCTGTAGAATGGGGACCGAGACGGGCGGCCCCACGTGGGACCGGGCCCGCGTCCGACCCGATTTGCTCGGCTCCGCCCCGGCGCTCAGTCCGGTGCCCGGCACGCGGTAAGTGCGCGGCGAATACCGTCGTCCTCATCGTCGTCGTCACCACCACACGCTCAGGGTCACACACGGGGGTGTCGGCGAGCAGAGCCCCTGGGGCCGGGCGGCCGGGCTTGGGCCCGGAGGAGAGGGAGCCGGCCGGGCGGGGAGGCGGGCCGTCCCAGGCCGAGCCGGAGGAGCAGGGCTCGCCCCGGGCGCGAGGACGGCCGAGGCCCCGGTCGGGACACCGCCCCCGCCCCCGCCCCCAACCCCCAGCTCTGACCCAAGGTGGCCGGGCCGGGCCGGTGATCTGGGCGCAGTGGGATGAACTGGTGATGGTGGGGCAAACCGGTGCTCACTTCCGGCTTGGGGGTGCGATGGGGCCGATGCCCCTTGGGTGCCCCTGTCACCAACACACACACACACACACACACACACCACCCACCCTTCAACAGCGCACAGCTTCCCCGCAGGGAGGGGGAGAGGAGTTCCTCTGCGGAGGAGGAGAGCAGCCCCCGTTGGGATGGGCCGTCCGGGCTGCCCGCACCCTGCCGGACCCTCCGGACCCTCCGGGCTCGACCGTGAGTCAAGAGAGACCTGAGAAAAATGGCCCGACACGTCACCTGGGGCCGGTCCCGCCACCGGCTGCCCCTCTCGGGGAGTTCCTTCAGTCGTGTTAATCGAGCGTGCGGAGCACCGTAGCGAGTGCTCCGGGAGACAGTATGATATTAAACAGACAATTTCCCACGTGCAGGTTTGGCCGCGGCTCCCGGGACTCACGGCTGACTGACTTCATCACCCTCCCGCCTGGCCCGAGGCCCCTGCCCCGGGCCAGACCTCGGCGGGGCGCGCAGCGTAGACTCCCCCCGTGCCCGGGTCCACCGTAGGCTCCGCCTCGCCGGGACAGTGCAACGAGGGGGAGAGCAAGATAATAATACGCATTCATTCGATCGCATTTATTGAGCGCTCACTCCGTGCAGAGCACCGTACTAAGCGCTCGGGAAGTACAATTCGGCAATGAAGAGAGACAATCCCTGCCCGCACCGGGCTTACCGTCTCGAAGGGGGCAGGCTGCTATCGAAACGAGTAGACGGGCGTCGACATAAACACATAGAATTATAGATATGTACATAGACACGCAAGCGTCGTGGCGAGGAGGGAGCGTAAAGTAAAGGGAGAAGCAGCGTGGCTCGGCGGAAAGTGCCCGGGCTTGGGAGTCAGAGGTCATGGGTTCGAATCCCGGCTCCGCCACTTGTCGGCTGGGTGACCGTGGGCGAGTCGCTTCACTTCTCTGGGCCTCGGTTACCTCATCTGTCAAATGGGGATTAACTGTGAGCCTCACGTGGGGCGACCTGATGACCCTGGATCTACCCCAGCGCTTAGAACGGCGCTCGGCCCACAGGAAGCGCTTAACAGACGCCGTCGTCACTATTAAGGGAAGCAGCGTGGCTCAGCGGAAAGAGCCGGGGCTTGGGAGTCAGAGGTCATGAGTTCTGATCCCGGCTCCGCCCCTTGTCTGCTGCGCGACTCTGGACGACTCACTCAACTTCTCTGTGCCTCAATTACCTCATCTGGAAAATGGGGATCGAGACCGTGAGCCCTACATGGGACAACCTGATCACCTTATATCCCCCCGGCGCTTAGGACAGTGCTTTGCACATAGTAAGAGCTTAATCAATGCCATTATTACAAGGGTGACAAGTCACTCTTGTCAGCTGTGTGACTGTGGGCAAGTCACTTAACTTCTCTGTGCCTCAGTTATCTCTTCTGTAAAACGGGGATGAAGACGGTGAGCCCCACGTGGGACAACCTGATCACCTTGCGTCTACCCCAGCGCTTAGAACAGTGCTCTGCACACAGTAAGCGCTTAACAAATAGCAACGTTATTATTATTATTATTATTATGTGCCGAGCATCGTTCTAAGCCCTGGGGTAGATACAAGCTCATCAGGTCGCACGCAATCTCTGTCCCACTTGGAGCTCCCAGATGAGGTAACTGAGGTCCCGAAAAGTGAAGTGACTTGCCCGGGGTCACGTAGCAGACAAGTGGCAGAGCTGAGGTTAGACCCAGGTCCTTCTGACTCCCAGGCCGGTGCCCTCTCCCCCAGGCCACGCCGCTGCCCGTGGGGAGATGGGGGCTGGGAAGCCGCTCGCGGACTGAGCCGGACCTCCGCTTTCCGGCCCCCGGTCCGGCCCGCTGAGGCCCGGAGAGGGAGAGGGGGAAGAAGGGGCAGGAAACAGATGATGAGGAAGGAAGGGCCCGGGCTCTTGGGGGAAAAAAAAAGGGTGGGGAAGGGCAGGGCCTGGCCCTCCTAAGGTGGCTCCCCCCCACCCAGCAGCGTGGGAGTCAGAACGACCCGGGTTCTAGTCCTGGCCCCGTCGCACCACTGCTGGGTGACCTTGGGCAAGTCAGTTCACTTCTCTGGGCCTCAGTCACCTCACCTATGCAATGGGGATGAGCGTGAGCCCCACGTGGGACCGGGACTGTGTCCGATCTGATGAACTTGCATCTACCCTAGTGCTTAGAACAATGCTCGGCCCATTGTAGGCTTGTTGTGGGTTCGGGATGCGTCAGTTTACCGTTATACTGTCCTCTCCCAAGCGCTTAGTACAGTGACCTGCACACAGTAAGCGTCCATTAAATGCGACTGACCCACTGACCGCTGCGGGGGCTGGGCCGGACCCGGGGTCCCGGCCCGGCAGCTCCAAACGCCTGCTTCTCGGCAGGCGGCTGAGCAGGAAGAGAAAGTGAGACTGACTGGAGAGGATGGAGAAGGCACACCAAGAGAACAAGCCGTTTCCAGCAGCTCGGAGCAATGGCCCCCATCCGTCCGTCTTCCCAGCCCCTGGTCCGCTCGGACCCCGAGCCGCTCCACCCCACGGGCCGCCTAAGCCCCCCAATCCGGTCAGCCCCAGCCCTGTCTCCGAGAGGGTCTCTTGGAGGGACGCTTGGGGGAAGGGTGTGCCCGGGGGCCCTCCTGGACACCCGCCCTCATGGTTGGCCTGGACCATCCAGCACCCCTAATTCACCCCTCTCGGACCCTGAATCGCCCCCACGCCCCAGCATAGACCATCCAACACCCCCGACTCTCCTTCCTCCATCCCTGACTCTCCCCCGTCCATCCCCGACTCGCCCCCGGTGGACCAGCCCGGACCATCTAACCCCCCTCGGCACCCCCCAGTGACCGGCGTGGATGTCCGTCCATGGACCTCTACCCAAACTGGGTCTTTGATGCCTGAAGAGCAGCCTTTTGGCCAGACTGGCACCTGTTTTGTTTTGTTGTCTGTCTTCCCTGTTTATTCATTCATTCATTCAATAGTATTTATTGAGCGCTTACTATGTGCAGAGCACTGTACTAAGCCCTGGGAATGGACAAGGCGGCAACAGATAGAGACGGTCCCTGCCCATTGACGGGCTTACGGTCTAAGCCGGGGAGACGGACAGACAAAAACAATAGCAATAAATAGAATCAAGGGGACGAACATCTCATTAACAGAATAAATAGGGTAATGAAAATAGATACAGTTGGGCGGACGAGCACAGTGCTGAGGGGAGGGGAAGGGAGAGGGGGAGGAGCAGAGGGAAAGGGGGGGAAAAGGGGGCTTAGCTGAGGCGAGGTGAAGGGGGGGTAGAGAGGCAGCAGAGGGAGCAGAGGGAAAAAGGGAAGCTCAGTCTGGGAAGGCCTCCCGGAGGAGGTGAGCTCTCAGTAGGGTTTTGAAGAGGGGAAGACAGTTAGTTTAGACTGTGAGCCCGTCGGTGGGCAGGGATTGTCTCTATCTGTGGCCGAATTGTCCATTCCAAGCGCTTAGCACAGCGCTCTGCACACAGTAAGCGCTCAATAAATACGAATGAATGAATGAATGAATGAATGAATGAATGAATGAATGAATGAATGAATGAATGAAAGGGGGCGCCGTCAGCCCCTTTGATGTAGTTCCTTGGGGCGGAGGGCAAAAGACCCTGGATTTTCCCAGGGAGATTGAGCCCTGAGGCTGGGCGGGCCTCTGACTGACTCTGGCCTGGCCTGGGGCCTGCCTGGGGCCGGGCCCGGAACTGGGGGTGATCCACCAATCGATCGGATTTACTGCACGCTTTACCGTGTGCAGAGCCCTGAACTAAGCGCTTGGGAGACTTCGACAGAACGACGGAACGGAGACGTTCCCTGCCCGCAACGAACTTACGGCCTAGAGGGGGAGACGGACGTTGGTAAAAAAAAAAAAAATGAATTACGGATATGTACGTCGGTGCTGTGGGGCTGAGGGAGGGGTGAAAGAAGGGAGTGGGAGAAGGGGAAAGGGGTGGGGGCCTAGTCGGGGAAGGCCTCTTGAAGGAGATGTGCCTTCGTTGAGGCTCTGAGGGTGGGGAGAGTGACCGTCTGCCCAGCGGAGAGCCGGAGGCCGGGGCCGGGCGGCCGTATTTGCATCGCCCGCTGCCGTCAGGTGAACGGTGCTGACCCTCTCCTCTCCTGCCCACCCCCCTGCCCAACCCTCGTGGTCTTGGAGAGGGGACGACCTGCTGCTAACCTGCATCCCATCACACGAATGTCAGAGGCATGACAGTGATGATGATGGGAGCTCTAGAGGGGGCCTGCTGTGTGCAAAGCACCGTGCTGAGCCTCCATCCACCTTCCCCGATTAGTTCTCGGCCCCGCCCCCGCCCCCCCCCGAGTCACACGAACCCTCGGTCTTCGCTAGCCCTTCAGATTAGTACACACAGAGGCGCACGCACACTCGCTCTCTATACGCACACAGACCCACAGGTCCCCGTACCGAGAGCCAACGCCACATCATTACCATATTTGCTTGCTTAATCGCCTCACTTTTCTGCAAAACGTTTGCATCCACAAAACAGAAAGGGGCTGTTGCACAGAGAATCAAGTCTAGCGTTAAAAGGAGCGGGAGAAAGAAAGGGGAACAAAAGAGGGAAGAAGGCAGAAAGGGGAAGAGGAAGGGAGAGGTAAGGGGGCACTTGAGACTCGAGCCCTGCCTTCTTCCGCCCTCTCTCCGGGGCCGTGGCCAGCCGGCACCCTGTGAATTACGTCCTCTCCCCCGCCACCCCCATCTCCCGGCCCCCAAGCCGGTCTGTGCCCGTCGACGTCCTGACCCTACCCCTTCTCCTACCCGGCACGTGCCCCCGACACGGCTTCTAACCGGCCTCCTTTTCCTATTCCTCAAAAATCAGGTCGGGTAGCGGCCGTCACGTGAGCGGATACGGTATCCATCTGGAGGACTGGGTTTCTAAATCCTCTCCTGGGCGTCTCTCCCGTCGGAGCGTAGGTTCCTCCTAGGAGGGAACGAGTCACTTGTTTGTTTTGGGTTTCCCGAAGCGCCTCGAGTGCCTCGCGCCCAACGGCGCCTCAGGAAGAGCCATCACTTACTACGCCTCTGCTGCGTCCGGGGCCCCCCGTCCTGGGCACGTCATGAGGAGGAGGAATGACAGCAGGCTTGGAAAGGGTGGAGATCCCCTCTGGGGAAGCAGGGAGCAGCCCCTCTCCCTCTGCTGGAAAATGCTCCCCGCTCCCACCCCAGGGACGAGAAATCAGCATCATGCTCTTTCCTGCCATTTCCCATTCCTTTGCAGCATGCCGAACTTTGGGGACGGGGCTTACGGGTTGAATAATTTCACAGATGAAGTCATAAAAATACCTAAGTCCGACAGAAGCACACAGACCACCGCCCGCTCCCTGGAATGGGAAGCCACGATCCTCGGTTTCGACAGATCGCCGCGTCCGCACCCGAGCACGGCTCGTTCCGGGTTCCAGAGACGTGCAGGGGTGAGGTCTCATTCATTCATTCATCCATTCGATAGTATTTACTGAGCGCTTACTATGTGCAGAGCACTGGACCGAGCGCTTGGGACGCACAATTCGGCAACAGATAGAGACCATCCCCGCCCAAGGACGGGCTCACGGTCTAAGCGGGGGAGACGGACGAAAGCAAGGCAACATAATCGCGATCAGTAGAATCAAGGGGCTGGACACCTCGTTAACAAAATAAATAGGGCAATAAATAATATATACAAATGGGCACGGCGCCGAGGGGAGGGGAAGGGTTAGGGGACGGCGCACTCCCGAAATCCAGCGAGGGAGGAGCGCAACAGAGAATTCCAAATGCGTCAGGCCACCAGTTAGCGCGAGTTGTTGAGCGACCACTAAGTACTTGCTATTCGCCCCACCCTCGGCCCCGCAGCAGCGTTTACGTCCGAAGCCGGAATTCATTCGTCCATAATGACGTCAGTCTCCCCGTCTAAACTGGAAGCTCCTGGTGGACGGGGAACGTGTCTGCCAACTCCGTCCTATCGTGCTCTCCCAAGAGACTCGTGCCGTGCATTCGCTTCATTCATTCAGTCATATTTTTCGAGGATGTACTGTGCGCAGAGCGGTTGGGAGAGGACAACCCAACAATAAACGGACGCATTCCCCTGCCCGCGACGAGCTTACGGTCTAGAAGGGGGTTCGATTAATACCATCGATCAATTGAGTGCGGCGCAAGGGGCTAAAGCACATACGTGTGTGTGTGCGCGTGCGGATGCGGGGTTATCGGTATGGATACACGTATGTGCACGGGCACGTGAGTGGGTGGGTGGGCTGGGAAAGACCAATGGGGGAGTGGGGGGCAAGGGGCAGGCCCGGGGAGGGAGACGGGAGGGCCTACGGGAACAGTGTCTCCCTCACGGACGGGCCCGGGTCCTCGGCGCCCCGGTCCCCCTCCAAGCGCTCGGTACAGTGCTCTATACACGGTAAGTGCTACGTAAATATAACTGATTTGCAATTCAGTACGTCTGTAATTTATCTATTTATATTGATGTCTCTGTCTCCCCCTCTAGACTGTAAGTTCGTTGTGGGCAGGGAATATGTCCGTTTAAGCAGCGTGGCTCAGTGGAAGGAGCACGGGTTTTGGAGTCGGGGGTCGGGGGTTCGAATCCCCGCTCGGCCGCTCGTCAGCTGTGTGACCGTGGGCGAGTCACTTCGCTTCTCTGGGCCTCAGTTCCCTCATCTGTCAAATGGGGATGAAGACTGTGAGCCCCCCGTGGGACAACCTGATTCCCCTGTGTCTACCCCAGCGCTTAGAACAGTGCTCTGCACATAGTAAGCGCTTAACAAATACCAACATTATTATTATTATATTGGACTCTCCCAACTGCTTAGTACAGTACTCTGCATACAGTAAGCGCTCAATAGATATGATTGAATGAAGATTGTTATATTGTAATAATAATAATGACGATGGCACCTGTTAGACGCTTACTACGTGCCAAGCACGGTACTAAGCGCTGGGGCAGATACAAGGTGATCAGGTTGTCCCACGTGGGGCTCACAGTCTTCATCCCCATTTTACGGATGAGATCACTGAGGCCCAGAGAAGCGACTTGCCCAAAGTCACACAGCTGACAAGCGGCGGAGCCGGCATTAGAACCCAAGACCTCTGACTCCCAAGCCCGGGCTCTTTCCACAGAGCCACGCGGCTTGTCGAGCCCAAGCGCTCAGCCCAGAGCTTTGCACACAGTAAGCGCTCAACAAATACGATTGAAAGAACGAATGGATGAATACTGTTGTATCGTACTCTCCCAAGAGCTTCGCCTAGTGCTCTGCACACAGTAAGCGCTCGATAAATAAGTTCGAATGAATGACTGCCCCGAGATGAGGCAGCAGCCATCGATGAGGGGATTCGGGATGCGTCCAGTGTGAGCCCCGTGGCTGAGAGGCCGGCACCTCTCTCCCTTCTATTCAATTCAATAGCATTTCATAGTATTTATTGAGCACTTACTATGTGCAGAGCACTGTATTAAGCGCTTGGAATGGACAAATGGGTAACAGATAGAGAGAGTCCCTGCCCTTCGACGGGCTCCCGGTCTAATCGGGGGAGACGGACGGACGAGAACAATGGCAATAATGGAATCGAGGGGAAGAACATCTCATTAAAACAAGAGCAAATAAATAGAATCGGGGTGATGGACATCTCATGAACAAAGTAAATTAACAAAATAAAATACCTTCTATCCCCGGGGCATCGATCTCCTGCCAAGGGGCAGGGCTGGGGAGGAGGGGGAGGGATGGCCACGGTAAGGAAGGGTGTGAAGCTCTGAGTTCTGGGTGTCTCCTGTACCCAGGGGGCAGGGGCAGGAGCCTTCGGTGGTCAGAGTGCTCCACCGGGCACCTGCTGTCTTTAGCTGGGCATCCATCACGTACAGACCACTGTACTGAGCAGCTACCGTGTGCCGAGCCCCCTCCCGGGCCTCAGCTCCGGGTAGAGTCGAGAAGCGGCGTGCCTCGGTGGAAAGAGCCGGGGCTTGGGAGTCAGAAGTCATGGGTTCGAATCCCGGTTCTGCCACTTGTCAGCCGGGTGACCGTGGGC
The DNA here is from genome assembly GCF_004115215.2 of Ornithorhynchus anatinus. Taxonomy (NCBI): domain Eukaryota; kingdom Metazoa; phylum Chordata; class Mammalia; order Monotremata; family Ornithorhynchidae; genus Ornithorhynchus; species Ornithorhynchus anatinus. The sequence continues at coordinate 532,234 of NC_041728.1, read as the reverse complement.
GAGTCGCTTCACTTCTCTGGGCCTCAGTTCCCTCATCTGGCTTCTGGCTTCATCAGTTCCCCCTCCAATCTGGCTTCCGTCCCCTCCACTCTACCGAGACTGCTCTCTCTAAGGTCACCCGTGACCTCCTTCTTGCCAAATCCAATGGCTCCTACTCCATTCTGATCCTCCTCGACCTCTCTGCTGCCTTTGACACTGTCGACCATCCCCTCCTCCTCCATACCTTATCTCACCTTGGCTTCACGGACTCTGTCCTCTCCCGGTTCTCCTCTTACCTCTCTGGCCGATCATTCTCGGTCTCCTTCGCTGGAGCCTCCTCCCCCTCCCATCCTTTAACTGTCGGAGTTCCTCAAGGGTCAGTTCTTGGCCCTCTTCTGTTCTCCATTTACACTCGCTCCCTCGGTGAACTCATCCGCTCTCACGGCTTTGACTACCATCTCTACGCAGATGACACGCAGATCTACATCTCCGCCCCGTCCTCTCCCCCTCCCTTCGGGCTCACATCTCCTCCCGCCTCCGGGACGTCTCCACCTGGATGTCGGCCCGCCGCCTAAAACTCAACATGAGCGAGACTGAGCTCCTCATCTTCCCTCCCAAACCCGGTCCGCTCCCAGACTTCTCTATCACCGTGGATGGCACGACCATCCTTCCCGTCTCTCGGGCCCGCGATCTCGGTATCATCCTTGACTCGTCCCTCTCGTTCACCCCACACATCCTATCCGTTACCGAGACCTGCCGGTTTCACCTCTACGATATCGCCAAGATCCGCCCTTTCCTCTCCACCCAAACGGCTACCTTACTATTACGGGCTCTCGTTATATCCCGGCTAGACTACCGTGTCGGCCTTCTCTCTGACCTCCCTTCCTCCTCTCTCTCCCCGCTCCGGTCTATTCTTCACTCCGCCGCCCGGCTCATCTTCCTGCAGAAACGATCTGGGCGTGTCACTCCCCTTCTTAAACAACTCCAGTGGTTGCCTATCGACCTCCGCTCCAAACAAAAACTCCTCACTCTTGGCTTCGAGGCTCTCCGTCACCTTGCCCCTTCCTACCTCTCCTCCCTTCTCTCTTTCTACCGCCCACCCCGCACGCTCCGCTCCTCCGCCGCCCACCTCCTCGCCGTCCCTCGGTCTCGCCCGTCCCGCCGTCGACCCCCGGGTCACGTCCTCCCGCGGTCCCGGAACGCCCTCCCTCCTCACCTCCGCCAAACTGATTCTCTTTCCCTCTTCAAAACCTTACTTAAAAATCACCTCCTCCAAGAGGCGTTCCCAGACCGAGCTCCTCTTCCCCCTCTACTCCCTCTGCCATCCCCCCTTCACCTCTCCGCAGCTAAAGCCTCATTTTCCCCTTTTCCCTCTGCTCCTCCCCCTCTCCCTTCCCATCCCCACGGCACCGTACTCGTCCGCTCGACTGTATATATTTTCGTTACCCTATTTATTTTGTTAATGAATTGTACATCGCCTCGATTCTATTTAGTCGCCATTGTTTTTACGAGATGTTCTTCCCCTTGACGCTGTTTATCGCCATCGTTCTCGTCTGTCCGTCTCCCCCGATTAGACCGTAAGCCCGTCCAACGGCAGGGACTGTCTCTATCTGTTGCCGACTTGTTCATCCCAAGCGCTTAGTACAGTGCTCTGCACATAGTAAGCGCTCAATAAATACTATTGAATGAATGAATGAATCATCTGTCAAATGGGGATTAACTGGGAGCCTCACGTGGGACAGCCGATGACCCTGTATCTCCCCCAGCGCTTAGAACAATGCTCTGCGCATAGTAAGCGCTTAACAAATACCAACATCATTATTATTATCATTTCTGCCCGGGCAGATTCACCGCCCGCTCACACCTGGTGCTGCGGCTGCCCCTCCACCCTCTGCTTCCTGGGGGCGGGGAGGTGGAGGGGGTGATCAGCCTGCCCCCGGGAGGCAGGGGCTGGGGAAGGTGGGGATTATTCTCCCCATTTTCCAGACGCAGAGCCCGGGTGCCCGGGGAAGGTAAGTGACGCGTGCGAGGTCACCCGGCAGGCCAGGATTTCAATCATCCCTCGGTCCATCACGCCGGCAGGGCCGGGGGGGCCTGTTTTTTGAGCGCGCTCGACTAGATGAAGTCTGGTTTCGGTCCCGGAGCGGCCCGCCGCCGAGCCTGCCCCGAGGATCGGGGCCACCGCGTCCCCTCACCGCGGGGCGACGTCACCGCCCCTCCCCCGCTGCCAGCCCGTCGTCGCCCCGGCCGGGGGACGGCCAGCGTCCCCAGGCAGGACTCGCCAATCGAGTAGACCGCCGGGCCAGAGGGGAGGTGCGCCCGAGGTTGCGTCTCGGGGAGAAAACAGCCCATCCGCGTGGCCGCAGGCCAACGGCGTCCATCTTCCCTTGTCAAACGGCGTCTTGGCGCCCCGGTCTTTCTAGGTTTCGAGGTCAGCGACTGTCTGGGTGGTTTAAGGCCTCGGTTCGGCCCCGCCCTCCACCCTGTCCAGTCCCTGCCCCGGGGCTACCGTCCCTCCAGCCCTCCCTCTCCGTGAGCTTTTCCCGTTCTAGTGCCAACCTCCCTCCCTCCGGACTCTCCCCTCTTTCCTTGAAGGCCCCCCGAGCGGTGCTCGGATTTCTTCCCCTTCCCTAATCCGGAGCCGCTCCCGTCTCGGAGCCGTGGGCTCCCTCCGGTCCCCGCTGCCGTGGCCTTTCCCCCCGCGTGTCATCCCGCGGCCCGTCCCCGGTCCCCCCCGTGCCCTCCCTTCGCCTCGCCCCACCCGTCTCGGTCGGCTGTGAGGAGGGCATTGTGTATTGTCTTTCCTTCTATTTATGCCTTGCCCGTGTCTCTCACTTGTTTATCTCTGCTCCACTCACTTCCTCCCCGGACTCTCCCATGCCCATCACCCTGCCCTTTGACCCCCAGCGGGACAAAAACGCTCCCCGCCCCTCTTCTCACCACCGACTTCCCCTGACAACTGGAGAACGGTCCCCGGGGAGGGAGAGGTGGGGGAGCCGGGGCCCGCCCGGCCTCTCGGGGTCCCCGCCGGGCCAACCCTCTCCCCCGTCTCGTCTCCCCGGCCCTCTGAGCGGGTGCGCGGGTGGCGTCGGCACCACGGCTCCCGGGGAAGGGGCCCAAGCTCCGGGATCCGCCGTGACCCGCAGGAGGGAGCAGAGCCTCCCGCTCTCCTCGGCCACCGGTTGCCCCGGGCCGGGCCGGGGCGGTGAGGGGGTCGGAGGTGGGAGCCGGCTCGTCCGACCCTCGAGAGGTACCCGGCCCTCTCTCCGGCCCCAGGTGGAGGCGGTGGGTCTGGAGGGATCCAACAGGGCGGGGCCGGTCATATCTATCGAGCGCCGACCGTGTGCAGAGCGCTCTGGTAAGTAATCCCGGCTCCGCCACTTGCCAGCTGCGTGACTTTGGGCAAGTCACTTCACTTCTCTGGGCCTCAGTGACCTCATCTGTCAAATGGGGATTAAAACCGCGAGCCCCACGTGGGACAACCTGATCACCTCGTATTCCCCCAGCGCCTAGAACAGTGCTTGGCACGTAGTAAGCGCTTAACAAATACCACCGTTATTATTATTATTATTATTACTTAGGGAAGCAGCGTGGCTTAGTGGAAAGAGCCCGGGTTCGGGAGTCAGAGGTCGTGGGTTCTTATCCCCGCTCAATCACCTGTCAGCTGGGTGACTCTGGGCAACTCACTTCGCTTCTCTGTGCCTCAGTGACCTCATCTGTCAAATGGGGATGAAGACTGCGAGCCCCACGTGGGACAACCCCCATGACCCTGTATCTAGCCCAGCGCTTAGAACAGTGCTCGGCACATAGTAAGCGCTTAACAAATACCAACATTATTATTACTATTACTTGGGAGGGTAGATTAAGTAGTTGGGAGAATACAATATAACAATAAACTGACATATTCCCTGCCCACAAAGAGCTTCCAGTCTACAGGGGGAGAAAGACCTTTTAAGAAGCAGCGTGGCTTAGTGGAAAAAGCCCGGGCTTGGGAATCAGAGGATGTGAGTTCTAATCTGGGCTCCGGCACCTGTCAGCTGCGTGACCTCGGGCAAGCCGCTTAACTTCTCCGTGCCTCATTTACCTCATCTGGAAAATGGGGATTAAGACTGTGAGCCCCAAGTGGGACGACGTGATTACCTTGTATGTACCCCAGGGCTTAGAACAGCGCTTGATACATAGTAAACGTTTTAGAAATACCATGATCATTGTTATCATTATTATTATTACTTGGTGGATTGGACCCCCGAACCCTTTGCTTCCTTCCTTCCCGCTCTGAGGCCAAGACGTTGGCATCTCACCGAGGACCGTGTGCTACGTGGGAGGGACCCGGTGGGCACCGAGGTCTCTGCGGCCAGGCGAGGGGTCGAGCTTCGTACCCGCCCGGCGCCTGACACCCAGACTGACGACCGTATCCACGGGCGGGACCGGGCCACCCCCGCAGCACGTCCCTCAGTCGGTCAGTTATTCGATCGGAGTCACTCATTCAGTCCGTCATTCAGCGGCCTTTACCGATCCCCCGCTGCGGGCCCAACGCTGTACCGAGCACCTTCTGGAGCAGAGCGCAGTCGTTCATTCATTCAGTTGTATTCATTGAGCGCATAAGCGCTGGACTAAGCGCTCGGAAAGTACAGTTCAGCGATAAAGAGACAATCCCTGCCCGTCCCGGATTTACGGCCTAGAAGCGGGGAGGCAGGCCTACTGCACGGAGGGCACTGTACTGGTTGGCTACTGGGTGCAGAGGGTTGTCTTGAGCACCTAGAGCACGCAGAGCGGAATACCGGGCACTGGGGAGAGCACGATAGAGTTAGTAGATGTGATCCCGGCCCCGAAGGGGGCTTTGGTCTAGCGAGTCACCGGCGGCCCACAGCCAAGATGCTCCGGCGGGTCAGGGCGGGGAGGACCGGGCCAAGGGTCACCGAGGAGCGATCGGGACGGACGGTCCTCGGGTCCGTGGGAACCGTCGTTGGCCAGCCCCGGCACGGGGGGCGGCTCTGGGAGTTCCCTCTGCGGGGTGGAGGGAAGGGCGGGACCCCTTCTGTACGGACGGGCTCCCCCCCCCGTCCCTCAAAGGCTCCGGGTCCTGGACGGTTTGCGATTTTGGTAGGAGGACGGCTCACGGTCCCCGGACCGCTCTGAAGTCATAAATCTACGGGACACACCGCACTGGCCATATGTGATGAGAATGATGATGGTATCTGTTATGCCAAGGGCCGGGCCAGATAGAAGACAGAGTCAAATCAGCCCACTGGGGACTTGCGATCTACCAGACCGGGAGAGAGAGGGGGATCTTATCTCCACTTTACAGATGAGGGAAATGAGGACCAGAGAGAAGCAGCGTGGCTCAGTGGATAGGGCCTGGGAGTCAGAAGGCCCTGGGTTCTAATGAAAGATCTGTCCCTTTTCTGCTGTGACCTTGGGCAGGTCACCTCACTTCTCTGGGCCTCAGTCTCCTCCTCTGTAACGTGGGGATTAAGAGCGTGAGCCCCATGAGGAAGAGGGACCGTGTCCGACCGGATTAAACCGGAGGGCTTTGAACAGTGCCCGGCACATAGTAAGCGCTTAAGAAGAACCCCAGTTATTATCATCAGAGAGGCTAGACGGGATGCGAGCGGCAGATCCGTCACCCCCTCCTCGGCCAGATGCCTACGTCCCAGTCCCGGCCGGGTGGGGCAGACCCCTCCCCGGCCCCGGCCGGCCCTCGGCCAGGCGGGGGCCCGAGGGCCTGTATCTCGGCTCCGCACCCGCCCCGCTTCTGGGCTGCTGCTCCGCTGGGCCTCCGGGCCGGGCACCAGTAGAGCGGCGACCGGGCGCGGCCGCAGGAACGGATGATCTCGGACGTGTGGCCGGCGGCCAGCTGTTTCCCGCCGCCCGCGGCCAGGAGGAACTAGAGACTCGTCAGCTGCGGCGGCAGCAGGCCGGGGCCGCGTTCTTTGCCGGCCTCCGCAGTTTCTACCGTGCCGGCCCCCGCGGCCTCACCCCGCCAGACCTTCGATCGCCGGCCGGTGACCGAGTCGGTGACCCAAAGAGCACTGCCTGAAGCCACCCCTTAGCCGGGCACCGTCTGTCTGGTCCGGGGCTCCTCACCCTTCCTCGGCTGGCTTGTCACCCACGGGGACCTTCGACAGGCTCCCCGGAAGGACCCAAGCGAGTTGGTTGAGCTCCACGGAAGACTAATATCCTTTCCGGAATAAGCCACCTCTCCGACAGCTCATTCCTCTCTTAGGAACCGTGCTGGAGCTCTGCCAGCCGGTCAGCCATCCGCCCGACCCAGGCCCTGGTTAACACCAGATAATCACCCCCGGGCCTGCACAGGTCGCCACCGCTCATCACACCGGGAGAGAGTCGAGATTCGTCCTTGACCACTCCGGGGCGGGCGGACACGAGGCCTGGGGACAGAGCTTTTGGCGGCAGGTGACCCGGCAGGTCTGCGGTGGTGGTGGGGAGGGGGGGGGGGACCGATTTCGGCTGAATCACGGAGCCTCTTCCTCAGTCCGCCCAGTTAGACAGCGCCCTTGACCAAGCAAGGCCGGAACGAGCTCACCGCCCCGAGATACGGGATCGTGGGGGAGAGAAGCAGCCCCAGTTAATAGTAATTGTGGTATTCGTTAAGCGTTTACTACGTGCCAAGCGTTGTACTAAGCACTGGGGTGGATACAAGCTCATCCTGGGGCTCACAGTCTAAGTAGGAGGGAGAACAGGTACCGAGTCCCCATTTTGCCCATGAGGGAACCGAGGCACAGAGAAGCGAAGCGACTGGTCCGAAGTCACACGGCAGGTAAATCGGGGAGTCGGGATTAGAACCCAGGCCTCCGGGCTCCCAGGCCCATACTCTTTCCACTGGGCCACGCTGCTTCTCAATGGCCGCTTGAGAGGGACCGATGTCCAGGGATCCCTTCTCTCCTCTAGCCGTCGGCCCCCGGGGGAGACTGGCAGGGGTCTCACCGAGGGCCCCGTCGGGAGATTAGACCGTAAGCCCGTCAAACGGCAGGGACCGTCTCTATCTGTTGCCGATTTGTTCATCCCAAGCGCTTAGTACAGTGCTCTGCACATAGTAAGCGCTCAATAAATACTATTGAATGAATGAATGAATGAATGAATGAATGAATGAATGAGATCCCTCCTCCCATCCCTCCCCGATTTCCATGTGGACTAATGGGGCAGTGCCCATTTCCCCTCCTTTTCGATGAAAGGAGAGGGGAAAATCACTCTGTGGTATTTACGGACCACTTACGGTGTGAGGGGCAGGCACGGTACTGAACGTTTAGGAGAGTACGGTACAACAGAGTCGGTAGACACGTCCCCCGCCCACAGTCAACTCAGAGTCCGGAGGGGGAGACAGACATTAATCCGAATAAATAAATTACAGCTATGTCCACAAATTACGGATCTGTCCACGGAAGCAGATGAACCCAAGAAGCGGCTGCGCGAATAAGGGTGAGCACAGAGGTCCAGGCTCCGGAAACTCCACCCTCCGTTCCCTGACAATGGGGTGATCCGATCCTCACCCTCCCCCGAAGTCCGGAGAGGCCGGCGGGGCCCGGGGGCGGCCCACCGGGGCCCCTGCCCCTGCCGCCAGAGTGACGCGAGCCCTTCCTCGAGAGTGCTCGCGCTCCTAACATCCCGGGGCTGGCCTTCCAACGGGGACTCTCAGCAGAAAACGCATTTCTCTTTGAACGAAGCCAAGAGGCCAATCACATTTAGCAGATGCTGTTTTCCACCAGTAAAATTGCTGGCGGCGGAATCCGTCGTGTTCCTGGGGCGTCGCGTCCCCTGACAGCCGGGCTCTGAGTTCTCCATCCTGGCACGGTCGGCGGGCACGTTGAGCTGCGGGCGAGACGGCCCGGAAAATCCAGCGGGACGTGGGGCCGAGGTGTGAGTACACGTTCTTCAGGCTCCAGGGCTCCGTGGTGGCCCTTCCTTATGCTTCCATCCGACCACGGCGAGCCCCCCGTCCCACATTCTTTTCCCTCTTCTCCCCCAGCCCCACCCCGCCCCTTGGGGCTCTGGAGAAGGAGGGGGTGAGAAGGCAGCCGGGCAGCGTGGGTGGACAGGTAGACGGACTCGTTTGTATCTACTCCGGCGCTTAGTTCAGTGCCTGGCGCACGGTAATTCTAACTCTTATCTAACGATATTGATGTTCTTGATCCCCGTTTACTTGTTTTGATGTCTGTCTCCCCGCTTCTAGACTGGGAACCCATTGTGGGCAGGGATTGTCTCTCTTTATTGCTGAATTGTACTTTCCAAGCATTTAATACAGTGCTCTGCACTCAGTAGGGGCTCAATAAATACGATCGAATGAATGAATGAATGATCAAGCGCTTAACAAATAGCATAATTATCATTATTACGGACAGGCCCTTGACCTTCTCCCAGGGAGGGCACCTCGGAGACAGGTCCCCGGCCTGAACGCTCCTCTTGGATAGGCCGGCGCTGCCGTTCTGGAAGCCGAGGCGTTTCCCCGCTATCTCGTTCGGACCATTTAAGTAGACAAAGGGATTGCGATCTCCAGAAACAGCTGCGTTTCGCAAAAGCTCTTCCATTCCTCCGGGTGCGGGACAACAGGTCGAACTTCCCGAAGGATTTGCCGGAAGAGTCATTCCCCCTCACTACTGAAACCTTTTTACCTTCTTAGCCAGAAACGATACTTGGAAACTCCTGGGTGATTATCCAGAATCATCAGAGAAGCAGCGTGGCTCAGTGGAAAGAGCCCGGGCTTGGGAGTCAGAGGTCGTGGGTTCTAATCCCGGCTCCGCCGCTTGCCAGCTCTGTGACTTTGGGCAAGTCGCTTCCCTTCTCTGTGCCTCAGTTCCCTCATCTGTAAAATGGGGACTAAAACCGTGAGCCCCACGTGGGCCATCCTGATCAGCTTGAATCCCCTCAGCGCTTAGAACAGTGCTTGGCACATAGTAAGCGCTTAACAAATATCACCATTTTTATTATCTTCCAAAGTAGTCATTGCTCCGTTACTGCACGTGGAATCAGCTTTTGTTCCCAACTGCCCGATTTCACTGAATGAGCTTAAAACGGCGATACTTGGCAAGACACTGGCCCTTACTAGGTGCAGGAATTTTTACGGTGAAGCTCCCGGGTAGCCGACGGCTGTTCAAAGAGAGCCTTGCCCCATTGGAATACTGGGAAAATTCCCAAATGTCCTTTCAACGTCCAGCCACTGGTAGCCAGGCACTCCCCTCCTTGTTCACAGAATCCTGGGAAAGTCCTCCCGGCTGGTCCTGCCCGGGTACCACCCCGCTTCTCCCCGTGCCCCCGGTCACCTCTGTCCGCGGAGCCGGGGCTCGGGACTGCAGGTCTTCCCCTGGACCCGCTTCGGGGGGGGGGGGGGGGGGCGGGCAGTTTTATCGGGCCCCAAGGTGGAGGCCGAGACCCACCGTCCACGGGGGGAGGAACGTGGTGCCAGGTCCACGCTAAGTGGGATCTGGAAATGGAAAGGTCAGGGTTGGAAATGGAAAAGACAGGTTCGGCCGGGCCGGACCGAGGCCGTTGGCTCCGCTTGGCTTGGGTTAAACCTGGGTCTTGTTTCAAGCCCGGACTCACCGAGGCAGCGAAAACGTCATTGGGGACGGTGGTGAGGATGGAGGTCCGGTGGAAGCGGTGAAGTGAAGGTGCAGTGAAGGTGCAATTTCTGCTTAGGCCTGGGTGTGCCCGACTGCCGTTTCTCTAGAACAGGGCATCGTTTTAATACCCGTCCTCCAGAACTCCCCCAAGCATCGCGCAGCCTAGGGATTTGCCCGCTTAGAGGCTGGGGAATGGCCCAGACGACCCCCTGACGTTTCTTCCAGCCCCGAGAGTCTAAGAATGAAACGGAAGGACGTAGAAGCCCAGGCGGCATCCCCGGCCCAGCCCCCCCAGGAGACGCTCTTCCCGCTGCCCAGGAGGTCGCTAGGAGCAGAACCAGGAAGTAGACGTCCATCGCCGATTTCTCCCTTTTGTTCCTCACCGGAAACGTCCCCACGCGGGGCCGAGGTTTCTGGCGTCGCTGCCTGCCTCCTTTGCCAAGTGAGGGGGCGGGACCGAACCAGCCCCATCTGAGGTCCGCGCCAGAAGGGCGGAGTAGGATCGTCCCGCTGTCCCACGGTCGGGAGGCCCGGAGGCCCCAGGCGCCCCGAGGGAACACACGTGGGCCTGCGGCCTCCCAGGTTCGGGCCGACCGACGTTTTTGTACCGTGCTCTCCCAAGCTCTTGGGACGGGGTTCAGTAAATACCACTGACAGCTTGACCTAGCGACCGATTCTCTCCCCAGCTCTGCCGCCGGCCGGGGCACCTCGGACAGACGGAGCCACCGCCTGTAAGAGGGGAGAAGAGTCGCTCCCGGCTTCTCCCTCCCTCCCCGCCGGGAACGTTATGGACAGAAAATGAGGCAACTGATGTGAAAGCCCAGGGGACACATCAAAACACGCGATGACTACCCGGTGTGATCATCATCATCATCATCACTGTGATTATTCAGTCACCACCTCCACCCTCTCTGGGACCTTTTTCTCTCGAGCTCGAATTTTCCATCCCGCGGAGCGAGCGTCATCCACGTGGCCCCCGGTTTCCCACATCCCGGTCGGCCCTGCCCCCCGGGGGGGGACGTCTCAGAGGACTCTGGGTGGGGCTCTGCCACCCCGCCGGAGTTTAGAGGGCTCAGACCGGGTTAGCGGATTCGGCCGGACGCGCGCGCCCGCGTCCGAACGGATCTACTTACCCTACTCATCCTGGCTCCTCTCCCACTCCGCCTGAGTTGGCACGCTTGCCTCCCCTCCGGCCGTGCCTCGCTCTCACCCCTCCCTCCTCCGATCTCTTGCTCACGCCCCGCCTCCGGCCTGGAACCCCCTCACCTTTCGTAACCGACAGACCCCCGCTCTTGTAGCTTCTTTGGCTTTTTTGCCTTGGCTTGCCCCGTGTTTTCCGGACTATCCACGAACGGTGTTCAATCAGCTGTGTGCAGAGCACTGTACCGAGTGCCTGGGAGAGTATACTATAACAGATCTGGTAGATACGTTCTCTGCCCACGGGGAACTCGCAGTCTGGAGGGGGAGACAGGCATTAAATTATGGCTGTGTACATAAATATCTTGGAGTTGAGGGTGGGATAAATAAAGGGTACAAATCCCAGTGCAAGGATAACGCAGAAGGGAGAGGGAGTAGGGGAGGGCTTAGTTAGGGAAGGGCTCTTGGAGGCGATGTACCTTCAGTAAGGCTTTGAAAGAGGAGAGAGTGATCATCTCACAGATTTGAAGGGGGAGGGAGTTCCAGGCCAGAGGCAGGACATGAACGAGAGGTCGACGGTGAGACAGAAGAGACTGAGGTACAGTGAGTAGGTTGGTATTATAGGAGAAAAATCAATGTCCTGGGTTGTAGTAGAAAATCAGGGATCTGTCAGGTAAGAGGGGGAAGGTGATTGAATGCTTTAAAGGCAGTGGTGTTCTTTGGAGATGGGTTGCATTCATTCGGTCGTATTTATTGAGCGCTTACTGTGAGCAAAGCACCGCAGCGGTGGAAACCTCCCTTGCACAGTGACAGAAGCCAGAGGGGTTGGGCTCTGAGAAGAAGCAGTGTGGCTTAGTGGAAAGAGCACGGGCTTGGGAGCCAGAGGTCACGGGTTCTAATCCCCGCTCGGCTACTTGTCGGCTGTGTGACTTTGGGCAACGTCACTTCACTTCTCTGTGCCTCAGTTATCTCATCTGTAAAATGGGGATTAAGACTGTGAGCCTCACGTGGGACAACCCGATGACCCTGTATCTCCCCCAGCGCTTAGAACAGTGCCCTGCACATAGTAAGCGCTTAACAAATACCAACATTATTACTATTATTAGTGGAAAGAGCCCGGGCCCGGGAGTCAGAGGACCAGGGTTCTAAACCTGGGTCTGCCAAATGCTTGCTGTGTGACCTTGGGCAATTTACTTAACTTCTCTGTGCCTCGGTTTGCCTGTTGTCCCTCTTATTTAGACTGGGAGCCCTATGCGGAACAGGGACTGCGTCCATCCCGACTAACATGTATCCACCCCAGAGCATAGCACAGTGTTTGACACATAATAATAACAAGAATGGCATTTGTTAAGCACTTACTATGTGCCAGGCACTGTACTGAATCCTGCAGTGGATATAAACAAATCCGGTCACAGACCCTGTCCCCCATGGGGCTCACGGTCTCAATCACCATTTTACAGATGAGGTAACTGAGGCCCAGAGCAGTGAAATGACTCGCCCAAGGTCACATAGCAGATAAGTGGCCGATCCGGGATTAGAACCCATGACCTTTTCCCAGGCCTGTGCTCTATCCACTACGCCAGGCTGCTTACGTAAGTAAGCACTTAACAGATACTTTTAAAAAAAGAAAGAGCTCCAGGAATTTCACAAAAACACTTCCAGCCTAGGCTTCCATTGGGATTTCTCATTCTTTCCCCAGAGTTCCCAGGAGAAACTCAGAAAAAGAAAAAACAAAGAAATCCAAAGCACGGAGGCGTTTCCGGGGGCACCTGCCCCTTCCCCGGGAGGAGAATGAGGAGGAGGAGGAGGAGGAGGAAGGGGAGAGAGAAGAGGAGGAGAAAGAGGAGGAGGAGGCGGTGACTGCTAGGCTGAACGACATCCATCAATCCTCCGGCCTGTCAGGACCCTTTCCGCTGGGTATGGATGCCCGGTGGAGGCGGCAATCCGGGTGCTGAGAGGGATGAGGTGCTAGGCCATATAATAATAATAATAATAATAATAATAATAATCCTGGTATTTGTTAAGCGCTTACTATGTGCAGAGCACTGTTCTAAGCGCTGGGGTAGATTTACAGGGTCATCAGATAGTCCCACGTGAGGCTCACAGTCTTAATCCCCATTTTCCAGATGAGGTAACTGCGGCCCAGAGAAGTGAAGTGACTTGCCCACATTCACACAGCTGACAAGTGGCGGAGCTGGGATTCGAACCCATGACCTCGGACTCCCAACCCCGGGCTCTTTCCGCCGAGCCACGCTGGAGGCGAGGGTGCAGGGAGACAGAACCAACCAGGGAAACAAGCAACCACACTCATGCAGCCCCGGCAGCAGCAGCCGCTTGTTCCCCGCTGGCGGCCCAGAGCCGGGCGGACCCTTCGTTTCTTCTGCAGACATCCCCCTCCTGGAAGTTGTATAATAGCACTCATTAGGCACTTACTGTGTGCAGAACACTGTACTAAGCACCCGGAGCAAATAGTCCCTGGCCCTTGAGGGGTCTCGTAATCGCAGAGTGAATAATACCTTTGGGTGTCAATCCCTAAATCAAACCACCAGAAGCCAAACCGCTCTCCTCACCCTCTGCGGACCCCAGATGCTTAGTACAGTTCTCTCCGCACACAGTAAGCGCTCAGGAGATGCCACTGATGATGACGTTGCTTGTTGCGATTGGTCAGTGGCATCCATTAGGAGAAAATAATACAGTTTAGTGTACAAATGGCCGGCTCTTATGGCAGGGTTAGACACAGGCAGCCGCATGTGCGTATATGCGAATGTGTGCATGCGCGTGCATGCGGATCCAGAGGCCTTCCCTGACTAAGCCCTCCTTTCCTCGTCTCCCGCTCCCTTCTGCGTCGCCCTGACTTGCTCCCCTTATTCATTCCCCCCACCCCGTCCCAGCCCCACGGCACTTATGTACATACCTGTAATTTATCTATTTATATTAATGTCTGTCTCGTCATCTAATGATAATACCGATAATAATAATAATGTGGGTATTTGTTAAGCGCTTACTACGTGCAGAGCACTGTTCTAAGCGCCGGGGTAGATACAGGGTCATCAGGTTGTCCCACGGGAGGCTCACATTTTACAGATGAGGTAACTGAGGCACAGAGAAGTTAAGTGACTTGCCCACAGTCACGCAGCTGACAAGCGGCAGAGCCAGGATTTGAACCCGTGACCTCCGACTCCCAAGCCCAGGCTCTTTCCACTGAGCCACGCTGCATCTCTAGACTGTAAGCTCATTGAGGGCAGGGACTGTGCCCAAGCCCTGCTCCTCGGGGAGCTCCGGGCGGGTCCGCGGCCCGTCGGTCGGTAAAGCGTGGGTGCCGTGGGCGGGCTTCAACCGGGCATCGTCTCTTTCCAGCCAGGAACCGCATCACAGAGGTCAACAGCGGCGGTATGCTCAGGGCCGGGAAAGTCAGTGGGTATGACGGCACCGGGCCCAGCAGAGGCCCAGCCCCAGCCCGGGCCCCGGGCCCCGGGCCCAGCAGAGGCCCGATCCCAGGCCGAGCCCCGGAGCCGGTGGTGGTGAGCGGCGGCGGCGGAGGCGAGCCGCCCCTCCGCTCAGCTCGGCGTCCGTTCCGAGACGCAGCCCCAGCGGCGGGAGGCCGCGCGTCTCCATCCCCGTGGCGGTGGCTCGGGGAACTCGGCCGGACTCACTCCGACTCTCCACCGTTGGGAGAGAGGCAGCCCTAGGTTGGGAAAGGCGCAGCCCTCCGCCCTCCGCCCTCCGTCCTCTGCCTGTGGAAGGGTCCCACCGAGCCTTCTGCATTCAATCTCCCACTACCATTTGGGGGTCAAATCCCTGGCTCTGACAGGAGGAGCAGGATGCTTGAAGGAACTATGCACTGGTTGTTCTCCTCCTCCTGGTTAGGGATGAACCATCCCGTACCCCTGACCCTCCCCTCTCCAAGCCTGACCCTCCCTCCAACAGGCCTGATGCGGGGGTGCTGTGGTAGATACATTATAATGATAATGGTGTTTGTTAAGTGCTTACTATGTGCCAAGCCCTGTCCTAAGTGCTGGGGTAGACACAAGGTAATCAGGTTGGACACCGTCCCTGTCCCACGTGGGGCTCACAATCTCAATCCTCATTTTACAGATGAGGTAACCGAGGCACAGAGAAGTTTAGTGACTTGCCCGGGCTCACAGAGCAGACGAGCGGCGGAGCCGTGATTAGAATTTACGACCTTTGACTCCCAAGCCCGTGTTCCTTGCCACTAGGCCATGCTGCTTCACATATATATAAATATATATATATATATGTATGTATCTACATATCTCTGTGTGTGTGTACACAAACAAAGCGGGCCTTTAAGAGGGCAGAGGGGTTTCCAGAAAGTCTTAAAAAAAACAGTGGCTTCAGGGCACGGCTTTTTGGGAGCTTCTACTTCCTTTGCATTCCAGCTAGCGATGAAAGATGTGTCTGCAAAGGGAGCGAGAGGCGGGGCAGATGTCTAGTTGGGAGGACTGGCCAAGGCAGCAGGGAAAGACGGTGTCTAGGAGGTGGCCATTCGGCAAGGGAACTGTATCCTCAACTAAGAAGCAGCCGAAGAATTATGGTTATCATTACTGTTGTTATTATTATTATTATTACCCCCAACCAGCAAGCAGGTCCCCTCTGGCAAGTGGACACGGCTGGCAGTGGGCGGCGGGCGGTGGCCGGCTGCGCTTGGGTGACGTTGGGCGGCGGGAGAGGGATATTTTGCACTGTGGTGGCCACGCCGAGGGGTGTGCAAGACGGAGCCTGGAACCGTCCCCAGGTCCTCCCTCATCGCCGCACCGGGCCCAATCCCACCTGGACGCCGGGGGAGGTTCTGGACCCTGACTTTCCGACCTAACCAAGGACGCTGGAAGCTCGAGATCGGGAAACCTAGTCAGCCGATCCCCTCAAAATAGCGAAGGCCGACCGGTGGGGTTGTACCGTGAGCCAGATGGTTAGCCAGGGCCCCGCGCGACTCCTCCACTGCTCCCCGGCCACAGGCGAGGCCGGTGGCGAACCCCGCTGACCCTCATCTCCCATTCATTCAGTAGTATTTATTGAATGCTTACTATGTGCAGAGCACTGTACTAAGCGCTTGGAATGGACAATTCGGCAACGGATAGAGGCAATCCCTGCCCGACGAAGGCGGTCCCGGCCCCTTTCGGCCAAAGGACCCCGAAGACCAAGATGGTCGGGACCCCGACACCTGGCCCCTGGGAGACAAGAGCACCTACCCTGGACTCTGCTCACACCTGAACCCCCCGTGGCGCCTGTGAACGCCACCCGGAAGGCGAGCGACGGTGGCCACTTCCTCCTCCGCCCGCCGCTCGGGCTTAGTCCGCGCTCGTGTATTACGGTGGCTCAGCAGGACCGTTCAGATGAGTCCCTCGCCGTATCGAAAGCATCGTCTTTGCCAGCGCCCGGGTCCGGTTGCTAGAGTGAGAGCCCGGGCCGGCTCCCAGGTGGTCAGCACCACCTCCCCATCCCCGTGGGGTTTCTAGTCAATTTCCAAGGGGTGCCAGCAAGTCTCTCTGGGGATCGACTCGGAGATCCCCCTCTCTTTACCCACAGCGTTACCGTTCTCCGGGGACCCGCCCGCCCCGCCTCAATCCCACCCACCCAAGGGCACCTCGACATTAGCCCTTTCCTTCTCCAACACAGATCCCACCCTTTCCGACCACCTCTGCCCCGGCCGTGGGGCCGCAATCGCAATCCCCTTCGACTTCCATCATTTATTCACCCCAAGATGCACTCGGGCACCTGCCAAAATCACCATTTGAGTGGGTCGGGCCATTAGCTTTAAAATTTTATAAGGCAACAGGCCACGCTGCCCCGGAGCGTCCCCGTTTCTGGTAAAGGGCGGTGAGCGCACGCCCCCCCCGAGTCCGCACCCAAGCCGTTTCCGGCAGCCTACCCGCGCCAAGCAGCCCCGACCGATCCGCCAGTGGCATTTCCTGAGCACCGCCAAGGGCGCCGTGCCGTGCCAAGCCCTCGGGACAGAACCGCAGCAGCAGGAGGCACGGTTCCTTCCCTCTGAGGCGGGTGTAGGTAGGGCAGCGCTGGGCACAGGGTACGTGGCCGGGACCCTGGTGGGCCCGGAGCTCCGCACAGGGTAGTCAGTCGATAGCGCGCTCTGCCGCAGCCTCCCCAAGCTCCCCAGAGGCACGGGCCACGACTGAACCTCCATCTCATCGATCTCGACCGCCGACCCCTCTCCCACGTCCCGCCTCCGGCCTGGTACGTCCACCCTCCTCGCTATCCGACGGACAATCACTCCCCCTGGCTTCACAGCCTAATCGAAGACACATCTCCTCCAAGAGGCCTTCCCTGATTAAGCCCTCTTTTGCTCTTCTTCACCTCTCTTCTGCGTCACCCTGACTCGCTCCCTTCATTCATTCCCCCTTCCCCCCCGCAGCCCCATAGCACATATATGCTGTATTTAACTGTAATTTATTTATATTGGTGTCCGTCTCCCCATCTAGACTGTAAGCTCACTGTGGGCTGGGAGTGGGTCTGTTATACTGATATACTGTACCCTCCCAAGCTCTCAGCGCAGCGCTCTGCGTATAGTAAGTGCTCGATAAATCCGACCGACTGGCTGGCCGACTGACCGGGCGAGCGTTCCCGGGCCCGCTCCGGCGTGGGCCGGCACTTTCCGGGGCAGACCGGCACACTCTGCTAGGGGCCGAGACGCAGAGGCCCAGGCTGGCGTGCTCAAACTTGGGCCGGCGGGCTCCGGGATGGGCCGGCACGGGCGATGCCCAAGGAAGGCTCGAGCCGGAGCCCCCGCCTGATGCCCAAGGACCCCGGGGACACCTCTTGACCACCTCAGGCCCAGATCCACCTTGTTTGGCCACTGCCACAGTGGGAGGGTGCCCCGGGCCCGCAGCCCTGCAGGCTGGACGTCAGCAGCACTGGCTTGGTCCCGTGGGGTGGGCGTCAGCAGCCCTGCCTCAGCCCTGCGGGGCAATGTGGGCAAATCCACCTCAGTTCTGCAGGATGGATGACGGGAGCCCCGCCTCGGCCCCGCGGGGTGGACGTCGGCGGCCCCGCCTCAGCCTGTGGGGCGACGTGGGCAGCTCCACCTCAGCTCTCCAGGGTGGACGTTGGCAGCCCTACCCCAGCCCTGTGGGATGGACCCGGCCAGTCCCGACTCGGGCCTGGAGGGTGGACGTGGGTAGCCCTCCCTTGGCCCTCACGTCAGCTGCCCGGCTCAGGAAGCGCTTTCAGAAAGGCTTCTGTCAGTCAGTCGTATTTACTGAGCGCTTACTTGGTGCGGAGCGCCGTACTAAGCTCTTCGGAGAGTACACTGTAACAATAAACAGACACATCCCCTGCCCACAACGATCTTACAGTCTCGAGGCAGAGGACGGTGGTCCAGTGGTCCGGTGGACCGGCGGTGGTCCCGGTCCCGGGCAGAAGAGACACAGCAGTCAGACCGCGGCCCAAGGCCAAGGCCTGGAGCGCCGGCCCGGAGCCTGAAGGTCGCTGCCCTCGGGTCACGTCTCTGCCCCGGAGCCCCGACTTCAGGTAATAATTACGGTATCTGTTAAACGTTTACTGTGTTCCAGATGCCGTACTGAGCGCTGATCACGTCTCCCTTCCGGAGCCCAACGGCCGCTGCCCTCACGTCACGTCTCTGCCCCGGAGCCCCCTCTGGAAGAGACAGGGCTACGGGGCGCACGACTATCTCAACACTCGGCACCGTGCCAAGGCATTCATTCGTATTTATTGAGCGCTTACTGTGTGCAGAGCACTGTACTAAGCGCTTGGAATGTACAATTCGGCAATAGACATCACAGGACACTGGTCCCACGGTGCGGGAGGTGAAGGTGAGGACTGGGATGGGCAGACGGGAGCCGGGACGGGGGGATGGAAGGGTCACGGTGAGGTGGGTGAGCTAAACAACAGCACTTAGATCAGTTAACACTTCATATGCAATAGCGATGATGATGATATTTGTTAAGCTCTTACTATGTGCCAAGCACTGTTCTAAGCACTGGGGTAGATACACTGGGGGTAGATAGGGAAGCAGCGTGGCTCAGTGGCAAGAGCCCGGGCTTGGGAGTCAGAGGTCATGGGTTCGAATCCCCACTCTATCGCCTGTCAGCTGTGTGACCGTGGGCAAGTCACTTCACTTCTCTGGACCTCAGTGACCTCATCTGAAAATGGGGATGAAGACTGTGAGCCTCACGTGGGACAACCTGATCACCCTGTATCTCCCCCAGCGCTTAGAACAGTGCTCTGCACATAGCAAGAGCTTAACAAATACCGACATTATTATTATTACAAGGTAATCAGGTTGTTCCACGTGGGACTTGCAGTCTAAATCCTCATTTTACAGATGGGGTAAAATGAGGCACGGAGAAGTGACTTGCCCAAGGTCACACAGCTGTCAAGAGGCAAAGTCAAAATTAGAACCCACGACCTCCGACTCGTAAACCCGGGCTCTTTCCACTGAGCCGCGTTGCTTCTGTGCCAACACAGCAATGACAATAGCACTTGATAACATAGCAATAACAACATAATTGGGTGATACCCAGAGGAGATGGTTGACTTGTCCATGGAGTCTGCTGAGTGGCCTTGGGCAAACCCCTTCACTTCCCTGTGCCTCAGTTACCAGGGGATTAAGTCTGTGAGCTCCAGCGCATAGTACAGAGAAGCAGCATGGCTTAGCGGAACGAGCCCGGGCTTGAGAGTCAGAGGTCATGGGTTCTAATCCCCCCTCCGCCACTTATCAGCTGTGTCACCTTGGGCGAGTCACTTCACTTCTCTGGGCCTCAGTTGACCTCATCTGTCGAATGGGGATGAAGATTGTGAGCCTCACGTGGGACAACCTGATGACCCTGTGTCTACCTCAGCGCTTAGAACAATGCTTGGCACATAGTAAGTGCTTAACAAATACCACCACCCTCATCATCATTATTATTACAGTCCCTGGCACGTAGAAAATGCTTAATAAATACCATCGTTATTATCTTCTAGACTGTGAGTCCATTGTGGGCAGGCATTTGTCTCTCTTTGTTGGTGAACTGTTCTCTCCTAAGCGCTTAGTCCAGTGCTCTGCACACAGTAAGCGCTCAATCAATACGATTGAATGAGTGAATGATCCTTACAGGCACTTTTGGTCTCGTTTTGTTTTACTCTGTTGTCTGTCTCCCCCGTTTAGACCGTGAGCCCGTTGTTGGACAGGGATGGTCTCTCTCTGTGGCCCAGTTGTCCATTCCAAGCGCTGAGTCCAGTGCTCTGCACACAGTAAGCGCTCAATAAGTACGATGGAATGAATGAATCTATGATTCTATTTATCTATTTTGATGGTATTGATGGCTGTCTACTTGTTTTGCTGTCCGTCTCCCCCCTTCTAGACCGTGATCCCGTGGTTGGGCAGGGATGGTCTCTCTCTGGTGCCCAATTGTCCGTTCCAAGCTCCTAGTCCAGTGCTCCGCACCCAATAAGCCCTCAACAAATACGACTGAATGAATCTATGATTCTATTTATCTATTTTGATGGTATTGACGCCTGACTTCTTGTTTCGCTCTGCTGTCCGTCTCCCCCTTTTAGACCGTGAGCCCGTGGTGGGGCAGGAACGGTCTCTCTCTGATGCCCAAATATCCATTCCAAGCGCTTAGTCCAGTGTTCTGCACCCAGTAAGCGCTCAACAAATACGACCGAATGAATGACTCTGATTCTACTTATCAATTTTGATGGCATTGGGGCCTGACTACTTGTTTTGCCGCCTGTCTCCCCCTTTCTAGGCCGTCAGCCCGTCGTCGGGCGGGGATGGTCCCTCTCTGGTGCCCCATTGTCCATTCCAAGCGCTCAGTCCAGTGCTCTGCGTGGCTCAGTGGAAAGAGCACGGGCTTTGGAGTCAGAGGTCATGGGTTCGAACCCCGGCTCTACCGCTTGTCAGCTGTGCGACTTTGGGCAAGTCACTTAACTTCTCTGTGCCTCAGTTCCCTCATCTGTAAAATGGGGATTAAGACTGTGAGCCCCACGTGGGACAACCTGATTCCCCTATGTCTACCCCAGCGCTTAGAACAGTGCTCGGCACATAGTAAGCGCTTAACAAATACCAACATTATTATTATTAGTAAGTGCTCGATAAATAAGACTGAATGAATGGTGAGGGTGTGGCTCAGTGGAAAGAGCATGGGCTATGGAGTCAGAGGTCATGAGTTCAAATCCCAGCTCTGCCACTTGTCAGCTGGGTGACTGTGGGCGAGTCACTTCACTTCTCTGGGCCTCAGTGACCTCATCTGTAAAATGGGGATTAAGACTGTGTGCCCCACGTGGGGCAACCTGATTCCCCTGTGTCTCCCCCAGCGCTTAGAACAATGCTCTGCACATAATAATAATAATGTTGGTATCTGTTAAGCGCTTACTATGTGCAGAGCACTGTTCTAAGCGCTGGGGTAAGTACAGGGTAATCAGGTTGTCCCACGTGAGGCTCACAGTTAATCCCCATTTTACAGATGAGGGAACTGAGGCCCAGAGAAGTGAAGTGACTCGCCCACAGTCCCACAGCTGACAAGTGGCAGAGCCGGGAGTCGAACCCATGACCTCTGACTCCCAAGCCCAGGCTCTTTCCACCGAGCCACGCTGCTTCATTATTATTATTATTATTATTATTGTTGTGTGTGTGTGTACACACTTGTCTCCTATTAACGAGCCGTCCATCCCCTTGATTCTATTTATTGCTATCGTTTTTGGTCTGTCTCCCCTGATGGAGACTGCGAGCCCGTCGTCGGGCAGGGACGGTCTCTCTCTGTTGCCCAACTGTCCATTCCCAGCGCTTAGCACAGCGCTCCGCACAGCGCAAGCGCTCCATAAATACTACTGAATGAATGAATGAATGAATGAATGAATGAATTCCCCTCAGGATCCCCCCCCGCCCCCTCGGCCGCGGCGTCAAACTCTCGCTTTTCCGGGTCCCGCGGTTTGCCGGGGGGGGCGCCCCGCCGCGGATAACCGAGGCGGGCGGGGGGGACCGGAAGTGCCGCCGCCGGAAGTGAAGGCGCCCCGACCGTCCTCCACCGGAAGTGGAGGCCGCTCCTACTTCCGGTGTGGCCTCTCCCGCCTCCCTGACAGACCTGCCGGGCCTCCTCCCTCCCTCCGTCCTCCGCCCGCCTCGCTCCGCCCCTTCCTGTTTCGGCTCCTGCTCGTTGTGGTGCGGGTGAGTGGTGGGCTCCGCTCGTCGGGGCGGCGGGACCCCCCGACCCCCGACCCCGTGACCCCTGACCTCCCCCGCCATGTCCCGTCGCCGGGCGGTCCCGGTCTCTCTCTCCGCTGCCCCGCCGTCCGTTCCCCCCCACGCTCAGCCCAGCGCCCTGCACACAGTCAGCGCTCCCTAAAGCCCGGCCCAGCGGGGAGAGCCCGGGCTGGGGAGCCGGAGGTCACGGGTTCGAATCCCGGCCCTGCCACGTGTCAGCTGGGTGACTTTGGGCCGGTCACTTCCCTTCTCTGGGCCTCAGTTCCCTCATCTGGAAAAGGGGGAGGAGGAAGACTGGGAGCCCCACGTGGGACCACCTGATGCCCCTGGATCTCCCCCAGCGCTTAGCACAGTGCTCGGCACATAGGAAGCGCTTAACGAATACCAACATTATTAGCTGGGGGACCGTGGGCGAGTCGCTTCTCTGGGCCTCACTTCCCTCCTCTGGAAAATGGGGATGAAGGCCGGGAGCCTCACGTGGGACCACTTAATAATAATAAAAATAATAATGTTGGTATTTGTTAAGCGCTTACTATGTGCCGAGCACTGTTCTAAGCGCTGGGGTAGACACAGGGGAATCAGGTTGTCCCACGTGGGGCTCACAGTCTTAATCTCCATTTTACAGATGAGGGAACTGAGGCACAGAGAAGTTAAGTGACTCGCCCACAGTCACACAGCCGACAAGTGGCAGAGCTGGGATTCGAACTCATGAGCCCTCACTCCAAAGCCCGTGCTCTTTCCACTGAGCCACGCTGCACTGGAGTAAGCACCAGACTACTTGCTTTTTGTTCTGTTTTGCTGCCTGTCTCCCCCATTTATTCATTCATTCAATAGTATTTATTGAGCGCTTACTATGTGCAGAGCACTGGACTAAGCGCTTGGAATGGACAGATCGGCGACAGATAGAGACAGGCCCTGCCGTTTGACGGGGGCTTACGGTCTAATCGGGGGAGACAGATGAGAACAATAGCAATAAAGCTATTAACAATTATTAACAATAGCGATAGCATTTAGGCCGTGAGCCTGTCGTTGGACGGGGATGGTCTCTCTCTCTGTTGCCCAATTGTACACTCCAAGCGCTTAGTATAGTGCCCTGCTCAATAAATACGATTGAATGAATTGAATGAAATAACCAGGCCAGACACAGTCCCTGTCCCACACAGTCTGAGGAAGAGCAGGAAGGTAACGCCCCTTTTCCGGACGGGGAACTGAGGCCCAGAGAAATGAAATGGCTGGCCCGGGGTCCCACAGTGGGCAGTTGACGGAGCCGGAATTGGTACCCAGCAGTGCGGCTCAGTGGAAAGAGCACAGGCTTAGGAGTCAGAGGTCATGGGTTCGAATCCCGGCTCTGCCGCTTGTCAGCTGTGTGACTTTGGGCAAGTCTCTTAACTTCTCTGTGCCTCAGTTACCTCATCTGTGAGATGGGGATGAAGACTGTGAGCCCCACGTGGGACCACCTGGTCACCTTGTATCCCCCCACCAGCCCTTAGAACAGTGCTTCGCACCTAGTAAGCGCTTAACAAATGCCAACATCATTCTTTTCATTTACCCAGGTCCCCTGACCCCCAGGCCCGGGCCTTTGGCACTAGGCCGAGTCAGGTAGAGTTGTGTGGACTGCGGCGCGCAGGTCTGAGGGGGCCTCTGTACGAGGAGGCTGGTGGGAGGCCGTGGTGGGATCCCCCCGGCCAGGACCGCCGTCTGCGGGCCGCCCACCGCGGCCCCGGGCCCGGCGCCTCCAGGAACGCGGAGCCGAGCAGCAGAGCCGGCCCTCGTTCCTCACGCCGAGGCCCTCGAGGGACAGGGCCCGGGCCTAATTTTCACTCGTACGTGGTTTCCCCGCTCTTAGTACGGTGCTAGACAAACCGTAAGCGTCTAATAAATACTATTATTGCCACTCCTCCTCCTCCTCCTACTCGGGCCCCCGTCTTTAAGCACTTGCTTGGCTCTGGCAAGGGAGGATAATCCGGTAGCGGGAGTATTGATTGAGTGCTCGGTGCAGGGCGCTGTACTAGGCACCTGGGGGTTGAGGACCTGGGTTTTAATCCTGACTCCACCATTTGCCCGCCGCGTGACCCGGGGCGGGTCACTTTTCTCTGCCTCAGTCTTCTCACTGTGAAATGGGGATGAAATCCCTATTCTCCCTCCCACTGAGACCGTGAGGGTCAGGGACTGTCTGACCTGATTTTCTTGTGCTTGGCACCTAGAAGGTGCCTAACGGATGCCATTTATTATGATTCATTTGAGATGCGTCCGATTAACCGCCCCGGGAGCTCACCGTCTCCGATCCGTGTGCAGGATTTTGCCGGGGCGGCTGCCGAGATGTTGGACGTCAAGGCCTGGGCGGAGTACGTCGTGGAATGGGCCGCGAAGGACCCTTACGGCTTCCTCACCACGGTCATCCTGGCCCTGACCCCGCTCTTCCTCGCTAGCGCGGTGCTGTCGTGGAAGCTGGCAAACATGATTGAGGCCCGGGAGAAGGAGCAGAAGAAGAAGCAGAAACGTCAGGAGAACATCGCCAAGTGCAAGCGCGTGAAGAAGGAGTGAGTCTGCCGCTGAGCGGCCGTGAGGCGGGAGAATGAGGGGCCCGGGCCCAGGAGCCGATCAGAGAAGCTTCGCCCGTGGTCTCCCGTCACATCTGCCGTCCCACTCGCTTTGGCCCCGTGAAACGTTTCCAGTCTAACCCCGACGCTGCACCCCGTCGTCGCTCGACCGACGGGCTCCCGTTGGCTGGGGTCCGGCGGCCGTAACTCCTCAGTTTCCGGCGGACGCGCACCCTAGAGATTCCTGCTTCCTTCGGGGGCCCGGCCGCCCCGCCGCCCTCCTGTCCGGTGGGCGGGGAAGCCAAGACTCCCCCTCAGACAAGGGGCGGGAGTTGAGCCTCTGCTCTGGTCACGGTGCGGCCAGGGGTCCGTCCCGGGCAGGCAGCAAGATTCTTTTAGAGACACGACGGTCTGGGCTTCGGGTGCGGCTCGCGGCCACCGTTCTTTTTCCAACGAGGGACTGTTTGCGGCGGCTCGGCTTTCTCTGCGGCTCCTCCGCCCCGGGCCCCAGAGTGAAACCCGTTCTTGTTTTTGCACCACTTCGTCTGGTTCCTCCGACGAGCCGCGACCGGACCGTGGGCAAGACGGAGCTGGTGTGCAGCAGGGAAGACCTCCGGGCTCTCCCGGGACCTGGCGTGCCGGGGGTGGGAGCCGCTTTTCTAGGTCGGGCGTTGGGGCGCTCAGGCTGTGTCCCGTGACTCTTGGGCCGAACCTTTGGCTTTGGACTCCTCCCTGGGCTGTAGCCCCCGGGCTCTGCCACTAAGAAGAAGGATGGGATGGCGCAGCCTGGTTCCATCGGGAAGGATGGACAGGTGGGAGCTCGGTCCACCCCTTCCTTGACTTCTGGAGGCCGGGGAGCAAGGAGAGAGAGCTCTTACTATCGGGGAGGCAGGTGTTGAAAATCAACTTCTTTTCTGTTTCAGTATCCGGTAAAAGATAGTCTTCCCCAGGGCCGGGAAATTCGGGCACACACGGGGGAACGCGAGGGTGGGAAGCTCCTCTCCTCCCGCCCGCCCCCGAGGGCCGGCTCCGCGGCCCCGACTGGGACGGCCTCGGCCCGCCCGGTCCGCGAGGAGCCCGCCTCCCGCCGCCGCCAGCTCGGATCCGGCCCCGGCGGCGCGTGGCCGTCTCTGGGCCCCCCGTTCCTGGCGTCAGATCCCCGTGGCGCTGTTCCTCTCCGACGGATTAGGATTGGGTATTCCTCATATCTGCTAGAGATCCAAGTTTAAAATAATTAACCGGAGTGCAGATGAGTCGAAAGCGAAATCTGCCGTTCAAATAAATTTGATACTTTTGTAAAGAGGTTCCGGGCAGAGCCTCTTTCAGTTCCGGAATCTCCGGGCCGGCAGAGGGGCCGGCCGGCTCGCGCCTTGTGGGAGCTAGTTAGCGTCGGGGGTCGGCGGAATCGCCCTTCTGCGCGTTAGCGGCTGAAGGACTGAGAGCGGGCGCCCAGGGTGACGGGGGCCGCCCCGCGCTGCTGGTCTCAGGGAGCCGCGAGGAGAAGTCGCCGCCTTCCCTTCGCCCGTACGGGGTCTGGGCTGATGGCCCAGTGGGCTTGCCGACTTGTTCATTCCAAGCGCTTAGTCCAACGCTCTGCACATAGTAAGCGCTCAATAAATACTAGTGAATGAATGAACGACGGCGTGGAGTGGAGCAGGCCAGAGTGCAGACCGGCTGGGCGGGGGGTGGGTAGAGGGAACAGTGGGCACCCCTGCCTGGGGGAGGGGCCGGGGGCGAGATGTATTCCTGCAGGAGGAGCCCTCCACGGCTACACGCCCAAGCAGCGTGGCCTAGCGGATAGAGCGCCGGCTTGGGAGTCAGAGGTCATGGGTTCGAATCCCAGCTCCATCACTTGTCAGCTGACTCTGGGCAAGTCACTTCTCTGTGCCTAAATGGGGCTTAACCGAGCCTCACGTGGGACAACCTGATGACCCCGTATCTCCCCCAGTGCTGAGAACACTGCTCCGCCCATAGTAAGCGCTTAACAAATACCAACATTATCGATCCCGGCTCCGTCGCTTGTCTGCTGTGTGACCCTTCAGCTCTCTGTGCCTCAGTTACCTCCTCTGTGAAATGGGGGTGAACAATGCGACGGACTGCGTCCGACCTGATTAGCTAGTATCTCCCCCAGCACTTAGAACGGTGCTTGACTGCTAATGTGCATTAAGCAAATACCGTTTTCATGATTATCATCGTTACCCCACCCTGCTAGGACTGAACCTTGAGCTTTGACAAGCGACAGTGCGGTTGCTTCTGACGTGTCTGGGCCCAGACCGGCGAGAAGCAGTTGGTCGATCAGTCAGCGGTAACTATCGAGCGCTTACTGTGTACGGAGCACCCTACCAAGTGCTTGGGGGAGTCAAATACAATATATCAGACACGGGACAGGGACGACTCCCCGGAACCGCACCTCCTACGGCTTTGTCAGACGGGGCTCAACTCGGGCCAGCTAAGGGCAACCGGGCCCCGAATGGGCTCGTCGGGAGCTTCTGCCGGCTGGACTGCTGGGGCGGCGTCACCCCCGTCGCCAGCTCTCGGGGCCGCGCCGTGTCCCCGCCGCTCCTCCCGCGCGGTCTCGGCTTGCGGCGCGGTAGGAGCCGGTGAGAGATGGGGCGTCCCCACCCCCGGGACCCCATCCGGTCGTCGGCTTGCCTCTCCCCCGCTGCGCAGACACCACCGGGCCGGCTCCGGGGCCCCCTCCGGACCCCCACGTGCGGCCGTTGGGGTAGGGAGGGAGACGGTCGGCCCCTCCGGGCGGGGCGCTCGGCTCAACTGGCCGAGGCGACGACGGCCCCTACGCGCACGCGGCGTCCGCCCGGCGCCAAGTCGGCGTAGGCACCCGGACCCCGCACGGCCGTAGAGGGGGTGGTCCCGAGGCGCCGCTGAGGGCAGGCGCGAAGGTCGGGCCTTCCTCCGCCCCGCCACGTGACCGCGGGAGGCGGAAAGAAGCCGGAATAAGTCCCCTTCGGCAGAGGCGTCGGGAATGCGGAAATCCGGGAGGGGACGGAACGGGAGACTGCTTCTTCCACCTCTCCGGGTGAACCCGAGTTCCCGGCTCACGCGCGACAACCGGGCAACACACTCACGCACGACTTATCCCTCCGGCAGAGTCTTTACGGGCGGCGGGGGTGCGGCACTTAGAAGAAAGGCTCTGGGGAAGAGAGGGACGGGTGGAGGAGGAACGGATATCTGGGAGAGGCAGCTGTTGGGGAGTTGGGGTAGTCCGGGGCCCGGCTCTCGGAGAAGGGTCGGTGGCGGGCGGGGGAAGAGTGGCGCCGGCAGGCCGGGGCCTGGCTCTACGGAGGTGGCCGACGGAGGAGGGGGATGCAGGGAATGCAGAGCCCGGCCCTCGGAAAGGGGCCGGCGGCGTCGGGGGGAGCGCGGGTAGCCCAGGGCCCGGCTCTTTGGGTAGGGCCATCGGGTCAGCTCAGCGGGGGTTAAAGAAGACGCTTCCCCAGTTTCCTTTTCAACCAGAATTCACTAACGATCAGGAGACGGGCCACCTCGAAATAGGACATTTTGTGATGACTGGATGTGTGCTCGAATGTGTTGGGGGGCATGGGGGTGGGGGGGGGGGTCGTGCGTGTGTGGATAGGGAGACCCTGGCACCCCCCCACACCCCCCAGCCCACTGGTAGAACTGACAGTAAAGTTGGGTGGCCACCACCCCCAGCCCTCCCCCAGCACAGGAGTCGACGTTCCCTCCAGAAAGGATGACACGGGAAGCTCAGAGCCCGGCGTGGGCTCTGACACGGCGCCACGCCACTGCAGCCGCACTTTCCCGGGTCCGGGTGGCCTCCCGGCCCTTCCTCCCTCCCGGCCTCCCTTCCCTCTCCGAAGCGCCCGGCGCGGCGGTTCCCAGCTCGTGGCCCTCCCCGCCTCCCTCCCCTCTCCGAGGCGCCCGGCGCAGCGGTTCCCAGCTCGTCGGCTTTTATTTGGGGATTACGAGAGCGAAGCCGGGGGGCTCAGTCCTCGCCCCCACGCGGCCTCCAGGAGCCCGGCTGGAAGTCCCGGCCCGTGCTGGTGGGGTCCTCGGACGGCTCGCTCTTCCCGTACAGCTGGGCGGAAGCGTGGCCCCGGACCAGGGTGGAGCCCGGGGGAGCGGCCAGTCGCTCCTGGCTCTCCCCGGCCTGGAGGAGTTTTTCCTTTTCAGAAAATTCTCGGCTTTTTATTTTGATATCTTCTCGGTATTTTTCGTTCTTCATGATTTCCTGGGGACAGAGGAAAGAGAGAGTTTCCGGTCTTTTCGAAGGGCTCCGGACGGACTGTAAGATCGCCCGGGGACCGTCCTTCCCCACCCCCGACCGCCTGAACGAGGCTGGCTGCAGTCCCCTGGGGCTTTGGGAGTAAGCGGGCAGCGGACCCTGGCTAACTGACCCGGCCGAGGCGACGCTCGGCGGCAACTGAACCGTGTCGAGCACCGTGCTGGACCCCGGGGAGGACCCCAGAGAGCCGGCAGACCCGCTCCCTGCCCTCTGGGTCACGTACCGTCCTCTCGGCTATAAGACCGCACGACGTGGGTGAACGCGGCGGCGGGCGGCCGACCACCCCACGATGGAGCCGTCCCCCTCCCCCAGCCCGGGAGAGTGGGAAAGTCAGTCCGGGGGGGCCCGGATCCCAGCTTCGGGGGAGAGGGTGTTGGCGGCAGGCCCCGGGGAAGCTCAGATGCGGGCCCGGGTGCCGCCGGCGGTGGGGGCGGACCCCAGGCTCCGGGCCGGCCCCGGGAAGAGCAGCTCGGGGCCGCACGAGGCAGGGGGACTTGGGCAGACCCCGGGCTCCTGCCCGCCGCGACCGCTGCCCGGGCTCCGACAGTACAAGCCCCCAAGCTCTAGGCAGGCTGGGCTCGTCGGTCATCCCGGGGCGCACCTCGCCGGGGGTCGGCCCGCCACAGGGTTCCCATCGGACAGACGGGACGGGAAGGAAGGAGGAGGAAGGAGAGTCAGCCGCACGCCCAGACTGAGCTGGCCCAAGCGGACGGCCGGGCCCGGGTCCGGCAGCGTGGCCGAGCTTGTGCGGCGGACCTGGGCCTGCGCGGGGCTCCCTGAACCACCTACCCCGCCGCCTCCGGCGCCCCCGCTGCCCAGGGGGTCGGCTCTCTGTCTGTCCTTTGCCGCGGACATCATCGTTCAGCCACCCTTTCTTCAAACAGTCACGAAAACAGGGTCTGGTTTTGTGATTCTGACGTGCTTCCGTGTGTGAGGGCCGCGGATTGTCAGAACCTTCCGATTCCAAACGGACCACTCGGAAGAGGCTCCGGGACTCCGACGAACGGCCGGTGTTGGCCCGCTGCGGGCCGGTGGGGGCTTTCGACGACGACGATTACGGTATCTGTTAAGGGCTTAACTACGTGCCGGGCACTGTGCTAAGCGCTGGGGCGGAGACAAGCCGACTGGGTTGGACCCAGTCCCTGTCCCACGTGGGGCTCGCAGTCTCAGTCGGCTCCCGATCTTGGTTCTTTGGCTCCAGATGAAGGATTAACCGCCGCCCAGTGCCACCTCTGTCTTCTCCCACGCGCTTAATGCAGTGCTCTGCACACAGCAGACGCTCGATAAATACCATCGATCGGTTGACCGACCGAGTGCCACTCCCACAGCCAGAGTCCCAGGGTCTTCGCAGATGGTGTGGTTTCTCCTCGGTCCTTCGAGGACGGAAGCGCCATTACGTAAACGGAGG
The DNA here is from genome assembly GCF_004115215.2 of Ornithorhynchus anatinus. Classification (NCBI taxonomy): domain Eukaryota; kingdom Metazoa; phylum Chordata; class Mammalia; order Monotremata; family Ornithorhynchidae; genus Ornithorhynchus; species Ornithorhynchus anatinus. Next base: position 502,146 of record NC_041728.1, on the reverse strand, counting down.
GGGCGGCCGGGGGGCGGGGGCCGCTCACCCGGGGAAGCAGGTCGCCCCCTCCAGCTTGGTGGAACCCCTCGGTAACCTCCCGCGACGCCCCGGGGGAGTCGGTCGCTCCGGGGCTCCGGATCGAGGTCGGCCTCTCTGGGATCTCAGCTTTGGCTGAGAGGGCAGCTGTCTTTCCGTAAATATGGGGCACAGCTGGGAGGCAGGGGGCGGAGGGCTGGAGCGGGAGAGATGTGAAATCCGCCCTCATTAAAATCTTCCCGATAAAAAAGCACTTGCCTCGTAAAAGGTTACAGGCATCTAATCATTCTCGGTGACACCGTTTCTCTCTTCTGACCACGGGGTAGAGGTGAAACGGGAGGAGAAACGTCCCCGAGGCCCTTGGCGAGGACGAGCCGACGCCCCCCGGCCTTAAAAGGGTGTGAAGGAGGGGGTCCCTTCACCCTCAGCTCAGGAATGGAAGGTGCCCCCACGTCCCCGCACCCACACACCAGGAAACGAGGTCCACGGGCAGCGGCCTAACCCTGGCTGCATATCTGCCCTTCCTCTTCTTCCTCTCTAGACGGTAAGCGCCTTGTGGGCGGGGAATGTGTCTACCACATCTGTTCTATTGTAATAATAATAATAATAATCATTATTAGGGTATTTGTTAAGTGCTTACTATGTGCCAAGCACTGTTCTAAACCCCGGGATAGATACGAGGTATTGAGGTGGTGCCACGTGGGGCTCACAGTCTTAATCGTAGAGCAGCAGCGTGGCTCAGTGGAAGGAGCACGGGCTGGGGAGTCAGAGGTCATGGGTTCAAATCCCGCCCGGCTCAGCCGCCTGTCAGCTGTGTGACTTTGGGCAAGTCACTTCACTTCTCTGTGCCTCAGTTATCTCAACTGTAAAATGGGCATGAAGACTGTGAGCCCCACGTGGGACAACCTGATCACCTTGTATCCTCCCCAGCGCTTAGAACAGTCCTTTGCACAGAGTAAGCGCTTAACAAATGCCATCATTATTATTATCAATCCCCATTTTCCAGATGAGGTAACTGAGGCACAGAGAAGTGAAGTGACTTGCCCAAAGTCACACTGCTAAGTGGCGGGGCAGGATTAGAAAACCTGGGCTCTTGCCACTAAGCCACACTGCTTCACACGCTGCACGAGAAGCAGCGTGGCTTAGTGGAAAGAGCCTGGGCTCGGGAGTCAGAGGTCGTGGGTTCTAATCCCGGCCCCGCCACTTGTCTGCTGTGTGACCTCGGGCGAGCCGCTTAACGCCTCTGTGCCTCAGTTACCTCATCCGTAAAATGGGGATTAAGGCTGTGAGCCCTCCCGTGGGACAACCTGATTACTTTGTATCTACTCCCGCACTTAGAACAGTGCTCGGCACATAGTAAAGGCTTACTAGATACCATTATTATTATTATTAGCCTGGGGCGGTTGGCTCGAAGGACTGTGGGAGTCTGCTCCCTAAGTCATGCCAAAGGTTCATTCATTCAATAGTATTTATTGAGCGCTTACTATGTGCAGAGCACTGGACCAAGCGCTTGGAATGAACAAGTCGGCAACAGATGGAGACGGTCCCTGCCGTTTGACGCGCTTACGGTCTAAAGGTGGGGGACCCCGGGGCAAGGGGGAGACTCAGGGAGGGGTGACGCGATATTCTGCAGGGCAGAATGAGTGACGACGATGCTATCTGTTAAGCGCTTACTATGTGCCAAGCACTGTTCTGAGTGCATCTGGCGGGGCACCGACAGAAACGTCTTAACTGAACCAGTCACTTCACGGGCACCACGTGTTGGGACGGCACAAGACCGTCGTAACCGTATCGGCGGGACCTGTAAACTTCTTGCAACTCAAGTTACAACTGAGTTACAGCTCAGTTCGGCTCCGGGGGCGGAGACTCGGAAATCCATTCTACGGAAACCAACCAGTGCAATTCCTTCCGCTCCTTCCTCTTCTGAAACGGACGACGTCCTCAATCCAACGAAACGATAGAGAGGCGGCCCCTCGGGAGACGAGCCACCGTTTAATCAGCGTACCTTCGGGGAGGCACCCCACGGCTCCCGTGGCCGCCCCCGTCCCAGAAAGTGCCACGCTGACTGGTGCTCCCAGACAAGCCCTCCTCTTCTCCCTCGGAAAGATACCCGGTACCTGTAGGTCCGATCCAGAAACCACTACGAATCCAGCCCGCTCACAGGCGGGCGATGAGAAGCAATCGCCGACTTTGCGTCGCCCCCGAAACGCACTTCGGACCCCTCTCGTCATCCCCACTCCCGGCATCCCCAGCCCCTCCGTAAATACAGAATTTAAATTGATGTCTGTCTCCCCCTTTAGACTGTACGCTCGTTGAGGGCAGGGAACGTGTCTGCTCTATTGTGGTACTCTCCCAAGTGTCCAGTACGGCGCTCTGCACCCAGTAAGCGCTCAATAAATATGACCGACTGACCGACTCCATCCCTGCCCCCACGTCCACCGACCGCAAATGGCAGAACTATCAGCACTCCCCGGAGTCCCCAGCCGGTCCCCGTTCAAAAGAAGACTCGGCTAGGTGGATTCGTCCTTTCCGGGGGAGGGTCTGGGCGCCGAGCCCCCCGCCGCTTCAGAGGATCCCCCTTTCCCCAAAGCCCGGAACGAGAGAAAACCGAACTAGGAACGTGGGTTAGCCAGAAGAAGAGTTTCTTGGAAAGGGGGACTGTCAGCTCTTGGCGAGGATTCACTAAGTGAGAGAAGGCAGTGGAAACCGCTCCCCCGAGGAGGGCAAAGACGGGAAGAGGAATACACTGGAGCGGGACATCCACCAGGATGCCTCATCACCCCCCCCCGTCATCGCCACCACCGGTATTTAGTCAGCGCCAACCCGTTTATTCTGATTCCTCTATCTGTCAGTATTTCTCCGGCTGGCTCCCCCTTTACAGTACATGCTCCTTGTGGGCAGGGATTGCGTCTCCTACTTGGGTCACTCTCCCCGGCGGGGGTGGGGACTTAGTACAGTGCATAGCACCCAGTGGGTGCTCAAGAAATACCATTACTATGACTAATATTACTTGGGGAGAGTCCTGTGGAGAGTCATAAGAAGACCCGCTTCCACTCTCTCTCGGGTATAACACGGACATGGGAAAAAACACTCAAACCAGGCCCGAGTCCCCACCCTGAGCCACATCTGGCCCCGAGCCTCCACCCTGACTGCTGGCACAGAGAAGGCCCTCGCCCGTGACCCGGGCCAGTCTCCGGTGTCCGGGGCCTGGTCACGTAGGCCCCCCCGCCGGATCTGTCGCCCGCACTGGGGAGGGAGTGCAGGCCCAGGGCGGCCGGCGGGCGAGGCACCCTAAACCACACGGTCGAAAGTGGCTTGGTTGATAAGAGCCCCCGGGGGAGTCTCTGAAGGTGAGAGCGAGCACCGGCTTCACCGGGAAGTGTGCGGGGACCTCCGGTCGGTCACACCCGGAGAGGGCGGGCAGTTACACTGGGGGTCTCAGACCTTCGGGTCTTGTTGGTGTCCCTGAAAGAAGTGGCCCAGCACAGCACAGCGGCACCTTCGGGCTTCCTTCGGGTACAGGGGACCACCCAAGAGGCCCGAACCGTCCCGGACCGTCGGCCGTGGCCCAACGCGCCATCTGCAAAAGATGGCGCCACTCGAGATGCGGCAGACTACGCGAAGCAGTCCAGGTCTGCGTGCCTGACCGGGGCCCAGGTCACCCCGGCGGCCATTCAGGCAACCCTGACAGCGCGTCGTCCGAAGGCAGCCGGGGACCGTCGGTTCTCTGACTCCGGCTCTAAAACGGGGCGGCCGAGCAGGCCGACCGGCCCATCGCCCGGGGTCCGCCCGAGGCCACGCGGCCTCCTCTCCCCTAGGGAGAGGTCGGAGGCAGGAACGCAGCCTGGCGCTTAGTGCCCCTTCTTTCTTTCATCAACGGCCAAGGGCACCGACGAGGCTTCTTGGGCCTGCCAACGGTCAAACGGGTTCCCTTCTCCCAGCGCATCTGTCGGCATCAAAGCGTGGGCAACATCCCCAAGCTTGATCCCATTAGAATCCCCCTGTGTAAGGCCTCCTCCCCAGCCCTGTCAGAGAGGCTATCGGGACTTGTTGCCTCACATCTGGTACTAACCTTCTCACCGTGCCTCGTTCTCACCCGTCCCACCGTCAACCCCCGGCCCACGTCCTACCTCTGGCCTGGAACGCCCTCCCACCTCAAATCCGCCAAGCTAGCACACTTCCCCCCTTCAAAACCCTACTGAAAGATCACCTCCTCCAGGAGGCCTTCCCAGACTAAGCCCTCCTTTTCCTCTGCTCCCCCACCCCTCCCCAATGCCCCGACCCATTCCCTTCGCTCTACCCCACAGCACTTGTGAATATATGTACATATTTATAATTCTAATTTTTACTAATGATGTGTGTCTATCCATAATTCTATTTATAATGATGCTACCGATGCCTGCCTCCCCCCTTCTAGACTGTGAGCCCGTTGCAGGCAGGGATTGTCTCTACTTGTTGCCGAACTGTACTTCCCAAGCGCTTAGTACAGTGCTCTGCACGCGGCAAGCGCCCGATAAATACGATTGAATGAATAAATGAACATCAGTGAACAGGTGTTGGAGCGGGGCTGCCCTAGGCCCTGAGATCCGCAGGGAGAGGCCAACGGGTGAGGGAGTGGGTGGCTTCAGGCCCCGAGACCCGCGGGGAGAGGTGAATGACTGCCGGGAACTCACCTCACCTCACCCAGGGCGTTTCCTCATTAAAAAATAATAAGAAAAATGTCATCCTCACAACGCAGCCTCACCATCTGACTGTTTTAATGGAGACCCATTCTTCGAGAACCATTTCCATCAATCTCTTTCGTGGCATTTTCCTTGCAGGCTTGCCAAGCTTGAAGGCCGGCCAACCCCAACCCACACCCACAGTGGCTGTGTCACTGGGATTTCGGGGAAAACGTCAGACCTGGAAAGTCTCTGCAGGCTAAAACCTTTATGGAAATGACACGCGATGGAGATCGTACGTTTTCTACAGCCAAACGGGCAGGCAACGCATTCTAAACCATTTTGCTTTTCTGAGTCACAGTTATAATTATTCCGATATTTTTCATTTCATTCTTACCTCAATAGTGGGTGGCTCCTTTCTCTTTTTTCTAATCCAAGCTGTGAAAGAAAAATAATATTAAAACTTGTGATTCTGCTTGAGAAACAGAGTGGCCGAGCTGATCCCCACTGATGAACGTGAAGGTCCACACTGAGGGTCTGGAAGGCCACAGGCCCTCTTCTCCATCTGTGCGTGAGAAAAATCACAACTTGGGTCCCTCTGTCATGAATCCGACAGTGGAATCGATCAATCAATCGCTGGTGTTTATTGAGCCCATACGGTGTGTGGAATACGGTACTAAGCGCTTGGGAGAGCAAAATACAACAGAGACACATTCCGTGTCCTGTCCAGCGCAGAGGGAGAGACACTCAGCTCTCTGCTTAGGGCCACCGGCCTCCCACCCTCACCCCCGTCCAAACCTCAGCTCGCCTCCTCCAGGACTGTAAGCTTGCCTCTAAACTGTAACTTGTTGAGGAAAAGTATTTACCAACTCTGTCATATTGTACTCTCCCAAGCATTTAGTACAGTGCTTCGCACACAGTGAGCGCTCGACCAAATTCCACTAACTGATTGAGGCTTTTCCCCAGAAACCTCTGGGCTTCTCATCCAGTATCCTCCAGTTGCCATCGCAGTCTCCACTGGCCCCTCGGGCACCTCAGTTATGACAGCAGTAGAAATAAAAACAGTATTTATTAAGCACCTACTGTCCGCGGAGGACTCTACGAAGCACTGAGAGTTTACAGGTGGGAATTTTGTTGTACTGTATTCTCCCATTCGCTTAGTAGAGTGCTCTGTATATAGTAAGTGCTCAGTAAACACAATAGATTGGTTTATTGGAGGGAATAGGCACCACGGCCCCGCAGCACTTAGGTAATAACGATGATAATAATAACTGTGGTACCTGATACCTCCTTACTCTGTGCCAAGCCCTGAATTAAGCACTGGGGTAGAAACAGGATAATCAAGTCAGATACGGTCCCCTGTCCTCCACAGGTCTTGGAGGTTAAGGGGGAGGGAGAATCGGTATTAAAACCACCATATGACAGATGAGAAAACGGAGGCACAGAGAAGTGAGGTCTCACGGCAGCCAATGGTGGAGCCGGGATGAGAATCCAGGTCCTCAGACTCTCAGGCCCAAACTCTTTCCGACAGGCCACGCTGCTTCTCCGTGCACAAATCTTTTATATTTTATGACTCCTTCTTAGTTGTAGTATTCTTCGGGGTCTGACTCCTCCGCTAGGCTCCTCGAGGTCGGGGATCCTGTAGAGAGGTTCTATCGGACGCTCGCAAATGCTCAATACTGTGTTCTGCATAAAGTAGACCGGAAGCTCTTTTAACCTCAGGACTTCCGTCGACTAACTCTACCGGATTCTCCCAAGTGCTCAGCACAGGGGTCTCCCCAGAATGGGTCCTCAGTGAACACCACTGATCGATGGGGGTTATTTTCTTTGTTCTACTAATTCAAACCAACAGGTTATTGACTTGCTCCGGTTTGCCCATTTCCACTCTCCATCTGTGGGGGAGGACGAGGGGGCGGTCGGCCCTTTCTGTCCGTCGATCGGACCACCACCTGCCTTGGTCTCAAGAAGCCGCGTGAATGGAGCGCTCTCCCTCCCTGCAATGAGATCTACCTTAGGAGCCACCTAATCACATTAGAGAAGCAGCGTGGCTCAGTGGAAAGAGCCCGGGCTTGGGAGTCAGAGGTCCTGGGTTCGAATCCTGGCTCTGCCATTTGTCAGCTGTGTGACTGTGGGCAAGTCACTTCACTTCTCTATGCCTCAGTTACCTCATCTGCAAAAATGGTGATTAAAAAATGTGAACCCCACGTGGGACAACCTGATTACCCTGTATCTACCCAAGCTTTCAGAACAGTGCTCTGCACATAGTAAGCACTTAACAAATACCAACATTATTATTAATCATTTTCCTTAAACCCCGAGTGCTTTCAGAACACCCGGGCCCGGCTGCAGTTTTCCACTCCCAAAGGAAACAGGAACGAGAAAGCGCAAGGCAGCCTGAGCCCCAACATGGAGAAGCAGCGTGGTTCAGCGGAACAGTGCTCTGCACATAGTAAGCGCTTAACAAATACCAACGTTATCACCATCCGGTCGGGTTCACTTTCCTAAGACCCCCCTCAGAGGATTTCACCGGAAGAGCCGCTCTCACCTTCCCACTCTGTTGGAATATCCCCCACTTCGTAGTCTTCCTCCTTCTTACCGGCTGCTTCTACGAATCGTTTCTCTCGAATAATCTGTCCTAGAAAAGAAAAGGCGATTTAACTTTAAAAACGTGCGCGCGTGCCACACGAGCTTTCCAGCGATGCTTTTATTTGACAGATCAGCTTATTATTTGATCATTTGATCAGTTTTTATTTCCACATCTCCACAGAGGAGGGTAAACAAGCCCAAAAGGCCCCTACAACTTGTCAGGTTGTCACAGTTGGGCCTGTTTGCATTGGCCCAGATTTCCAAGAATACGTCAAGGTGCTTCCAGAGCAGACATTCCTGCCCACTAAATGCAACATTCCCCATTATATTTTTAGGGAAAGTGAATATAATCCTCCGTTAAAAATTCCAAGTCCTGGGTAAGCTGAACGTACCGTACGTCTGCAAGCAATGCCATGCCAGGTTGGAAGAGACTGCTGTGCGTATGCGGGCGGGGTAAGAGAGCCACCTGCATAAAGCAAGAGCTTTCCTTTACGTGGGGTCCCCAGAAATGGGCCCCTAGCCTTCTAGGGAAACCGAGAAGGATGTGAATGTCGCTGCCTGGGTCACCGCCTTGTACTGCGATTGGCTGACAAACGGAACTGCTGCGATGCCTGCCGAATGCAACAATCAACCTCACATCGCAGCTGGTGGGGATCCGTGGCCATCTCTGAGGGATGGTGGCTGTTCTGACTAGTGGGAATTTGAGCCGAATGGCCAGGATGGGAGAGTTATTTGAAAAATAACGCCTAAAGAGAAAGCGTGTGTGTATGTCGTGTGTCTGGGGGGCTGTGGGGGGAGGGGGAAGCAGTTGTGCGGGTCCTGTCTCTCTTTCTCTCCCCCACCCATTTGGTATATGGGGTTTTTCCAGAAGTGAGCACTGTCTGATTCTTGGGGCAAGAAGGAGGTGTGGGAAGAGCTCAAGTGGGGGTATTTGGGGGTAACTGCCCCGAGCTACATCAAGTAAAGTGAAGGCTCAGGTTGGGTGGAGGGCTTGACACCCACTTCCAACCCCCACACGACCTCTTGGGTCCACAGCCCCTCCCGACATCTTACTCACATGCCCGTGGCCCGCACCGGTACCCCGCCCCCCCCAGGCAGCCACAATCCGTGCCAGTGTTCCAGCCCCGCACCCCTGGCCCACTCAGGTGCCCCGCCAGCGTCCGCAATCCAACCCTGAATGCTTGCTGTATGGGGAGCACTGTGCTAAATATTGGGATAGATGCAGAATATACAATTGAGGCACGTCCCTGTCCCCCATGGGACTCACCACCCAGGCTCACTACACTGTCAGTGCATCATCTTTGAACAAGAAGGATCTCCCTGTCTCCAGACGGACTGTTCAGAATCACACTTGAAAACGGTAGGGCCCAGGCATCTGAGAGAAAGAGAGACAGAGACACACTCCCAGGCCACAGAAGCATCATGAAGGAGAGAAGGCGGACAGCGAGGAGGGAAAGGGCGGGTACCCCGACAACTGAGGGGCAAGGCTGGCGGGGCTGGGTTCCGATGGCTAGTTCCACAGTTAGCCATGAATTCCCACGGCTCCCCTCTCCAGAACACCCAGATTTTCTGAGAAGCCATTGATTTTAAGGGGAAGCAGCGAAGAGGGGAGGGATTTCAGACCAAATCAAGGACCGGCCGACCAAAGGCTCCACCTCGCTGGGTCTGAGGCTGAAGGCCCCCAGGAGCTTTCCAACTGCAGATCCGTGAGCCGCTCTGAGTGTCGGAGAGAAGAGAGCCCTTCGCTCAGGTCTACCCTGGGCAGACCACTGGGAGCTTGCCTCGCTATCAGTGACCGAGCTAGCCGACGGTTCCCTAATCAATCAACCTGTGGTTATTTACTGGGCCCTTCCTACGTTCAGAGCACTATACTAAGCGCTTGGGAGAAGACGATAACCCACCACTCCACAACGCAGTTAACCTGTGCTTATACAGAAGCCGTGTCTCCAATCTACTGCAAGATAAATTCTACTGGGCTTCGAGGATTTAAATGATCACCCTTCAGAGTCCACGTAAAGCTTCTTCATAATCAGAGATTTGGGGTTGGGGTGGAGAAGGGGAGAGACTGCTCGCAAATCACTTCCTTTCCTCGCTTAAATTCTCAGTAGGGCTCACTTGTTATAAATAAGCCGGAAAACGTAGGGCTCCGTGGCTGTGCAACAATGATATACAACCTTCCCGACGTCACTAAAATCTGCCACTTCCTCTCCATCCAAACTCTCAATCCAACCACTTATTCTATCCAGCCTTGACTACTGCACCGGTCTCCTCGTTGACCTCCCGGCCTCCTTTCAGGCCCTACTTCACTCGGCTGTCCGGATCATTTTTCTACGAAAACGTTCGGGCCCACGTTTCCCCGCTCCTCAAGAACCTCCAGTGGTTGCCCATCCACCTCCACAATGAACAGAAACTCCTTACCATCAGCTTGACAGCCCTCATTCACTTTGCCCCCTCCTACCTTCCCTCGCTGCTTTCCCACCGTAGCCCAGCCCACACAGTTTGCTCCTCTGGTGCCAGCCCGCTCACTGTACCGCTACCTCATCTATCTCACCACTGACCACTTGCCCACATCCTGCCCCTGGCCTGGAACTCCCTCCCTCTTTATAACGGACAGATGTTGACTCTCCCCATTCATTCAGTCGTATTTATTGAGCGCTTACTGCGTGCAGAGCACTGTACTAAGCTCTTGGAAAGTAAAATTCAGCAACAGATAGAGACAATCCCTACCCAATAACGGGCTCACAGTCAAAACCTTATTTAAAGCACATCTTCAAAAGGCCTTCCCCGACTAAACCCTCATTTCCTTTTCTACCACTCCCTTCTGAGCTGCCCTATCACTAGGATTTAATAATAATAATAATAATGTTGGTATTTGTTAAGCGTTTACTATGTACAGAGCACTGTTCTAAGCGCTGGGGTAGATACAGGGTAATCAGGTTGTCCCACACGAGGCTCACAGTCTTCATCCCCATTTTACAGATGAGGGAACTGAGGCACAAAGAAGTTAAGTGACTTGCCCACAGTCACACAGCTGACAAGTGGGATTTACACCCCCTCAGCCCCACAGCACTTATGCACATCTCCATAATTTTATTTATCCAGTAATGTCTGTCTCCCCCTCTAGACTGGAAGTTCGTTGTGGGCAGGGAACACGTCTACCAACTCTGTTATACTGTACTCTCCCAAGGATTTAGGACAGTGCTCGGCACCTAATAAGCACTCAGTAAATATGATCGATTGATTGACTGAAAAGCAAACACACCTGAGCACTTTCCAATTACTTCGGCAATGAGAGCCCCGCTCATCCTAGCCAGAAAATTTTCCATGCTCGGGGACAGCTGGGGAACAGACTCAACTACCTGCTCAAGTGTCACCATTTGGTACAAGATAATTTAGGACTCTAAATGAACTTGCTATTTGTATGGCTTTAATAGATCTTACAGGAACCAATGTACAATTAAAATTCCTGGTGCTCCAAATTAGTATTACGTAAAACATAATATACAGGTGATTAGAATTAATAAGACGAATCAAAACACCCAAGTTGAATTCTGGGGGAAAGTTCATAAGTGCACCTAGTGTGGCTAGAAGACTAAATGACATGAAGAACCTGAAAGTCATAAGAGAAACGTTTCCAAATTTCCTGGAAGATGTGTGAACTAGGGAAAACGTGGTGAAAACCCAGCAAAGCAGTGACGGAATCTGCTGAGCTCTCGTTGAGAGCCCAGAGCCGGACCTACCGAGCACCGGGCCGAATTCCCAATAAGCCTATAAAACACGGTCCCTGAGGGGCCCGCTCGCTCGGTCAGGGAGGATGAACACCTAGGAAAGTAACCCTACCCGTTCCCGGTACAGTGTACCACCTCCGCTCCCTGACTTCGAGGAGCTTACGGTCACAGCGGGGGAACAATCAGACACGAATGGAGGAAACAGCGGGAAGACTTAATAAATCAGTAACACGTGAGTACCCAGGGTAGCTGAGGGGGCATCAAGACCAGAAGTGTGGGGAGATTAACCGGGGAAAGACTCCTCCAAGAGATCCTGAGATAACACGGAGAATTTTCAAATAATTATCCAGGAGACGTAAAGAACCAAGAATCACTCCTCTGAATGCCTGAGGTGGTACGGTGTCCAAATCCTACAGCTAATGCAGAAAATGGGATAAATTAATTTCCAATGACAAATATTAACTGCTAGTCCACATTCACAGATATTTCAACTATATAATTACACACACACTCATAAGATAAAATTCCATTTGCACACAAAGACAGTGCCACTGAGAGTGGAGTTCACCAGTATCTGTGTGTGTCTCTCTCTCCAAAGTAGCTGGTGTGGAACCTGTGGTCTCTCTACACTGCCTGCCATTGTACATGGACTGTCCCTTGTCGTGCTTTGGCTCTTTTGGAGCCCGGTGGTTTTCTACTTTTTGCCTCTTGGTTTTGCACCCTCTTGGAGCTTCTGCTAGAGAAGAACCATTTCTTCCTGGACTGCAGCTCGCCACGCTGCTGGCCTGCCGGCTGCAGCTGTCTCTCAGCTCATGGGTGAATTTCACCATCAGGGGTGTCTTTTTCCAATGTGAAAACCAGCAATATATACACACTACTTTTTGGTATTTCCATCTCCACATTGCCTATTCTTTAAGACACCATTTGCCCCCTGTGAAGATCTATCAGTGCGCTCAACTTTTTAATCCCTTTCTAGTCTCCTTCCCGGAGTTCTGGATATTTGGTTCTGATCCCCTGCTCAAGACAACATTTTCACAGTTTCCCATGCATTCATTTCACAGCGGTGCTCCTATAAAGGCGACAGCCATGGAGGTTGGGGTGTGCCAGGTGGAATTCCGGCTCTCTGGGTCCCCCGAGGGAATCGCGTTCCCCACCTCCTGGCCAGATCTTAGCCCCTGAACAGGGGGTCTGGCAAGATGGAGGGGGGGCCTGCCCGTATGGGAGGGGTTCGCAGTTCATTCGAGTAAGTTGAACAGAAAATCAGGGAAATTTAGGGAATGCGTTTGTGATCCGGGGACCAACCACTAAGTGGAGACACACGATTTATCTACTTCTGCTGCTGCCATTACTATTAATAATAATCGTGGCACGTTAAGTGCTTATTATTCACCAAACACGGAACAAAGCACTGGGATAGTCAGTCAGTCGGTCGCATTTACCGAGAGGTTACGACAATGTAACAGACACATTCCCTGCCCACAGTGAGTTTACAGTGGTAGGTACTTGATAATCAGGTCCCACATGGTCTAAATGGGAGGGAGAACTGAGAATGAACCCCCATTCTGCAGATGAGGGAATTGAGGCCGAGAGGAAGTGAAGTGACTTACCCAAGGTCATGCAGCAGACGAGTGGCGGGACCAGGATTAGAAGCCAGGTTCTCTGACTCTTAGGTTCGGGCTCTTTCCACTCACTTAGCATTGTGCAAGGGTCGATTTAAATGATTTTAACCCACTGGCAGGGGGAAGGGACCAAAAACTCTCAAAGCTCAAAGAGCGCGGGCAAACCCTTCTTGGGTTTGGGGTTGGGAGTCAGAGCCTGACGTGTAAGAAGGGACCGATTTGGCTCTGGCCTGTCTGGCAGCAGAAGTCTCCTGGCGAATAATAATAATAATAATAATAATAATGTTGGTATTTGTTAAGCGCTTACTATGTGCAAAGCACTTTCTAAGCGCTGGGGTAGATACAGGGTGATCAGGTTGACCCACGTGAGGCTTACAGTCTTAATCCCCATTTTACAGATGAGGCAACTGAGGCACAGAGAAGTTAGTGACTTGCCCCAAGTCACACAGATGACAGGTGGCAGAGCCGGGACTGGAACCCATGACCTCTGACTCCCAAGCCCGTTCTCTTTCCACTGAGCCAGGCCGCTTCTCCATGCCACACTCCGCCCAAAGCCTCGGCGCCGGTGACGACTCGCTGGGACTGCACTGAGAGTTCCAGTTCTCCAACCCACAGGGGCAGCTCCGCCACGGCACGTGACCTCCGACGCCTCTCAGCACTCTGGATAATATTAATAACTGTGGTTTTTGTTAAGCGCTTACCATTCACTGATTCAACTGTATTTATTGAGTGCTTACCGTGTGCAGAGCACTGTGCTAAGAACTTGGGAAAGTACACCAATAAACAGTGACACTCCCTGCCCACAATGAGCTCACAGTCTAGAGGTGGGGAGACGGACATCAACGGAAATAAATTAGAGATATGTACATAAGGGCTGTGGGGCTGGGAGGGGGAGAAAGAACAAAGGGAGCACATCAGGGCGACGCAGAAGGGAGCGGGAGATGAGGAAAAGCAGGTTTATCTGGGAAGGCTTCTTGGAGGAGACGGGCCCTCAATAGGGCTTTGAAGGAGTCATCGTCTGTGGGATTTGAGGAGGGAGGGCGTTTCGGGCCAGAGGCGGGACGTGGGTCGGGGTCGGAGGTGAGAGGGGTGAGATCGAGGCACAGTGAGAGGGTTAGCACTAGAGGAGCCAAGTACGCGGGCCGGTTTGTAGAAGGGCCAGTCTTTATGGTGCAAACCGTTAGCGCATTCAGCTCTTAACCGGAAAGTTGGTGGTTCGAGCCACCCAGGGGTGTCCCCTTTGTTTTCGGCACTGAGTACAGTGCTTGGTACGTAGTAAGCGCTAACAAACACCGCAATTATTCCAATTATTATGTGCCAGGCACTGTTCTAAGCGTGGGGGTGGATACAAGCAAATCGGATTAGACACAGTTCCTGCCCCACATGGGGTTCACAATCTTAACCCCCATTTTACAGATGAGGTGACCGAGGCACAGAGAAGTGACCTCCCCAAGGTCACAAGGCAGACACGTGGAGGAGCTGGTATTAGAGCCCAGAACTGACTCCCAGGCCCTTGCTGTATCTACTAGGCCACGCTGCTTCTCAGCGAGTAGAGTGAGTGAGTAAAGCACAAGGGCCCTGAACTCCATTCATCAGTGTGAAAGTCCCATCCCGCACCCGCAGATCGGTGACTCCATGAAAGGCAAAACAAAACAGCTCCCTGGTCTGCATGAGAGTCCCCCCGGCCCCAGCCCCCAGCCCCACCTCCCGTGGCTTGCGACACTGTCTCCCTCACCCCCATCCTCTCGAGTCGAGGCACGTGGCCTGGGAACAAACCCTGCAGGACAGAGAGGGGAGGGAGCCAGGGGGTCAGGGCTCAGAGGAGCAGGTGGAGTTTTGGAGTCCTTTGAGATGGGGATGGGATGGGGGGAGCCTCCGGGCTTGGCTCCGCATCCCCAGCGGGCTCTGGCTTCGTGCGTCAGCGGCCCCGGGCTGGCAGCCGGGGGCTCCGAGACCCGATCAAGGGCAGGAAGAAGGGAGGTCCTGGGACACGTGTCCCTGGAGGAGGTGCACAGACGCCAATTGTAGAATGATGCTTTTCTGCAGCGGGGAGAGAGAGAGGCCTGAAATTTGAAATGTGTGTTTCTTGGAACACAAAATAGACTGCAGAGATCCGATTTCTCCAGGGAATTTTAAATATGTTCTGAAAACGGAAACCTTTTCGGTCGACATGCCAAAGAGCAGGGCTTGTCATCCCATTTCTTTTGTCTCTCTCACCTACGCTCGCACAGACATACACACGCACACGCACGTATGCCGACGCACCCCCTAACCCTACCCCTACAAACGGCCCCAAGCAGTCTTTCTTTTGGGGAAGGCGAGGACTAAAGCCCAGCAGTGATGACTGTGCAGCAGAGACCTTTCAAAATGGAGCCTGCACAGCAGCGCCGCAGAACCAGCCGGGCCGTCTCCTCGGCCTTCTCAGTCAATCGTATTTATTGAACGCTGTGTGCACGGCGCTGTACTAAGCGCTTGGGGGAGTACAATATAACAGTATAACAGACACATTCCCCGCCCACAAGCTTTTGGTCTACAAGGTTCTTCACACCGACTGCTAACCGACTCTTTCTTAAACAACGCCGGCAGGCACCGATCTCTCCAATGAGCTGTATACCAATCCAGCCTCTTACAAAATGCCTCTTTCGAAGGAGCCCTAAATGAGGAAGCCGACGGCCTCCGGGACACGAGAACTCCTCAGACTGCCCCTCTGCTTCTCCTTCTAGGCCAGGACCGGGGGGCTGTGCCACCCGTATTGTTTTGGAGGGGAGGGGGGCCTGTCCGGGGCGGGGAGAAACAGGTTTCTATCAATTACTGTCGCCGTCTGAATACATTCCCGACTGGAAAGTAGCAGGCATTTCCTGTATCCTACCCAACATGGGAACGGGGCAGCGCCGGGTGGGGGAGAAAGCAGCAACAGCCCGAGAACGCTCTGCTTCCCGGACAGAACCGGGCGGTCCTCGGAGGGTGATGAGAAACACTCGTGCGAGACCGGCAGCCCCGGGTGGGAAGTGTAAATAAAACCAGGAGAAAGTTACAGCCGTGGAGGACGCCAATTAAGCAACGTGACCCCAGACGACGGTGTTCCAGTCTGTTTTGGGTGACTAATTATGCTCCAATTAGAAACCGCTCCGCACTACCCATCAGCACTCCAACTCCCTCCTCTCCCCACCCCCAGCCCAAACAAGCCTTTCCGAGGAAGGCGCTGGCAGCTAACAAGTTCAGGACGCTTCCGAGGAAGCGGGCTGGTGAAAGCTCCCTCGAGACGGTCGTTCAGGGTGTGACAGCCACAGAGCAGGAGCTATTCCGGGAGAGAACTCCTCCTCGGGAAGCCGGGCTTCAGTGGAAAGCGGAACTGCTCTGAATGCTCTCACACGAAGGCTCGCTCTCTGAGTGGCAACGAAATCGACCGAGTGCCTACCACCCTCTGTGAACTGTACTGAGCGCTTGGCAAAGCAGAGTGGAAAGAAGACACGTTCCTTAAGCACAGTAAGCTGCCACTCGCCCGTGCTTGCCCTCTCTTCTATTTACAGTGCTGGGAGGATAACCACAGGAAGAATCACGGCGGGACTGGCTCCACACATACTCTGTGCCAAGCGCTAGGCTACAGACAAGACAATCGGATGAGAAACAGTTCCCGCCCCAAAAGGGCTCACAGTCTAAGCGGGAGGGAGAGCAGGTACGTACATCCAATTTTACAGACGAGGAGACTGGGGCTCAGAAAAATTAAGTGGCTCGCTCAAGGTCACACGGTAGACAAGTGGCAAATTAGAACCCGGGTCTCCCGACCTCCGGTCCTCTTCTTTCCCCCGGGCCCCGATGCTACTCCTTGACCGCTGCCCGTTGACTGGGAGCGGTGGATTAGGGAAACTATGTTGGGAGCAGGGTATGGGGTCAGCTCCACGGGCCAGCAATGAATCGTAGCAAAATCAACAGCCATCCGACCCGTCCATCCAAGAGCTTGTCGGGGTCCCGTCTGGCCAGTTCTAAGTCGGGGCCATCCTCTCCGACGCCACAGTCTTCGGGCCCTGGGGGGTCCCATCATCGGTTCCCAAGGGGAGAGACTGAAACCTCTCTCCATCCCTCTCCTGCTCGCCCACCACGATGACTGACCACACCCAGGAGTGGGCCTAGGTGCTGGTGCACAGAGGCTCTGAGAGGTCGTATCGTATATTTTGTATACACCGCAAAATCGTTGCCAACTCATCAATAATCACCCCAGCTGGTTATCTGCCCCCTTGCTGTTCCCCCTAGGGAGCATTGCAAGGGAAGGTTGTTATCAGAGTGAGGGACATTTGATACCCACTTTCAAAGCATCACCTGAAATGCATAAATAATGATAATTGTGGCAGTTGTTGAGTGCTTAGAAGGGGGCAAGCAGTGTAATGAGCGCTAGGGTAGACCCGAGATAATCAGTCCCTGTCCCACCTGGGGCTCGCCCTCTTCCCAGTGGCTCTCCAGGAGCCCGGCAACCGGGGGCGGGGGTTACAGGCTCCTGTTGGACGTGAAACTGAAGGTAGAAAAGGAAACCTGCCCGGGCAGCTCCCTGCTCCTGGGAATCCCAGAGTCCTCCGGAAGACTGGCATAGTCCTAAAATCTCCTCCTCTCGACGCTTACCCCTAGTCCCCGTTGCCAGTTCAGAACGTGGTGCAATGAGCTGCTCAATTGTTCCACAAGGCAGCTCCGCGGGTCAGGATTTTATGACTCGGGAAACTTCCTTCCTTCCTTCTGGGGCAGGACGCTAAGCTCTGGATCACGTTACCGCTCAGCTAAAATAGACCATAAACGTTATGTCGTTACCTGCAGACACTTAAGAGGGAACACTGGTTTCTAACGTGGCACCACGGAGATTGCTCTCTATCCTCTCTTCCTAGGAGCCCCCAAAACTCATTTCAAGTTTCTAATTTCACCCGAATAGCGCATCGTCTATCTACTGTGCATTTTCACTTAATGAGGCTTGCACTTAATTGGAATAAAAAGATCACTGAACATCGTAAATAGATTTAAAGCATGTTTAATGGAAATTAATGAAAATATTGTTGGCGGCATAATGCATTCCATATATTAACATAATAATTCTTAACGATCGATGGGAAGAGCTTGGACGGAGTCTGTATTTCCTGAGAATGGCAACGTCCAGTCGGGGCTTAGCTCTCCGGTCCACAAAAACCTCACTCAACCTGCCACCTCTAGAGACTGAGCGGATTCCCAGAGTCCAGAGCTAAATGCTTGTGGCCACGTGAGCTTCCCTGTCCGAGGGAGTCCCTTCTCACTCGAGCGGGATGGGCAGAGGGCGGTCTGAGGATGGGCGGAGGGTGGGCAGATGGCAGGCTAGCACACACCTGCAGTAATTGTTGGAACAGAGGGGAGGTGGTAACTTCTGGACCAGGTGGGGGCCTAGAGGAGGGGGCGAAGAGCTCAGTACAATGCACGGCACCCAATGAACGCTCGACCAACGCAATAAACGATCACAGTAAGAAGCACCTGTGCTTTTGCGTTGGTCGCTGATGAGAAGCCACCCACGTCACCACCGGGTCCCCCAGGTTTTGGCGGACTCTCCAAAAGGCACAGTGAGAAGGTTAGCACCAGAGGTGAGAAGTGTGAGGGTTGGGTTGTAGAAGGAGAGAAGCGAGGCGAGGTAGGCAAGGTGATGGGGAGCTTTAACGCCAATGGTGATTTGATACAGAGGGGGCCAGACAACCCTGGAGATTTTTGAGGAGGGGTGTGACATGTCCCGAACGATTCTGTAGAAAGATAATATGGGCAGCGGAGTGAAGTACGGAGTGGAGTTGGGGAGAGGAAGGAGGTCGGGAGGTCAGAAAAGAGGCCGATGCAGTAATCTAGGCGGGATAGGACGAGGGACTGTACTAACGTGTAGCAGTTTGGATGGAGAGGAAAGGGCAGATTTTAGCCATGTTGCGAAGGTGACACCGACAGGATTCGGTGCTGGATTGGCTATGTGGGTGGAATGACTCCAAGGCCCGTGCTCTACCCACTAAGCCACGCTGCTTCCATACCTGAAATTCCAACCCCCAGATGGTCAGATTTCTGCCTTTTTTCAGGGATGCGAGAAACTGTTTCTCCTGGCGACTTTGCAGCCTGGTCTCGGACAGGGGGCAGGTTAGAAATAATCTGCTTCCTGAATGTGCAATTGATTGCAGCTATACCCATTAGGGTGGCTAGGGGAGGGTAGAAATAAATACATATGGAAGTTCTGGAGGTGGCTGGAGGGTTGGCATGCCCTGGATGTGTCTTGGGGACACATCGAAGAAGGCTTATTGGAGCGGGGTGGCTTTTTGGAAGGCTTTAAAGGTGGGGAGAGCTGTGGTCTGTCAGATGAGGTGGGGCAGGGAGTGCATTACATACAAATACACAGACTCTCTCTTTCTCTGTCTCTCTCTCTGTCTCTCTCTCTCTCTCTCTCACTGATTCAGCGGATGAAACAATAGGAAGAAAGATTAGACAGAAACCATCCAACCTAGCAGGAACAGCGCATTCCTGCAGTCTACTCTGGCATTTTCTACTAAATGAGAGGCAATAAGTCACATCCCTACCACTAGCTGAGCTAAAATGACCATGGGCACATTTTAGTGATCCAGAGTTAAAATGTGATTATAATCATCCAATTCAGGGCAGTCTCTGTTACAAACAAAGATTTTTGCCATCTCCTTACATTTTAGATCTTCTTAAACAAAAGAATGTAGACAGACAGCAATGGAAGCATCTGCTCCTGAGGAAGAAATAGCAGATTTTAGAAGCAGGCATAGTAAGCGCTTAACAAATACCACCATCGTCATTATTATTATTGTGCGGCCAACTCTGGAAAGAAGCCCATGGGGAATAACCTTCTCCGGAAGGCCTGTTCGCATTTTTTTTTTAAATGTCATTTGTTAAGCATTAACTATGTGCCAGGCACTGTTCTAAGCATGGGGGTAGAAGGCAGCTAATTAATTTAGACACAGTCCCTGTCCCACAGGGGGCTTATAGTCTTAATCCAAATTTTATTATTATTAATTATTATTATTGTGGTGTTTGTTAAGCACTTACTATGTGTCAGGCACTGTACTAAGCAATGGGGGGCATACAAGTAAATAGGGTTGGACAGAGTTCCCGTCCCACGAGGGGCTCACAGTCTCAATCCCCATTTTACAGATGAGGTAACTGAGGCACAGAGAACTGAAGTGTCTTGCCCAAGGTCACACAGCAGACAAGTAGAGGAGCTGGGTTTAGAACCCATGACCCTGTGACTCCCAGGCCTGGGCTCTATCCTCTAGGCCATGCTGCTTCCTATTTTACAGATGAGGTAACTGAGGCCCACAGAAGCAAAGCGACTTGCCCGAGGTTACACGGCAGATGAGTGGTGGAGCTGGGATTAGAACCCAGGTCCTTCTGCCTCCCAAGCCCATGCCCTATCCACTAGGCCACACTGCTTCTTTGCCAAAACAGCCAAAGTCCTCAGCGGCCTCCGCTGGGTGCCCAGATCTGCCCGGGGCCTTCCAGAGCCACCCCGGGAGCGGGCATTCGGTGGCCGGTGCCCACGGACCGGCACAACGACAAGGCCCTCAGCGTGGTCAACGAGCCCAGCTTCTCATGAGCAAGGCCCAAGTGGTCTGCTGGGGAAACTGGATTACTCAAAGACGCGGCATTTGTTTCCCCAGGAGAAACAGCTCAGAGTTACAAATGACATCGGGCCCAGAACGCTTAAAGAGTGGGAGAAATCAATTCATCTTGGGTCCAATTAGCCACTTACTCAGTATATATTATGGGATTTTACATCAGATTTGATTTTCAAAAAAGAATCGATAGCTTGTTGAGACTCCCAAATTAATTGCGGGCTTTTGGAAAGGCCATAGAATAATTAGATTCCTTCCATTTCTTCCATGTAGATAACCCTTCTTTGTAATTTCAGTGCGCTCCTCTTCTTTTGGGGAATGCTATTATGGAAAGGATCAGACCGGTGGAGCCTCGGGTACGAGCCAGAGACACCTTAATAGTTTCCCCCTAAGTACTAGGGGAGGTTAAAGCCCCGATTTTCAGTTACGATTCCCGCCCTCTGTAGGGGACCACAGACATATTGAGATATCAGATTTGGACATTGTAAGTTAAAAGCAATTAAGCTGAGAAACCCTCAGCCTCCCGGCCACCTACATTCATCTTTCACCGCCCTACCCCCGGCCAGCAGAAGGAAGCCCTTATCGCCAGTCATTTGCAGCTCGGAGGCGGAGGAAAAATGCTAGCCTGACGGTTTTTGTCATTTTCTCCCCCCTCTTCCCCTGCAGGCTGCTGCTGCTGATGGCCTTTATGGAAATATAAATTCAATCAGCAGCTGCAAATTTCATGAGCCGTCCATCTTCATGCTGAATTTCTAACCGAGTGTCAAAACAATCTGCGGATTCCTCCCTGATGAAACACACATTGAATTGTAAATTTCTGCAATTTCCTCATGTTTGAATTTCAGCTGCAGGAAAAGCGTGTTAGTTTGGATGCCCGACCCAGCGGGCGGAGGCCACTTGCTGTCTCTTTTAGCCCTCCTGGCCGCTTAAAGAGTTAAACAACCAAGTCCTGGGGGAAGGCCTCCTCTCTCCTCCCAGCCCCCAGTCCCTGCCTCCAATTAAATCACATTACATTTTCGGACTCAAGTGCAGGGTGAGGAAGAAAGGAGGAACGATAAATAAGGTGAGGAGGCTAGTAGTCAATAAGTGCCATATTTTTAGAAGCAGCGAGGCCTAGTGGAAAGAGCCCAGGCCCGGGGGTCAGAGGACTTGGGTTCTAATCCCGGCTCCTCCATTTCCCTGCTGTGTGACCTGAGGCAAATCACTTAATTTCCCTGTGCCTCAGCTATCTCATCTCTAAATGAGATTTAAATCCTCCTCTTCCTCCTCCTTCTGACACTAGACCGTAAGCTCATTGTGGGCAGGGAATGTGTCTACTAACTCTCCTGTATTGTACTTTCCTAAGTGCTCACTACAGTGCTCTGCACACAGTAAGCGCTTTATAAATACCACTGATTGATTGACTGACAAACCGTGAGCCCCACGTGGGGCAGGGACTGTGTCCAACCTGATTATCTTGTATCTACCTCAGTGCTTAGTACAGTGCCTGGCACAGAGTAAGCACTTAACAAACAACAGAAAAAACTTTTTTTTTTTAAAGTTAGTCCTCATAATTGCATATTGTACTAAAATGAATACACATGAAAGGAAAAATTATCGCAGCATTTTCCTTTACCAGAAAGTAATTATTCTAAGTAGATTTTATTATCTCCAACTTATAATCAATCAGTGGTATTAATTGATTAATTGAGCGCTTACTGAGTGCAGAGTGCTGTACTAAGGCTTGGGAGACTCCAATACAACCGAGTTGGAGGCTACTTCCCCTGTCCACAAGGAGTTTACAGTTTAGAGGGGGAGACAGACATTAATGTCAATAAGGACAGATTTAAAACCTAAACAAACCAAAGTCCAGAAGAAACGACTACTCTTCCATAAATTAAATGTTTGAAAAACAAATCTCATTAAGATTCTTTCACCATTTCAGGAGTTTCAAGTGAATAAAATCGACTAACATTTTGTTCAGCATCAGCTGTTTCCTGTGGTCATCAAAAACACACTCCACAGATTCCAATAACTTCTCTGGCTTTTCTGTCCAAATATCTACAATATTAACAGTTAATTTTATTTGCTTTATACGTAGTTTAATAATTCCTCAACTCAAGAATATGTTTTCCTCTTATTCCAGTAACCTGTAAGGGAAATTTTCAGCTTAAACCGCTATATCATGAAATCTATGAGGTCCCTGCTTAGAAAGCATAGGCAGACTTGATGTGTTCAAGCAAATTATCATTTAAAATTTAATAGTTAAATTAGTAATGACCCGTGATTGAATGAGGTCTGAGTGACGTCACAATGGTACTACTAAATTCCTTTTTCTGTGTCAATCCTTATCTTCGATTTCCTTATAAATTCAAAAATATTACATATTTTTACAAGGCTCATACAAAGCTGAGAATGACTGCTTATCAAGTTATAAAAATCTGGCTTCATAAAAGTGGAGAAAGCCTTCACATATAACAAAGGATCTATCCAAGTAGAAAAAAAAGGCATCCCATCTAAGGAAATGATTTTTTCATTTCCAAGGACAATCCCACACGACCCAACTCAACGCTTCCTTCTTAGCACTAGGTCGCTCATGAGCCAGCACAGGACGTCTTCCGCAGAAGGAGGACTATTTCTCAGTCGCCCCTAAATTTAAAACTCCAAACATTATTATTAGTTCCCAAAGCCCAAACCAACAACCAAGAGCAGAAGGCAACGCAAGAGAATATTTGAAAGTACCTTCTGAGTCGCCCGACGTTGGCTGTGTTGCAGAAGGCCGAGATCTCAAACGGAAAGAGTCGAGGGCTTCGACTGGACCATTGCCTGCCCACTCCCCACACTCCCCTCCAGAATCGAGCCACTGCACCCCACCGGTCATCGCTGTGGTGTTTGTTAAGCGCTTACTATGTGCCAGACCCCATTCAATCACGGGTCATTACTAATTTAACTATTAAATTTTAAATGATAATTTGCTTGAACACATCAAGTCTGCCTATGCTTTCTTGTGGGATAGGCACTGTGACCAATCTGATTATTCCGACTCTATCCCAACATTAAGTACAGTGCTTAGCACACAGTAAGTGCTTAACAAATATCGTTATTATTATCATCATCATCATTGGTATTTAACAAGTGCTAGGTGCCGAATATTCATTCATTCGTATTTTTTGAGTGTTTATGGTGTGCAAAGCACTGAACTGTGCTAAGCACCTGGGAGAGTACATTCAACTGAGTTGGCAGGCATGGTCCCTGCCCACAAGGAGCTTGTAGTCTAGAGGGGGAGACACATTAGCATAAATAGTTTATAATTAAAGTTACGTATATAAGTGCTGGGAGATTGAGGGTGGGCCAATATCAATTGCCCAAAAGTCCCAGATTCATTCATTCATATTTATTGAGCACTTACTGTGTGCAAAGCACTGTACTAAGTGCCTGGATCCAAGTGCCTAGACAACACAGAAGGAAGAGGGAGCTGGGGAAAGAGGGCTTAATTGGGGAATGTCTCAATATTATTATTATTGTTATCCTCATCATCGTGAAAGGGCTGGGGGCGAGGATGGGAGGGGAAGGAGGTGCTAAGTGGTCCATCTCTTGGCCACGTGACCTCCAGGGAAATGCACCCCCGTGCACACACTCCCATCTCTGAGTGACAACGATGCCCATCACAACACAGTTCCGGTCCAGGGGCCTGCTAACAAACGAGCCCTTTCAACTCCCGCGCTTCTTTCAAATGGCGTCAATGTAGATCCAGCTTCGCCTCTTATCCGGAACTCCCAGTAAAGCAGACTCAAAGCACCTGAGAACCCCTGGCCCAAGAGTCCATTTCTACAGCCGAGGGAGACCGATCAACGAAGCCAACCACCCTCCATCTCCACCTTCCAAACTTTGGCTGGAAAGAATCGTTGCATTCCCGGGCCTGCCAGATCCATACAACTGGCAGCAGTCACCCACCCACCCCTCGGCAGAGAAAGAAGGCTCTGTTCGCTTGGGGCTCTCCGTCGCCTGCCAACAGGCCAGTTTCTCGTGGGGCCTCCAAAGGCCGGAAACGAGGCAGGATTACAGCTTCGCCGGCCAGTGGCTTTTCTGGGGGAACAGGAGAATGGGCCTCACGCTTTGGACCGGAGTAAAAAACAGATAGTTCTCTCTTTAAAGCTCAAAGACTCCCAAGATGGAGAAAAGAGGAAAAAAGATCAATTAAGCTAACAATTTTAGTCAGAGAGAGGTTTCGGATGCTTCTCTGAATGGGGGCTCTGAGCAGATGGATGTTTTCATTTTTGGTTCCAATACCCCAAAATGACGCCAGAGCCCCCTTCCTCAAGAAAGAAACAGAGGCACCAAAATCGATTATCCAATAGTGTACAGATCCCAGTGGCATCACTGCATCCAGCCATTCATCTGCACAAGGATTTTCTGAGGTACAGGTTAGATCCTGAGATGGGAGAAAAGGAGTGGACATTCACCTTTCGAGGTGCTACAGACAATTGGGCAAATTTCTCAGCTTCAGGTTGAGTTGGCGCAACACAACCCCAGGTAGCTGCGGGCGACCTAAACGTGGGGGTAGAGATCCCCCCGAAAAGAGCCACGGGAAGTGTGTGTCGCCGAAGGATCAGACCAACAGGACGTGGAGGAAAGGATGATGAGGGGTCAGAGCCTAATCGAGGCCCCAAGGCTCTTGCAAGGTGTGCTGCCACGCCCAAAAACAGAAGATTGGAAGAGGAAAAGAAATAATATTACTTGAGTCAGTCATTGGCTGATTTAGCTATTTCATTCTCACCTATTTGGATCTCTTCCTGCTTTACCTTTATTCCACCTTCTGCTCCCACTCTGGGTAACCCATTTCCATCTGCCACCTGCAATGGATGGTGACCACAAGCTGGTATTATTATTATTATTATTAATTGTGGTATGTGTTAAACACTTACTATGTGCTAGGCACTCTACTAAGTGCAGGGGTAGATACAAGCAAATCAGGTTGGACACAGTGCCTGTCCCACATGGGGCTCACAGTCTCAATCCCTATTTGAAAGATGAGGTAACTGAGGCCCAGAGAAGTGAAGTGACTTGCTCAAGGCCACACAGCAGACAAGTGGCAGAGCCAGGATTAGAACTCGTGACCTTCTGAGTCCCAGGCCCATGCTCCATCCACTCTGCCATGCAGCCTAGAGGGCTGGAGCACAGGCCTGGTTTCCTTAGTAATCCCGCATCCTCTCGGGGCAAAGCCGGGCACTCAGGAGACGCTCAGTGAACGGCACCGGCCGGCAAGATAATATCAATGGGTCAATTGGCTCGGGGCAAAGGGAAGTGACTTCTGACCTGGACACCCACCCTTATGGTGAGGGATGGACCATCTGATGGACCTGATTCTCCCTTCTCCACCCCTAAATCTACCCCAGTGACCCAGAATGGACCAACCCCCCTGACTCTCAACCAGTGTTCCAGCATGGACCACACAACACCTCTCCCTTCTCCATCCTAACTCTCCCCCAGTGCCCCAGAATGGACTGTCCGGCACCCCGACTCTCCCCTCTCCATCCCTGATTCTCCCCAATTGACCCGTCACAGATCATCCAACGTGCCTGACTGTCCCCCAGTAATCCAGCACAGGCCATCCAACATCCCTGACTCTCCCCTCTCCATCCCTCACTCTCCCCAAGTGATCCAGCACAGACCATCCAACACCCCTGACTCTGCCTGAGTGACCTAGCAGAGACTGTCCAGGACCCAACTCTTCATCCCTGACTCTCCCTGAGTGATCCAGCAAGGACACCCCCCCCCCGGCTCTCCCCTCTCTATCCTTGCCTCTCCTTCCGCTGTCCCATTAGGGACTGCGGCTTATCTGCGGAGCGCAGTGAACCCTCTTGAATCTGTAATTGTTTTTCACCTGCTCCTCTTTCTGGGGAAATGGATTTCATGGGATTCCACTCAACTGGGTGAAGATTCTGGTTCCGAGCCGGCCATCTTCAAACTGGGCTGGGCTTCCCCCGGAGCTGCGGGCTTGGGATCCGTTGGGCCGCAATCCCTGGCCCACCTCCCTGCCCCCCATCCACCTCCTCCAGAAGGGTGAGCTCGACCACGAGCGCTCACACTCTTTCTTTCTCTCTCATTAGCTGCTCTCTCAGCGTCTCAGATTCTGGAGCCTCTGCAGTTTTTATACATATTCTGTAATAGTCTCAGCAAATCTCACCCTTCGTCAGCTCTTCCCATCTGAGAACAAAAACGTTTTCTGCATTTTGATATCGAATGCGTTCCTTACGAGCCTCTTCCGACACTCATTTAACTATAGGAACGCTTGAAGCGTCATCAAGCTACAGCAGTTCCAAACCGGCAGAATTTTCTGTTCTTGCAACACATTCTGAGGCGTTTTCACAGTTTTCCAAAGAAAAAGGAGACCTTCCACAATAATACCCTTGTAATGCATTACTGAAAGGGAATAAAAATTATTTTTGCTCAAGAATCATTTTAGTCTTTCCAGAATCTCTCTAATCCCTGCCCTGGAATCTTCAAACCTAGACGTCTTCCACCTCAACAATTCCCTCACCAAAATCAGCCACACTGCCCTCCAATTCCAATTCATTCACTTTTATTTATTGAGTGCTTACTGTGTATACTCTACTAAGCGCTTTTGAGAGTATAATACAACAATAAACGGAAATATTCCCTGCCCGCAGTGAATTTACAGTCTAGTCAAGCAGCGTGGCTCAGTGGAAAGAGCCCGGGCTTTGGAGTCAGCGGTCATGAGTTCGAATCCCGGCTCTGCCACTCGTCAGCTGTGTGACTGCGGGCGAGTCACTTCACTTCTCTGGGCCTCAGTTCCCTCATCTGTAAAATGGGGATTAAGACTGTGAGCCCCACGTGGGACAACCTGATTCCCCTGTGTCTACCCCGGCGCTTAGAACAGTGCTCTGCACATAGTAAGCGCTTAACAAATACCAACATTATTATTATTGTTAGATTCCAAGCCAGAATCTAGGACGCTGTGACTCGGTGGTGATGGTAGGAGAGATAACGGCAGGATTTACTGAGGGTCCCCTGGGTGCAGTGCCCTGGGCTGGGGGGCTGGCACACTTGTGCTTTCTACCCGACGCCCCGACAGATGGCACCAACCCCTTTCGGCAGTAGCTCCGGCTGCCTCGGAACTCCAGTTCGAACCCTCTGCTTCCTGAGAACTGGTTACACAAGGCGGCTCCAGGGCCCAGGGCAGTGGGGGACGGGGGACGTACTATTTTTGGGGGAAACAAGTTAGGATTTCTTAATTTTGGCTTCTTTATGCGTGAAAGAAATTTGGGATAGAAAAGAACTGACGTGAGAGGCAACTGTTTTACATCCTCATTCCCGAGCACTGGGGGAGGATAGCACTGTTAGCAAGGAGGAAAAAAAAGTTCTGAAACAACCCTTGTTTTCTAACATTCCACCAATATAAAAAGCCAAGAAATTCATTGCAACCATGGCTGCTTTCTTTGTAATTCAGACCAGAAGGCCACTTTAACTTTTTCTTAGGTTAGAGTGAAAATAAAAAGTTCTGTAATAATAGTAATGGTATTTGTTAAATGCTTATGTGCCAAACACTGTACTAGGCACTGGGGTATATATAGGATAATCAGGTAAGACATAGTCCCGGTCCCCACACTGGACTCCCAGGCTAAGGAAGAGAGAGCAGGTGTTGAATCCCCACTTTGCAGATGAGGAAACTGAGGCACAGAGAAGAGACTTCACACAGCGGGCAAGTGGAAGAGTCAGGATTAGAACGCAGGTCCTCTGACTCCCAAGCTTGTTTTCTTTCCTCTAGACCAAGCTGTTTTTCAGTAGTAGTGCTTTTCAGAGCTCATGAGTTCGAATCCCAGCTCTGCCACTTGTCGGCTGTGTGACTGTGGGCAAGGCACTTCACTTCTCTGCGCCTCAGTTCCCTCATCTGTAAAATGGGGATTAAGACTGTGAGCCCCACGTGGGACAACCTGATTCCCGTGTCTACCCCAGCGCTTAGAACAGTGCTCGGCACATAGTAAGCGCTTAACAAATACCAACATTATTATTATTAGTAGCCCCTGAGGGTCACACCTGGAGAGATTTCAGTCCTCTCCTCGACTACGGGAGGAGAGTCAAGCAGGAGGAGAGTCAAGCAGAGGCCTGTCCGTTCCATTCCTAGCTTGGCCAGCGGCTAGCGAGTGGAAGTCCATCTGTTACGTGGCAAAACTCGCCCGTTCTGGGCAGTGGTGGCACGGGAGAGAGTCGAGGGCGGAGACTCACGTTTACCACGCGAGTGGTTTTTTTTTACCAAGAAAACTCTATGGATCCATTACCAGAATGACTGCAGACGGAGGTGGGGTGTTCTGAGAGAGATGTGTCCATAGCATCGCTACGGGTCAGGTATGACTTGTCGGCATAAGACAAGCAAAAGCAGCAGTACTTAGAGTGTACTCACTTGGGGCAGTGCTCTGTACTAGGTACTTAGCAAGAATAGAACAAAGAAGTGACACGCTTCCTGTCTACCCAACACGAAATTATTTCCAACTAAAGAGCTCAAAAAGAAATCACGCTGACATACGTAAGGGAGCGTTGAGAAGGATGCAAATAAATCATTAAGTGCAAAAACTCAACCTGAACCGGGAATTTAACTGAGGAAAGCATGTTGGAGGATGCGGGATCTTAGGTGGGTTCTGAAAGTCAGGAAGCAGGGGTCTGTCTGATGTGGGGAGGGAGTTCCAAGCCAGGGGAACGGCACGTTGTTATTATTATTTTTATTACGTTCTGTGAAAAGAGTATCGCAGTCTTGATCGGGAACAGGGTAGCTGCACTGTGGGTGGCCGGAGCCCTGTGGGTGGACGGCAGTGCGTCCCAAGCCCGGGTCCTTGCTCTCAATCCAATCAATCAGTATCGATCAAGGGAGCGAGGGAAGAGCCCTGGGGGCAGGGCGCTACTGGGTGTGGGGGCTGGTGGTGGTGGTGTGTGATGGTGGGCTCCGTCCTGAGCCCACCTCACCAGAAACGGAGTTACATGAGAAGTTCTGCTCAACGGAGGCTTGCTGCAAAGGATCCAAGGGTTTCGCATACGTTCTCAGGCACTTAACTTTGAAATCTGAAGTTTTCCTAATTTGAAGGGAGCAGATAATGAAAGTCCGCTGTCTTTAACATTCCTCAGTGACTCACAGCTCCCCTTTGGGCTTCAAATGCCAGCTCGCTCCAGGCCCAGATCTTCGATAAAACGCCGCTAACAACAATCACAACGATGATGACCATAAATTAGGCGCGCCATTCAGACAGAGCCATTTGAAGCATTTTGACTCACTCGCTAAAACCACTTCAGTTCTAGAAGACGATTTTTAAAACCCAGGAAGTACTCTTCAGCAGGAGAAAGTCACCTAAATCCCCTCATTTGCACACATATGTGAAATTCAAGTTCCCGCAAAAGTAAACAAAAGTGCACCCGACATGGAAGGGGCACATCTTATTGAAAAGAAGCAAAATGCAATGGATGAAAAACTAATCATCAGAGTTAATGAGGCACCTACTGTTGGCAGAGCACTCCAACCGACTCCTGTGAGCAGAGAGCTGAACTGGACTCTCAGAGGTCACGAACGTCCTCCTTTCTTGCCAAATCCAACGGCCTCTATTCCATCCTAATCCTCCTCGACCTCTCGGCTGCCTCTGAAACTGTCGACCATTCCCTTCTCCTGGGAACATTATTCATTCATTCAATAGTATTTATTGGGCGCTTACTATTTGCAGAGCACTGTACTAAGCGCTGGGAATGTACAAATCGGCAACAGATAGAAACAGTCCCTGCCCTTTGACGGGCTTACGGTCTAATCGGGGGAGACAGGCAGACGAGAACAATGGCAATAAATAGAGTCAGGGGGAAGAACATCTCATAAAACAATGGCAAATAAATAGAATCAGGGTGATGTACCTCTCATTAAACAAAATAAACCAAATAACGGATGAGTACAGTGCTGAGGGGGTGGGACGGGAGAGGGTGAGGAGGAGAGGGAAAGGGGGGAGAAGAGGGTTTAGCTGCGGAGAGGTGAAGGGGGGAGTAGAGGGAGCAGAGGGAAAAAGGGGGGAGCTCAGTCTGGGAAGGCCTCTTGGAGGAGGTGAGCCTTAAGTAGGGCTTTGAAGAGGGGAAGAGAATTAGATTGACGGAGGTGAGGAGGGAGGGCATTCCAGGACCGCGGGAGGACGGGGCGGGATAGGCGAGACCGAGGGACGGCGAGGAGGTGGGCGGCAGAGGAGCGGAGCGTGCGGGGGGGCGGTAGAAAGAGAGAAGGGAGGAGAGGTAGGAAGGGGCAAGGTGATGGAGAGCCTTGAAGCCTAGAGTGAGGAGTTTTTGTTTGGAGCGGAGGTCGATAGGCAACCACTGGAGTTGTTTAAGAAGGGGAGTGACATGCCCAGATCGTTTCTGCAGGAAGATGAGCCGGGCAGCGGAGTGAAGAATAGACCGGAGCGGGGCGAGAGAGGAGGAAGGGAGGTCAGAGAGAAGGCCGACACGGCCCCGGAGCACTTATTTGTATATCTGTAATTTTATTTATTTATATTAAGGTCTGTCTCCCCCTCTAGATTGTAAGCTCGATGTGGGCAGGGAATATGTCTGTTCTGTTGTTTTATTATTCTCTCTCAAGTGTTTAGTACAGTGCTCTGCACATAGTAAGCACTCGATAAATACGAGTGACTGACTGACTCCTGTGGGCAGAGGACTGAACCAGAGTCCTGAGTGCAGAGGGCTGAACTGGACCCCTGTGGCCAGAGCACTATAGTGGATTCCTGCAGGACACCTTAATAATAATAATAATAATAATCGTTTTTGTTGAGTGCTTACTATGTGTCAAGCACTGGGGTAGATACAAGCTAACCATGTTGGATACAGTCCATCTCCCACACGGGACTCATAATCCTAATCCCCATTTTTCAGATGAGGTCACTGAGGACCGCAGAAGTGAAGTGACTTGCCCAAGGGCACACAGCAGACAAGGGGCAGAGCCGAGATGAGCACCCAGATGCTTCCGACTCCCAAGCCCGTGCTCTATCCACTAGGCCATGCTGCTTCCCACCTTCTGAGAGAAGAGGGCTGTACTCGTCCCTGAACATACAATATAAACAGCAAACTAGAGCCCTGCCCTGTATGGGCTTTGAATGTTTTTTTGAAAAAAAAATGAACTAGGCAGCAGTGAAGTATGGACTGGAGTTGGGGGAGAAGGGAGGCTGGGTGGTCAGCAAGGAGGCTGATACAGTAATCAATGCAAGACCTTTAAGGGGGAAGGGCTGGGGACTTAGCCAGAGTGGAGAGTCAAAAGTCAGGACGGGCCCGTTTCACTGGTGTGGAATATCTGGTGCACATTTTTCTGGAGATGAAAAACAACCAACAGTGTTGTGGGCAGTGCCCCAGAGCCAATAAGGAAGAAAGATCCTTAACGTCTCCACTTTTCCACAGCTATTTCTCCTCCCCCCTCTAAGGTTGAACAAGTTTGGATTTTAACTCTATTTTTCTTTTCTCCTCGAAGAAAGCGGGGCACGCAACAGAAGGGCCCACGGTCAGTCTTGGGTGACCCCATTTCCAGCCGCCGGAAGCAAGATGGGGACAGGACCTTAGAGAGAGAGACCGAAAGGGGGTCGGGGAAAAGGAAGAGAGGGGTGGGAGGGTGTCTCAAGAGCGGCATAGCTCCTCCTGATCTTGGCCGCCTAATTCTGTCCACCGTCGCTCAACTTCCTGGGCAACAGTCAAGAGAGAGTCCCGGGGTGGGAAGACGAGGAAGGGCTGATTGTTCCTCTCAAAATAAATGGAACTGAAGTCGCTAAAGGGCCTGATGAGAATCAAATCGTCAATCCAGGCCACGTGGCATGAAGAAGCCTGGCCTCGCGCGAAGAGCAGGGCCTGGCTGAGAGTCAGGAGACCAGGGTCCTAGTCCCAATGCTACCCCGGCCTGCTGTGTGTAAGAGACCGTGAGCAGGGTCACTTCTACCTCTCCGTGCCTCAGTCTCCTCATCTGTAAAATGGGGGGATAAGATCACCCCTCTCCCTCCCTCTAGGCTCCGGGCCCCAAGTAAGCCAGGGTCTATACCACACACTCCGATTCTCTTGTATCTATCCCAGGGGTTGGCACCTACTAGTGCCAAATAAATGCCACCACTATCATTGCTGTCAGAGCAAAAAGGTAGAAAATGGAATCCCTGCCCTCAAAGGCACTCACTCCCTTAAATGGCGGAGACAGACCCCAAATGACTTGCAGGGAGGAGGGGAAAAAAAGAACAAAGAGATAAATAGGTGAATGAGTAAACGTAGACATCTCACAGCACATGAACCATTTAGGTGCAAAGGAGCCGTGAGGGACCGAGAGTCCAGAATCGAATAGACATCACATGGCTGAGAGGAGCTCAGCTGCGACCCTCCCGCCCAGTTCTGGCCACGGGGCATGAGACGAGGCCTCCGTCCGCCGGCGAGCGCCGGCCAGCTGACGGCGATATAAAGCTTTGGGGTTTCCGCTCCTCCAAACCATCTGCTCCTTCTTATTTCCTTTTTACCATCTGCAGCTTAAAAATGAAAAAAAAACACCCCAAAACCCTTAAAACCTAAAACCAGCCTTTCCAGCCAGCAACTGATAACATAAGTCAAGTCCAGATTCCCCCGGCAGCCAACAACTGACGGGAAGGTAAGTGGAATTCTACCTCGAGCGCACGGCAAGGACTGAGAAGAAGCCTCATGACTGTCCGGGAAGCAGGTTTTGGCTACAGCGATACGACGGTTTGGTATAAATCGTCACCCGGTTCCCGGACCCGAATCGGCGATATTTCCGTATTGTATTACGCTCTGGCAACTGACGGCAATGTCAGTAAATGTCTGGGGAAAATTATACGGACGCTTGAAAAAAAATTTAGTGAATCCTTCGAGATCTAACTGCTATTTACAGCGGCGCTTTTTATGCACCCCCAAAACGGGCCCTGACATTTCCCAGTCTTTGTGCTAAAAGTTGGCCGTTTATAACTGTAGCGTAAGGCTTATCTGGAGGAAAAAAACAAACACATCCAATTATTCTGAAGGTAAACGATTTCTCCCTCATCAACTCAAAGCCAAAACATTTAACAGCGGGCGAAATCTAATTGTACGATGAAACAATGCTGCCTCCTCCTGGACAAGTATATTGTCCCGATCTTACTTTCCAAGCCTTCAAACCAGATTTCATGCTCAACAGGGCTACCCACCAGTCTTCGCTATTTTCTCGGGGCCAAGATGCGTCTCTAGACCATCCTGACTACAGATTCAGGTATTCACTAGACTATTTAGGAGAGGCGGGTGGGACGGTAGGTCTTTTTTTTAGCTGAAGCTGAAACATTCATTGTATGGGGAGAAAGAGTAAATAGCTCTTTTTCCTGTTCTAACCTCCTTGAAATAACTCAAATTTGGGGCCCAGCCCTCTAAACTTTGTGTGTTTGGACAGTGATACCTTGTGAATGTTCCCTTCCCTTCCTAGATCAAGCACTGGGACTATTCCTAAATTGTGGTGATACGCATCTACTTTCTCTACGAGGATGCTTCTGGTATCCATGCACATTTAGGTTGAGGCGACACTGTGCATGACAGGAGCAAGAATAATAATACTTGTGATATTTAAGTGCTGAGCACTGGGGGAGATGCAAGATAATCAAGTTGGACACCATCCTCCCCCCTGGTGGGGCTCACAGGCTAACTAGGAGGGAGAAGGGGTATCGGATCCTATTTTACGGACGAGGAATCGAGGCACAGAGAAGCTAAAGGACTCAGCGAGGTCACACAGCAGACAAGCGGCAGAGTTGGGATTAGAACTCAGGTCCTCTGACTCCCAGGCCTGGGCTCTTGCCATTAGACTGCCATGCTGCTTCCTGTTTAATATCAGGCAACACAAACCAATGTAATTAGGCAGGATCTTGATCCAGGACCTCCGATTATTCCGATACTTGATTTAGGAAGGGGAGGGAACATTTACAAGGTTTCATTGTCAAAACACACACAGGTCAGAGGGCAGGACCCCAAATTTGAGTTATTTCAAGGAGGTTAGAACAGAGGGAAAAGAGCTTTTTACTCTCTCCCCCACACAACGTTTCAGCTTCCGCTAAAAAAAGACCTGCCATCCCACCCACCTCTCCTAAACTTCATAGGATTACCATCGCATCACTCCCAGAGACATGGCAGCGTTCGGGGGGATTTTGAGAAACCAAAATGAAGGCCGAACGAGGACACAAATCATCCTAAATTAATCACTGGCAATGGTAAGGGGTAGGCAGAAAAAGCAGCAGGGTGGAAAATGTCTGTCACTCTTGAGTATGTGGCTAAAATGTATTTAAAATTCAAAAAATCGAAAAACAGGGAAAACACAGCCTTTGCACATCTTAATTCTGGCACGGTTAAAAGGATGTACCCACTGGCCCCGGCATGCAGTGGACAGAGCATGAGCCTGGGAGTCAGCAAGTCATGGGTTCTAATCCCGGCTCCACCACTTGTCTGCTGTGACCTTGGGCCAGTCATTTCACTTCTCTGGGCCTCAGTTACCTCAATTTTAAAATGGGTATTGAGACTGTGACCCCCAAGTGGGACATGGACTGTTACAGCCCGATTTCCTTATATCCACCCCACTGCTTAGTACAGTGCCTGGCACAGAGTAAGTACTTAACAAATACCATAATAATAATTATTATTATGTCAACGTGCCCAGTGTTGACATCAAACACACAGACAGTAAGGTGCAAAACTCAAAGAATCAACAAGGTTGACTGAATGTCTACTGTGTGCAAATCAGTGTACTGAGCTCTTGGGAAAGTCAACAGAGGTAGTGTGCACCTTTCCAATGCAGACGGGGTCCAACACTAGAGGAAGAAATGTCCAGACGGGCACTCCAGCTCCCGTTCTAGGTTTCGGTGGTCCCTAATGCCAAAAAGTCATGCTGGCCAGCATAAGCACCACTCCACTGAACCTCTCCGGTCCACTCTGGCTGACGGCCAAACCCCGGAGAACGGCACTCAAATGTTGATCACTTTCACTTTTCCGAAAGGGAATCGAGGGTGGCTGGACTCAAATGATAATCCTCACCCCAAAACGCTCCTCTCAATCCTTTGAGGACTGTCCTCCAGAAGCATGTGCACCTCTTCTTTTTGGCACTTGAAAACTACCTGCTCTCCCTCCAAACCCTATTCTGATCCGATTTCCAGAGACTCAAAAGATCTTGGAACTAATAATAATAAAGATGGCATTTGCTAAGCGCTTACTATGTGTCAAGAACTGTTCTAAGCACTGGGGTAGATACAAGGCATTCAGGCTAACCCACGTGGGGCTCACAGTCTCCATCTCCATTTTACAGATGAGGTAACTGAGGCACAGAGAAGTGAAGTGGCTTGTCCAAGGTCACACTACAGACGAGTGGCGGAGCGAGGATTAGAAACCATGTCCTCTGACTCCCAAGCCCGTGCTCTTTCCACTAAGCTACACTGCTTCTCTATTTAGCTACTCAGAGGTCAGTTCAATTTTCATCGGTTAGCTGTTAGAACAGGCATCAAGGAAAGTGCAGCCAAGTCTATCACAATAAGTTGCTCCATGTGATC
The DNA here is from genome assembly GCF_004115215.2 of Ornithorhynchus anatinus. Taxonomy (NCBI): domain Eukaryota; kingdom Metazoa; phylum Chordata; class Mammalia; order Monotremata; family Ornithorhynchidae; genus Ornithorhynchus; species Ornithorhynchus anatinus. Next base: position 466,385 of record NC_041728.1, on the reverse strand, counting down.
TTTTAAATCTAAACAGAATTCAGAAGGTGAAGGAAATGTCCGTTAGATACTAAATAATTTCGGGGTTTTTTTTTTTACCAATACTCATAAAATAGACAGCTTGTACATTTTTCACAAAGGAAACCAAAGCAGAAAGAACTGTCTCTGGAAGCCAGGCTGAATGAATAAAATGCAGAAACCGTGTAAGGGATCCGCTTTGTAATTACCGCACTCCGAACGGCTTGAAAGCCACTGCGGGTTGCTGAGCAGAAACAATTCATCATGCAGAAAGCCCTGACGGTATGTTATACAGTTCAAAAAGAAAAAAAAAAAGCCATTGCGTAGAGACATCTACCCTGTTTGGTGAAAGACTTGTCCTGCATGGTGAAGGAAGTCATCAATCACTGCTTCCCCCACCTCGATTAGGCCGGGAGGGGGGCTCGCTCCGTTGCACCGAGGTGTAGAATAGATGATACCTTCTAAATAAAGACGATGAGGCGACGCTATTCATTTTTGCCCCTTTTCAAAGTTAATTAATGGAAAACGATCGGAAGTCGGATCCTGACTCAGCCCAACCCGCTAGCCTTTCCCGGGAGCGGATGTTCTTGGGACCACAGGCCTCGGGATGACTGGAAACGACCTCAATCGATCAATCAATCCTATTGAATGCTTACTGGGTGCACAGCACTGTACTACGCTCTTGGGAGAGTACAACGGAACAGGGTCGGTAGACACAGTCCTTGCACCCACCAAACTTACGGTTATCATAAAAATTGGAACACCCTCCCTCCTCAAATCTGACAGACGATGACTCTCCCTCCCCTTCAAAGCTTTACTAAAGGTCCATCTCCTCCAAGAGGCCTTTCCCGACTAAGCCCCCCCTTTCCTCTCCTCCCACTGTTTCGCCCTGACTTACTCCCTTTATTCATACCTCCTCCCAGCCCCGCAGCGCTTACGCACATATCTGGAATTGGTGCCTGTCTCCCCTTCTAGACTGTGAGCTCGTTGTGGGCAAGAAATGTCTGTTTATTGTTATACTCTACTCTTCCAAGCATTTAGTACAGTGTTCTGAACACAGCAAGTGCTCAATAAATATGACTCAATATGTACATAAATGCTGTGGATGGGGTGAATAAAGGGAACATATCTAAGGGCATCACAGAAGGGCGAGGGAGTAGGGGAAATGAAAGGTCAGTCAAGGAAGGCCTCGTGGAGGAGATGTGATTTTAATGAGGCTTTGAGAATGGAGAGAGCGGTGGTCTGTCAGAAATGAAGGGGAAGGGAGTTCCAGGCCAGAGGCAGAATGTGGGCAAGGGATCGGCGGCGAGACAGACAAGATGGAGGTAATAATAATAACGTTGGTATTTGTTAAGTGCTTACTAGGTGCCGAGCACTGTTCTAAGCGCTGGGGTAGGACACAGGGGAATCAGGTTGTCCCACGTGGGGCTCACAGTCTTAATCCCCATTTTACAGATGAGGGAACTGAGGCACCGAGAAGTTAAGTGACTTGCCCAAAGTCACACAGCTGGCAAGTGGCAGAGCCGGGGTTCGAACCCATGACCTCTGACTCCAAAGCCCGTGCTCTTTCCAGTGAGCCACGCTGAGGTAAAGTGAGTAGGGTGGCGTCGGAGGAGCGAAGTGAGCGTGCTGGGCCGTAGAAGGAAATCAGTGAAGGGAACGGACTGACTGATTGAAGATGGGAGGGGGCGAGGTGAGCGAGTGCTTCAAAGCCAAGGGTAAGGAGTTTCTGTCTGATGAGGAGGTGGATGGGCAACCACTGGAGGTTCTTGAGGACTGAGGTGAGAAGGACTGAATGGTTCTGTAGAAAAACGATCCGGGCAGCAGAGTGAAGCATGGACTGGCATGGGGAGAAACGGGAGGCAGAGAGGTCAGCAAGGAGGCTGATGCGGTCATCCGGGCGGGAGAGGAGAACTGCTTGAATCAACGTGGTAGCAGTTTGGATGGAGAAGAAAAGATGGATTTTGGCGAAGCTGTGAAGGCTGAACTGACAGGATTTGGGGACAGATTCAATATGTGGGCCGAACGACAGAGATGAGTCGAGACTGATGCCAAAGATAAGGTGAGACAGGGAGGATGGTGGTGGCGTCTACAGAGTTGGGAAAGTGGGGGTATTTACTGAGCTCTTCCATGTGCAGAACACCGCACTTGAGAGCGTAAAATCTGAGTTGGCAGTCACATTCCCCGACCACAATGAGCTTAGAGTCTAGAGGAGGAGACAGACGTTAATATAAATAATTTATAATGTAAAATGTATAGATATGTCCGTAAGTGCTGTGGGGTGGCGGGTGGGGCGAATATCAAATACCCAAAGGTCAGAGATGCAGGTGCAAAGATGGGGCAGAATAGAGAGGGAGCGGGAAAAGAGGGCTTCATGGAGGATGGCCTTTTGAAGGAGATGGGACCTTATTAATTGGGGAGAGTGGTTGTCTGGCAAACATGGAGGGGGAAGAAGTGCCACACCAGGGGGAGGATGTGGGAAAGGGGTCATTGGCAAGATTTAACTTCTCTGTGCCTCAGTTCCCTCGTCAGTAAAATGGGGATTGAGACTGTGAGCCTCACGTGGGACAACGTGATTACCCTGTATCTACCCCAGCGCTTAGAACAGTGTTCTGCACATAATAAGCGCTTAACAAGTACCAACGTTATTAGAGAAGCAGCGTGGCTCAGTGGAAAGAGCCCGGGCTTGGGAGTCGGAGGTCATGGGTTCGAATCCCAGCTCTGCCCCTCGTCACTGTGTGACTGTGGGCAAGTCACTTTACTTTTCTGTGCCTCAGTTACCCCATCTGTAAAATGAGGATGAAGACTGTGAGCCTCACATGGGACAACCCGATTACCCTGCATCTCCCCCAGCGCTTAGAACAGTGCTCTGCACATAGTAAGCGCTTAACAAATACCAATATTATTATTATTATTGTTATAGATGAGTCTGGGGCACAGTGACTAAGCTGGTGCTAGAGGAGTGAGATGTGCGGGCTGGGCCGTAGTAGAAGATCAGTGAGGGAAAACGGGGGCCAGGGGAAGCTGATGGAGCGCTTTTAAAGCCAACTGTAAGGAGCTTCTGTTTGCTGCGGAGGTGGACGGTTCTTGACGAGAGCGGAGGCATGGACTGAACGGTTTTGTAGGAAAAGAATCCTCGCAGCAGAGTGAAATAAGATGTGTTGTGGGGGGCAGAGACAGGAGGCAGGGAGGACAGCAAGGAGGCCAATACAGTAATCAAGGGGGGATAGGATCAGTGTCTGGATCAGCACAGTAGCAGTTTGGATGCAGAAGAACAGATTTTAGCGGCGCCGTGACGGTAGCGCCGACAGGGTCTGGTGACGGATTCAATGTGTGGGTTGAGAGAGAGACACAAGTCAAGGACAACGCCAAGACTATAGGCTTGGGAAACAGGGAGGATAGTGGGAACTGTCTACAGTGACAATAATAATACTAATCGTGGCTTTTTTTTTTAAAGCGCTCACTGTCTTAAGCGCTGGGGTAGATACGAGGTTACCATGTCCCACGTGGGGCTCAAAGTTCAAGTAGGAGGGAGAACGGGTATCGAATCCCCATTGTGCAGATGAGGGAATTGAGGCACAGAGAGGTGAGGCGACTTGCCCAACATCTCAGAGCAGGTACATGGCGAAGCAAGGATTAGAAGGAGTGAGGCTCAGTGGAAAGAGCGCGAGTTTGGGAGTCGGAGGCCGTGGGTTCTAATCCCGGCTCCGCCGCCTGTCAGCTGTGTGACCTTGGGCCAGTCACTTAACTTCTCTGGGCCTAAGTGACCTCATCTGCAAAATGGGGATGAAGACTGGGAGTCCTACGTGGGACAACCTGATTATCTTGTATCTACCCCAGCGCTCAGAACAGTGCTTGGCACATCGTAAGCGCTTATTCATTCATTCATTCAACAGTATTTATTGAGTGCTTACTACGTGCAGAGCACTGGACTAAGCGCTTGGAATGAACAAGTCGGCAACAGATAGAGACGGTCCCTGCCATTTGACGGGCTTACAGTCTAATCGGGGGAGACGGACAGACGAGAACAATGGCAATAAATAGAGTCAAGGGGAAGAACATCTCGTAAAAACAATGGCAACTCAATAGAATCAAGGCGATGTACATTTCATTAACAAAATAAATAGGGTAATGAAAATATATACAGTTGAGCGGAGCAAATACCGACTTTATTTTTATTATTATTATTATTATTAGAACCCAGGTCCTCTGACTCCCAGGCCTCTGCTCTTTCCCCTAGGCCACGCTGTTTTCCCATCCAAAAATGGAAAGACGAGGGGAGGACAGGGTTAGGGCAGATAAGGAATTCCATTTTGGATGGTGTCGCCCCGGTCCTCCTTGGGCTCGGGCTGCGGGGCAGAGGGGTGACCCCTGGACCGTCTTTAACAGGAGTCAAGAGCAAGGCGCCTCCGCTGCCTCGGGGCGGCCCCGGGCTGTGGAGGACGTTTTTCCCACCTGCCTCTCCCCCTCTCTGGCTCCAAAACCGCGGTCGGGGTTGAGCTCCGCCGTGGTGTGGGGAGGGAGATTCAGGTCGCGTTGCGGCCCCCACGGTCCAGGGTGGTCCGGCAGCACACGGAGGGGGCTCCGACCTGCTGACGCCACCCCTCTCCTCCCTCTGCTGTCTCCCCGTTTAGCCTGGGAGCCCGTTATTGGGCAGGGATTGTCTCCATCTGTTGCCGAATTGTCCGATCCAAGCGCTTAGTCCAGCGCTCTGCACATAGTAAGCGCTCAATAAATACTACTGAATGAATGAAAGTCGCCTCTCGCACGTGGCTCCTACCGAGGGCCTGAGTCGCGGCCGTTTCGGGGCGCCCCCGCGGTGTGCAGCAGGGGTCTCCGCGCCCACGCGCAGCGCCTCTCACCCACTACCAGTCCAGAAGTCCCGTTCCTCTGTCCGACCGGCTCCAGTGGCCCAGGTCCACCGTCCCCTCCCCGCACACACACCCCAACACCCAAGCGTCATGGCTCGTCCCCCACCCCAGCCCCACAGTCCAGCCCGCAGAGCCTCCCGAGGCCGCTGCAGGACACCTCCAACTCCCACCCTATCACGGCGTGGGATTGAGCACTGTACTAAGCGCTTGGGAGAGTACAATATAACAGAAACATTCCCTGCCCACAGCAAGCTTACAGTCTAGAGGGTCATCTAGGGCTCAATCACTCCATCAACGGTTTCTACTGAACTCTTACTGTGTGCACAGCACTGTATCCCCCTTCCCCTCTGCTCCTTCCCCTCCTCTCAGCACTGTGCTCATTTGTATATATTATTTATTACCTTATTTATTTTGTTAATGAGGTGTACATCCCCTCGATTCTATTTATCTTGATGATGTTGTCTTGTTTTTGTTTTGCTCCGCTGTCTGCCTCCCCCGATTAGACCGTGAGCCCGTCGTTGGGCAGGGATGCTCTCTATCTGTTGCCGAATTGTACACTCCAAGTGCTTAGTCCAGTGCCCTGCACATAGTAAGCGCTCAATAAATACAATTGAATGGAATATGATTCAGTAGAGTTGGCGGACACGATCCTTATGCACAAGACGTTTTCCGTCTAGACCTCAGGGAAGCAGCGTGGCTCAGTGGAAAGAGCCCGGGCTTCGGAGTCAGAGGTCATGGGTTCGACCCCCGGCTCTGCCACTCGTCAGCTGGGTGACTGTGGGCGAGTCACTTCACTTCTCTGGGCCTCAGTTCCCTCATCTGTACAATGGGAATTAACTGTGAGCCGCACGTGGGACAAGCTGATGACCCTGTATCTCCCCCAGCGCTTAGAACAGTGCTCTGCACACAGTAAGCGCTTAACAAATACCAACATTATTATTATTAGTTCTATTCAGTGCTTTTACTGCCAAAGCACCTCACGTTGTTTATCTCAATTTAGTCCTCACAACATCCCGCTGAGGAAGGGAAAGAGGAGCAGGTATCACCATACCCGTTTTACAGAAGGAGAAACTGAGGCACAGAGAGGTAAAGTGACTTGCCCAAGGCTACCCAGCAGGCGAGTGACAGAGTCCAGGAGTAATGCCAGGACTAAAACCTGGGTTTCCCCGCCTCCATTTCCAGCAGGGTACTTTTTCCTCTAGGCCACACTGCCTCCCCGGGAGCCTGCCCCGACTCTCCTCCACGTCGTGACCAAAGAGCCTCCATCCCCATCCGCCGTCACCTCCGCAAGACTTGGGAAGGCTGGGGCAGATGCCGCCGTACAGTTGTCAGCGTCGGGATTGGGACGGCAGGCTCTGAACCGCGAGGGGCCTAAAATTTTATTTTCATTCAATTCATTCATTCATTCAATAGTATTTATTGAGCGCTTACTATGTGCAGAGCACTGGACTAAGCGCTTGGAATGAACAAGGCGGCAACAGATAGAGACGGTCCCTGCTGTCTGATGGGCTTACTTACGGTCTAATCGGGGGAGACGGACGGACGAGAACGATGGCGATAAATAGAGTCGAGGGGAAGAACATCTCGTAAAAACAATGGCGACTAAATAGAATCGAGGCGATGTACAATTCATTAACAAAATAAATAGGGTAATGAAAATATAGACAGTTGAGCGGACGGGTACAGTGCTGAGGGGATGGGAAGGTTTTAAAATTTTATTGCCATCGTTTTTGTTTGTCCGTCTCCCCCGATTAGAGGGGCTGTCAAAGGGCAGGGACTGTCTCTATCTGTTACCGATTTGTCCATTCCAAGCGCTTAGTCCAGTGCTCTGCACATAGTAAGCGCTCAATAAATACTATTGAATGAATGAATCAAATTCTGCCCCTCTGGCTACAATCCCCTGGCCATCTTTTTGTTTTTTGTCTTCAAGTTGTCTTACGTGTCTCTCATCTTTCCTTACGTGTCTGTGGCCAATCCCCTCCCCGCCTTTTTATTTTTAGATTGTGAGCCACTAGAGAGACGGGGAGCGCGCCTAATTCTCAGTTGGATGTTCTTTCCCGGCGCTTAGTACGGTGCTCTGCGCTCGGTAAGCACTTCATAAATAACTATTCCCATGACTAGCGGGGACTGTAGCTCACAGCGTGGCTCAGTGGAAAGAGCCACTTTCCAAAGGGTTGTGGCGTCAGAGGTCATGGGTTCTAATCCCGGCTCCACCCACTGTCACCTGGGTGACTTTGGGCAAGTCACTTCACTTCTCTGAGCCTTGGTGACCTCATCTGTAAAATGGGGATCAAGACTGTGAACCCCAAGAGGGACAACCTAATCACCTTGTATCGCCCTCAGCGCTTAGAACAGTGCTGGGCACATAGTAAGACCTTAACAAATGTCATTATTATTATTATTATTCTCTGAGCCTCAGTTACCTCATCTGTAAAATGGGGATGAAGGCTGTGAGGCCCACGTGGGACAACCCGATCACCTTGTATCCCCCCCCAGCGCTTTAGAACAGTGCTTTGCACAGAGTAAGCGCTTAATAAATACCAAAATTTATTGCATGTTCTGGCATCTAATCTGGCATTGAGCACACAGTAAGCCTGGAATGACCTCCCTCCTTATATCAGACGCCTGCTCTCCTCCACAACAAAGCCTTAGTGAAAGAGCATCTCTTCCAAGAAGCCTTCCCTGACTAAGCCCTCCTCTCTTTTGAGAAGCAGCGTGGCTCAGTGGAAAGAGCCCGGGCTTGGGAGTCAGAGGTCATGGGTTCGAATCCCGGCTCCGCCACTTGTCATGGGTGACTTTGGGCCAGTCACTTCACTTCCCTGGGCCTCAGTGGCCTCATCTGGAAAATGGGGATGAAGACTGTGAGCCCCACGAGGGACAACCTGATCATCTTGTATCCCCCCCAGCGCTTAGAACAGTGCTTGGTACATAGTAAGTGCTTAACAAATACCGACATTATTATTTATTTAATATATTGATGTCTGTGCCACCCACCCCCCCGCCCGCTCCAGGCTGTAAGCTTGTTGTGGGCAGGGGATGTATTAATAATAATAATGATATTTGTTAAGCGCTTACTATGTGCCAAGCACTGTTCTAAGCACTAGGGGTGGGGGGGGCGGGGACAATACAAGGTCATCAGATTGTCCCACATGGGGCTCACAGTCGTTATCCCCATTTTACAGATGAGGCCACTGAGGTGCAGAGAATAATACTAATAATGTCGGTATTTGTTAAGCCCTTACTATGTGCCGAGCCCTGTTCTAAGCGCTGGGGGAGATACAAGGTGATGAGGTGGTCCCACGTGGGACTCACAGTTTTAAAACCCATTTTACAGATGAGGTCATTGAGGTGCAGAGAATAATAATAATAATGTTGGTATTTGTTAGGCGCTCACTATGTGTAGAGCACTGTTCTAAGCGCTGGGGGAGATACAAGGTGGTCCCATGTGGGCCTCACAATTTTAAAATCCATTTTACAGATGAGGTCACTGAGGTGCAGAGAATAATAATAATAATAACGTTGGTATTTGTTAAGCGCTTACTATCTGTAGAGCCCTGTTCTACGCGCTGGGGGAGGTACAAGGTGATCCCACGTGGGCCTCACAGTTTTAAAACCCATTTTACAGATGAGGTCACTGAGGCGCAGAGAGCAAGAATCATCACGTTGGTATCTGTTAAGCGCTCGCTCTGGGCCGAGCCCATTTTACAGATGAGGTCACTGGGGCACAGAGGAGTGAAGTGACTTGCCCACAGTCACCCCGCCCACCAGCGGCGGGGCCGGGATTCGAACCCATGCCCGGGGCTCTTGCCACGGCGCCACGCGGCTTCTTCATATGGAGCGAGCGCTCCCTGTGTGCGGGGCCCTGGACTAAGCGCTGGCGAGGGACCAACGGGCACCAGATAGAGACGGTCCCGGGGCCTCTGACGGGCTCACGGTCTGAGCGGGGGAGACGGACAAGCACAGTGGCAATTCCGCGAATCGAGGGGAAGGACACAGCTCATGGAAGACAACAGCAAATAGCGAGCTGAATAGGGAGGGGGAAGCAGAACACGTCATTAACCCCAAGTCCCCCCGGCCCGTACCTCGCCAGTTCTTGTGCCGGGGGACGAAGTAGTAGTTGTTGCCGAGCGGGTCGGTGCCCACGTGCTGCTTCCCGTGCCTGCCCACCGCCCTCCGCAGGGCGCCCGCCAGGCCCCGCACCGCCGCCCAAGCCCCGCTCATCCTCCCCGCCCCCACGCCCGCGGGGAGACGCACCGAAGCCGCAGGGCGCCTCGTCCCGGCCCCTCCCCCCCCCCCCCGGGGCAGCGGCGCACGCCATTGGTCCGCCCCGCTGTCAGTAGACGCGCCCAGGCTAGGCCCCGCCCCCCTGGAGGAGCCGCGCATGCGTTGATCCCCGCCCTCGGCTAGTAGAAGGGAACAGGATCGGTCCCCGCCCCCCCCGGGGCAGCGGCGCACGCTATTGGTCCGCCCCGCTGTCAGTAGACGCGTCCATGATAGGACCCGCCCCCTGGGGTGCTGCGCATGCGTTGACCCCGCCTTCGGCTAGTAGAAGCGAACAGGCTCGGTCCCGCCCCCCCGGGGCAGCGGCGCACGCCATTGGTCCGCCCCGCTGTCAGTAGACGCGCCCAGGCTAGGCCCCGCCCCCCGGAGGAGCCGCGCATGCGTTGATCCCCGCCCTCGGCTAGTAGAAGGGAACAGGATCGGTCCCCGCCCCCCCGGGGCAGCGGCGCACGCCATTGGCCCGCCCCGCTGTCAGTAGACGCGCACACGGTAAGCCCCGCCCCCCTGGAGGAGCCGCGCATGCGTTGATCCCGCCGTCGGCTAGTAGAAGCGAACAGGATCGGCCCCGCCCCCCCCGGGGTAGCGGCGCACGCTATTGGTCCGCCCCGCTGTCAGTAGACGCGCCCAGGCTAGGCCCCGCCCCCCGGAGGAGCCGCGCATGCGTTGATCCCCGCCTTCGGCTAATAGAAGCGAACAGGATCGGTCCCGCCCCCCCGGGGCAGCGGCGCACGCCATTGGTCCGCCCCGCTGTCAGTAGACGCGCCCAGGCTAGGCCCCGCCCCCTGGTGGAGCCGCGCATGCGTTGATCCCCGCCCTCTGCTCGTCGAAGCGAACAGGGTCGGTCCCGCCCCCCCGGGGCAGCGGCGCACGCCATTGGTCCGCCCCGCTGTCAGTAGACGCGCACACGGTAGGTCCCGCCCCCCGGGAGGAGCGGCGCACGCCATTGGCCGCGTCCAGGATGGGCCTGGCTCGCTCAGCCAATGGGCGCGGACGCCGGGGCGGTGGGGGCGGAGCCGATTCCGGCTCCGGGTTCGGGTCCCGCTTCGGGTCCGGGTTCGAATCCGCAGGTCCGATGCTGGGCTTCCTGTGGGCGCGGCGGTCCGGGCTGGATCAGCCCCTACGACTTCGGAGGGCTGAGTCTGCCCGCAGGTGAGGGCGCCGGGACGGGACGGGACGGGACGGGCAGAGAATCAACGTTGGTATTTGTTAAGCGCTTACTCTGTGCAGAGCACTGTGCTAAGCGCTGGGGGAGATCCAGGGGCATCAGGTTGTCCCACGTGAGGCTCCCAGTCTTCATCCCCATTTGACAGATGAGCCACCTGAGGCCCAGTGAAGTGACTCGTCCAAAGTCACACAGCTGACAAGTGGCAGAGTCGGGATTCGAACCCATGACCTCTTGACTGCCCAGCCCGGGCTCTTTCCGCTCAGCCGCGCTGCTTCTCAGAACGCCTCCATCCATTCGTGCGTTCAGTCCTATTTATGGGGCGCTTCCTCTTTGCAGAGCACTGGGCTAAGCGCTGGGAATGGTCATCTGGCCAACAGAGAGAAGCAGCGTGGCTCAGTGGAAAGATCACGGCCTTGGGAGTCAGAGGTCGTGGGTTCTAATCCAGTAGGAGTCCCTAATTTTTCTTGATTGTCAACAGGCAGGTGGAATATTTTCTAAGTACATTTTATTTGTTTTCTCCTTTTAAAAAACTGTTTGAGATTCCCAATGTTTGCTTCCTTAAGCTTCTCTGTGGCTGAAAGCAAAGCTGAGGGCTCCGAGAAGGTTGTGGTTCTTTCTTCTTCACCAGCTCCCATTTTCAGTAAGCCCGTCAAACGGCAGGGATGGTCTCTATCTGTTGCCGACTTGTTCATCCCAAGCGCTGAGTACAGTGCTCTGCACATAGTAAGCGCTCAATAAATACTATTGAATGAATTGAATGAATGACCCCAGAAAGGAAGATCTAGCCATAATGCTGTCTAACTGTGGAAGATCCAAGCTTTACAAGGGGGACTGAGCAGTTCAGGAGTAGGGGGACCAGCGGTGCGGGAGTCTCTGAGTTGGAGGTAGGGTGGCGAAAGGAAGGGCGAGAGCGCTGGCCACAATTATTATTATTCTTATTTGACAAAGAAAAATGGGGAGGAGGCAGGGATCCTTGGAGTGGAAGCAGACATTCTAATGATCTCAGAAAGGGTACGGCATATATATGAGTGCCTGCTCCAAATAATTTTTTTATGATATTTGTTAAGCCAGCATGGCTCAGTGGAAAGAGCCCGGGCTTGGGAGTCAGAGGTGATGGGTTCGAATCCCAGCTCTGCCACTTGTCAGCTGTGTGACTGTGGGCAAGTCACTTAACTTCTCTGTGCCTCAGTTCCCGCATCTGTGAAAGGGGATTAAGACTGTGAGCCTCACGTGGGACAACCTGATGACCCTGTATCTCCCCCAGTGCTTAGAACAGTGCTCTGCACATAGTAAGCGCTTAACAAATACCAACATTAAGCCGTTCGTTAAGGTTATCTTTTATGGTGTTTGTGTGCCAGTAAGTGCTGGGGTGGTGCTTACTATGTGGCAAGCGCTGTTCTAAGCACTGGGGTAGATACAGGTTAACCAGATTGGACGCAGTTAGTGCCCCCTGTGCGGCTCACGGTCCGGATGCCCATTTTACAGATGAGGTAACTGAGGCCCAGAGAAGTGAACTCACTTGCCCAAGGTCATACAGCGGATAATTGGTGGAGTCGGGATTAGAACCCGGGTCCTTCTGACTCCCAGACCCGTGCTGTATCCACTAGGCCACGCTGCTTCTTAAAAATCACCTCCTCCAAGAGGCCTTCCCAGACTGAGCTCCTCTTCCCCCTCTACTCCCTCTGCCATCCCCCCTTCACCTCTCCGCAGCTAAAGCCTCATTTTCCCCTTTTCCCTCTGCTCCTCCACCTCTCCCTTCCCATCCCCACAGCACTGTACCCGTCCGCTCAACTGTATATATTTTCGTTACCCTATTTATTTTGTTAATGAATTGTACATCGCCTTGATTCTATTTAGTCGCCATCGGTTTTTACGAGATGTTCTTCCCCTTGACGCTGTTTAGTGCCATTGTTCTTGTCTGTCCGTCTCCCCCGATTAGACTGTAAGCCCGTCAAACGGCAGGGACTGTCTCTATCTGTTGCCGACTTGTTCATCCCAAGCGCTTAGTACAGTGCTCTGCACATAGTAAGCGCTCAATAAATACTATTGAATGAATGAATGAATGAACAATAATAACAGATTGACTAATCGGTAAGTCGATGGTATTTATCGAACACTTACTATGTGCAGAGCAGCGTACTAAGGGCTTGGACGAGTATACTACAATAGAGTTGTTATACATGATCCCTGCCCACAAGAAGTTTACAGTCTATAGAGGGAGACAGATATGAAAACAGATTACAGGAAGGGGAAAGAGTATAAGGATGTGGACGTAACTGCCGGAAGGCCGGGTTGAATGTCAGAAGTGGTTAAGGATAGCGATAATCTGTTTTTCTGCAGGGGACAGGGAGAGCTGGAAGTGATTTTAAAACAGCTTTCAATTTTTTCCCCCTTTCATCGGCAACTTCTTTTTCTCTTCAAGGGTTCTGAGTCTGGAGCTAAACAAGGACCGAGATGTGGAGCGAGTCCACAGCAGCGGCGTCAATACTCTCGATATCGAACCTGTGGAAGGGCGATAGTAAGTGCGTTTGATTGGCTCGGTGGGGGGTTGCTATTTTTTGGGACCCAGGAGTACCTCCTCAATGCCGTTGAGCGAGGTGATGGTTCATCCCTTGCCGAGAAGTGGTCTTCAACCAACAGAAGCTACCAAATGGGTAAAATTGTGTGGAATTTTTTTTTTTTTGCAGCATGCTGTCAGGTGGTTCGGATGGCGTTATTGTGCTCTACGATCTGGAGAACTTCACCAGAAAACCTTACTATACGTGTAAAGCCGTCTGCTCAGTGGGCAGGTACGTATTTAAAGCGGGTTGGGAATTTGCAGGGAGTCGACAGAAATCACGCCTCTGGGAGTCAGAAGACCTGAGTTCTAATCCTGGCTCTGCCACTTACCTACTGTGTGACCTCGGGCGAGTCACTTCATTTATCCGCACCTCAGTTCCCTCAACAGCACGGTGGGTATTTAATACCTGTTCTCCCTCCTACTTAGACCGAGTCCCGAGTGGGACAGGGACTGAGTGGAGCCTGATAAATGTGTATCTACCCCAGCGCTTAGAAGAGGGCTTGGCACATAGGAGGCACTTAACAAATATCATAAAATAAAATTTAAAAATCTCTGTTTTCAGTGCCACAGTCCCGAAAACATTGGTACCTTATAGAGGTCGCGTGAAACGGCTGCTAGGTCCTCACCGCTCCTCCCACCTCTCAGGACGGGGGAAGCGCTGGCTGATTAGAAGTGAAGGTGGTTTTTGTGTAGGTCCTTAGCGGGGGACGTTTGACCCCTGCCCTTTCTTAATTCGTCCAGGGACCTGCTCCTGCCTCCCATCATCAGCAGGATCGATTGTTTTGCGTTTCAAAGGCCACATGGGAAAGAGTCCTTACTTACTCTCCTGCCTCCTTTCCTCATGGGAGTAACTGTCAGTCTGGGACGAGTGAACTGGAGTGCAGGGGAGAGAGGAGGATGGAGAGGCAAAGAGTTTGGAAGCCCTTGGGGATTCCGTTTGGAATCACTGGGCTTTTTCTTCCCTTGGTGCCCACTGGACCCAACTAATAACGTTGGTATTTGTTAAGCACTTACTATGTGCAGGGCACTGTTCTAAGCGCTGGGGTAGACACAGAGGAATCAGGTTGTCCCACGTGGGGCTCACAGTCTTAATCCCCATTTTACAGATGAGGTAACTGAGGCCCAGAGAAGTGAAGTGACTTGCCCACAGTCACACAGCTGACAAGTGGCATAGGCGAGATTCGAACCCATGACCTCTGACTCCCAAGCCCGGGCTCTTTCCACTGAGCCACGCTACTTCTACCTCAGCAAAAGCCAAATCGAAAGCTGCAGATTATTTGGAGGAAACGGGCAATGGCTGTCACCCTCGTACATCCCAGGGGGCCCCACCGCGAGCCACTGACCAAGTTCCCAGCTCGATCTAACGGTGGTCACTTGCAAGTGTTCGACTTGGTTTTTCCTCCATCTGTTTTGGTCCTAACACTCATCGTTGACAAGAACCTCCGACGCTTCTTCTCCGTAGGAGTCACCCTGCAGTTCACAAGTTCAGCGTGGAGACGGTTCAGTGGTATCCTCACGACACTGGCATCTTCACCTCGAGCTCCTTTGACAAAACTCTGAAAATCTGGGATACAAACACCTTACAAGTGAGTGTGCGGGGAAAACAGAGACGCGGCATGATCTACTGGAAAGAACACGGGCCTGGGAATCAAGCGACCTGGGAGCTGATCCTGGCTCTGCCATGTGCGTGCTCTGTGACCTTGGGCGAATCACGTAATTTAACACCCTGGGTTTCGGTCACCTCATCTGAAAAATGGGGATAAAATATCTGTTCTTCCCTCTTGGACTGTGAGCCCCATGTGGGATATAGACTGTGTTCGATCTGTTTATATCATGTCTTTGCTTAGTATAGTGTTTGGCACATAGTAAGTGCTTTTTGAGGACTACAGGTATCATCATCGTTCTTTTTACTGTACAATTTTTATGCCCCCTTGGGAAGAAGAGGAATTCGGTCCTTCGCCAGGCTTCTGAGGTCAAAGACTACAGAGGATTGGAAGTCAACTCTGATTGGCCTGAGCCTCCTACAGACACTTGCCCCATGCTGTTGTGCCCTGTGGCAGTGACTGAGGTTTGGAGAGAGTATAGGGTGACTGACAGAGATTGGGGGAGAGAGATTAGGGTCAGTGAAAGAGACCGAGGGGAGAGAGTTTAGGATGAGTGACTGAGTTTGTGGGAGAGAGATTAAAGTGAGTGACTGAGGCCGAGGGGAGAGAGCTTAAGGTGAGTGACTGAGGTTGGGGGAGAGAGGTTAGGGTGAGTGAGTGAGGCTGGGGGGATAGGGTGAGTGATTGAGGCTGTGGGGAGAAAGGTTAGGGTGAGTGAATGAGGCCGGGGGAGAGAGATGAGGGTGAGTGAGGTGAGAGGAGAGTGGTTGATGAATGACCGGGTTGGGGGGAGAGAGGTTAGGGTGAGTGAGTGAGGCTGGGGGGATAGGGTGAGTGATTGAGGCTGGAGGAGAGAGGTTAGGGTGAGTGAATGAGGCCGAGGGAGAGAGGTTAGGGTGAGTGAGGTTGGGAGGAGAGAGGTTAGGGTGAGTGAATGAGGCCTAGGGAGAGAGGTTAGGGTGAGTGAGGTTGGGAGGAGAGAGGTTAGGGTGAGTGAATGAGGCCAAGGGAGAGAGGTTAGGGTGAGTGAGGTCGGGAGGAGAGAGGTTAGGGTGAGTGAGTGAGGCTGGGGGGATAGGGTGGGTGATTGAGGCTGGAGGAGAGAGGTTAGGGTGAGTGAATGAGGCCGAGGGAGAGAGGTTAGGGTGAGTGAGGTTGGGAGGAGGAGAGGTTAGGGTGAGTGGGTGAGGCTGGGGGAGAGAGGTTAGGGTGAGTGAATGAGGTCGGGGGAGAGAGGTTAGGGTGAGTGAGGTGAGAGGAGAGAGGTTGGTGAATGACTGGGTTGTGGGGAGAGAGGTTAGGGTGAGTGGAGCACTGTCAGGGTGCAGTACTGCTGCTGGGAGACCGGTGCCGGATGGGATACAACCCCTCCTCCTCCGTAACTCAGTGCCTCTGGGCTGCCGCCGGTCTGAGGACCCTTCCCCGTAGCTTTTTCTGTGGCCTGGCAGAGTGAGGGTCTTGATTCCACTGCTCCCTCCATATGTCGATTTCTCGCTCCCGCCTCTGGAGGGGATGAGGCGGAGGCTGTGCCTGGCAGGGGGTGACGTCAGATAAGAGGACGGGGCTGTTGTGTGGGTGTCCCTCAACCTGCCAGGGGAACCGGGTGCTTTAATGGTCAGCAGTTCTCATCTTCACGGGAAACCAGCTGTGAGAGTCAGGGACACCCTGGCTGCCCAAGGAGAAACGGGTTTTGTCTTGCCAGAGCAGAATTCGAATCGCCGATGGGCCTGTTATGCTCCGCGGTACAGGTCACCTGAAAAGATGGTGGGGGAGTAGGAATCAAGCTGGCCTGGGGTGCATCTGGGCCCGTGTTTAGCTTTGTGGGAAAGGGCAGGATGGATGTGGGAACGAGAGCTGGTGTGGGCGGGGAGGAGGGGGTACTTGTGAATGGGAGCTCTTGTGTGTGAGCCAGGTGGCAGGGCAGGCCGGCAGAAGCGTGAGCGTGGGTGGGCAGGAGGCCGTGCCGTGTGTGTGGCCGTGCTGGGGGCAGCTCCTGGAACCTTCCACGAGGCCGTTAGACATGCTTCCTGCCCCCGAGCTCGGTCCCTCCGCCGGGCTGGGGGGCGTAACAGGCTCCCCAGGCCCCCAGAGGCCGTCTCCACCGGAAACCGTCAGGAAGGCGGTATGCGCTATAACAGACGGTGTGGCCCGAAAGCCCGGGGCCAGGTGATATCAAGTATCTGAGTTTTTAGCGTTCGTTGGGACTGAGCTATTCACTTGTATGACCACGAATTAGACCTCAAGCAGCTCTTCGGGTAAAAGGAACGTGGCCGGGACTGTCAAGATGGCGAAAGGAAGCATTTCTGTAGTAGAAGGTGGAATTTCTATTGATATCAGCGTATTAATAATAATAATGTTGGTATTTGTTCAGCACTTACTATGTGCAGAGCACTGTTCTAAGCGCTGGGTAGATACAAGGTAATCAGGTTGTCCTACGTGAGGCTCACAGTTAATCCTCATTTTACAGATGAGGTAACTGAGGCCCAGAGAAGTTAAGCGACTTGCCCACAGTCACACAGCTGACAAGTGGCAAACCCATGACCTCAGACTCCCAAGCCCGGGCTCTTTTCCACTGAGCCACGCTGCTTCTCTGTTGAGTGGTTACTGTGGACAGAGCATTGTGCTCTGTGTGTGCTGGAACCACATTCCAAAAATGTAGAAGATGTCTTCCCTGCTCCAGCAGAACTGATTGGCCGGGATTGGGCCGGGATCAGCCCGGATCCCGTGGCTCCAAGTAGGCAGCAGAGAAGGAATAGTTCGACCCCTAATAGAGGATACCTGGGAAGTGGGGAGATTACTTTTTGGATCTTCTTTGAAATTTACTAATGAAATTAGTAAATTTGCTGACAGATTTCCTAAAGGGAGGCATTCAGTTTAAACAGATCGTGTAAGTAGCGGGAACAGGAAGTTCTTTGTCTATCCAAAGAACTTGTGTGGTTTCTGAAATGCCTGCAAGAACAATTTCAATCCGAATGATTTAACATTTCCCAGGGTACTTTAAGGAACATTTCCCTAATAATTAGAAATCCAGATATTTGATTTTGTAATGTTTTCAGCAAGCCCGCAGCAAGCCAGGGTTTTGCAGGCTTTCCTGACATGGAGAAGCCTGTGTTGCCTCATCTTGCTGGAGCAGTGGGCAGTGGGCAGGCAGAATTCCCAGTAGATGGGATCCAAAACGCTCCGTCGCCTACACTGAGATGTTACTGTTTTAGCCTCAATGCATCTTACTTAGGTGATCTACTTTCAGAATCTGGGAGGGGAATTGAAATATCTCAAATGGGAGGTCCATGGATAGCAGAAATGTAACTCTGGAAGTATGGTAGTTGCATCTTATCTGATTGAATATAAAAATGGTTTTTAGCAGCTGCAAGAAAATGTAGAGAGGCAAATGAAATTTTCATTGTGTGTTTAATTGGACCAGAACCTTTATTTTCTTCAATCTTTAATTTTTTTTCATTAACAGCCTGCAGATGAGTTTCATTTTGAGGGAACGGTCTATAGTCACCACATGTCTCCAATTGCCACCAAGCATTGCTTGATAGCAGGTTTGTATGAAATTTAAAAAATCAGCTATTCAGCAAAATTCCTGATCACATCTTTTTTTTGTGTGCTTTCTGTCTTCAACTCTCCCCCTCACCAGCTCCATTCCTTCCCCCTGCCCCCAGATTCGTGTGTTTGTAGCCCAGAGGACACTGGTAGTGCTTTTTAAGAACTCTTTAATAATGCGCTCTTGCCACAGCAAAATCTTTTGGGGGTTGTGAGTGTGGAGGCCACCTTTTTACAAAGTTAAATAAAATCCTCCTTTCCTTCAGTTACTTACATCTAGTTATATGGAAGCATTGTGGCCTAGTGGATAGAGCACGGGCCTGGGAGTCAGAAGGATCTGGGTTCTAGTCCCAGCTCCGCCACTTGTCTCTTGTGTGACCTTGGGCAAGTCACTTTACTTCTCTGGGTCTCAGTTCCCTCATCTGTAAAACGGGAATTAAGACTGTGAGCCCCACGTGGGACAACCTGATTACCTTGTAACAACCCCAGCGCTTAGAACAGTGCTTGGCACATAGTAAGCGCTAAACAAACACCATAATAATTAACTAATTAATTCTCTGGGCCTCAGTTACCTCATCTGTAAAATGGAAGTTTAGACTGTGAGCCCCCCATGGGACAGTCCCTGAACTGTGTCCAACCTGATTACCTTGTGCCTACCCCAGTGCTCAGAACAGTGCTTGGCACATAGTAAGCGCTTAACAGATACCATAATAATTATTATATCTATGGTTTTTACTGAGCGCTTACTGTGTACAGAGCATTGACCTAAGCACTTGGGAGAATACGGTACAGTAGAGTTGGAAAACATGAGTCAGTCTAATTAATATGCATGTATTTATCCTTTGTAGAGAAGCAGAGTGGCTCAGTGGAAAGAGCCCGGGCTTGGGAGTCAGAGATCATGGGTTCTGATCCCCGCTCCGCCACTTGTCAGCTATGTGACTTTGGGCAAGTCACTTCACTTCTCTGGGCCTCAGTTGCTTCATCTGTCAAATGGGGATGAAGACTTTGAGCCCCACGTGGGACAACCCGATTACCTTGTATCTCCCCCAGCACTTAGAACAGTGCTTGGCACATAGTAAGCGTTTAACAAATACCAACATTATTATTACTTGATGGAGCAATTGACCCATAGTGGTGTGAGAGAGTCAGTGAGGAACCTGCAATCTCAATCCAATAGTCTGCTCCTCGCTAATAATAATAATGATAATGTTGGTATTTAAGTGCTTACTGTGTGCTGTGCACTGTTCTAAGCATTGGGGGAGATACAGGGTAATCAGGTTGTCCCACTTGAGGCTCACAGTCTTAATCCCCATTTTACAGATGAGGTAACAGAGGCACCGAGAAGTTTAGTGACTTGCCCGAAGTCACACAGCTGACAAGTGGCGGAGCCGGGATTAGAACCCATGACCTCTGACTCCTAAGCCCGGGCTCTTTCCACTGAACCACGCTGCTTCTTGTGGTTAAGCACCTACTACATGCCAAGCACTGAACTATGCTCTGGAGTAGATATAGGATGATCAGATTGGATGCAGTGCGGTCTTAAGTACAAGGGAGAATAGGTATCGAATCCCCGTTGTGCAGCAGAGGAAACTGAGGTGCAGAAAAGTGAAATGACTTGGCAAAGGTCACCCAACAGGCAGGTGGAAGTGCCAGGACTCGAGCCCAGGTCCTCTGACTCTTGGGGTCCAACTCTTCCCCTGAGCTGAGCTGCGTGTGCTGTCACCTTGGTGATTCGCAGCCCCCCAGCGCTCTTTTGTTTGGCGATGCCTCCCTCGGTTCCAGAAGAGCCTCTCCTGTCTTTGGGCACTTGATATTCGCCGCACCCTCAACCCCATAGCACTTAGGAACATATCTTTAAATTATATATTCCAAATTACTTATATTAATTTCTGACTCTCCCTCTAAACTGGAAACTCATTATGGGCAGGGAACGTGTCTGCCAACTTTGCTGTATTGTACTGTCCCGAGCTCTTAATTCAGTGCTGTGCATATAGCAAGCGCTCAATAAATACCATCGATTGATTGATTGCATTATGCCATGCTGGTCTGTCTCCCAGGTTGCAGCTGAGCCTCTGTTCTACTATTTCCTCAAACTTTTCCTGTGCCCTCTTTGTTCCTGTTGCCCAGTTTCAGCTCACCAAACAGCTGATGTTTGGGGGTACTGTTATCTCTTCACGTGTTTTTTTGGGGGGGTACTCATCTTTATCCAAAAATTTTGCAAATAGAATCCATTTATTAAACAATGTTGAGCTGGTAATTAAAATAGACATGTGCGTATGTGTGTGTGCACGAAGTTGAGAGACCCCACTTAGATTTGCTTGTTCTTTACATTTTATTTTCTTTTTTTAACTGAAATGTCATTGACTTTAAAACATGGCTGTTCTTGTTGTTTCAGTTGGTACCAAAAGCCCCAAAGTACAGCTTTGTGACTTGAAGTCTGGATCCTGTTCCCACATTCTTCAGGGTACTTTTCAGTTCGAGACTAATGTTCAACAAGAATTACTTAAAGTAAACTGTTTAGAGTGAAAAAATACAGTGCTAACAATGTATCCTTTGAAAGATATATGACTAAAGTATCTCGTGTTGTTTAAACTCAAAAAAGGGAAAGAGCCTATGTGGTAGTCTAGTATTTATGAATTATAGCAGCTACTGGGGATCTTGAAAGAGCACGACAGACAACTCACAGCCTTTCGCTCGCAAACATTTGGCATCAAAGGCTGGGTTAACCGAGGAAAGCCGCCCTCCCGGTGTCTCCTGCACGAGAGGAATCTTGGTCAGTTGATTCTTCGTGGAGAAGTTTTCCGTGGTTGAGTCCTCACTGTGGGCTTGCAGACCCCCCGGGTTCTTGCGTAAACCCCCTGTGCCCTCTGTTCCTCAGCTTCATGTCTTGGTTTGCCACTCTGTAAATGTGATTAGCAAACAGTCCTCTCCCCCGAACTATTTCAGCGGCGAAGTGGTCTCCTAATCGGATCAGCAAGCATTCTTGCTTCCCACGGTCCTGTTGGGAGAACAGTTGGCCATCTTTCAAAGTGATGCCGATGCCAGCTTTACCAATGGCGAGTGGGGCCGAAAGTCCTAATGAGAACACAGCAGTTTTACCCACACCTTGCACAAACTGGACCCCTTGTTGTGCAATCGTATTGATTGTGGCAACGCTCCTTTTTTTTTTTGCCCTCAAAACCCACCTGTCAACTCTCCTCTCTGTCCTGGAAGTGATTCCCTGATGAATCTCCCTTTTCTCAGGTCCTGCCCATCCAACAGCTCCCCTGGGCACTTAGGTCCATTCACACCCTTCTCTGCATCCAGATATACATTTATTCACCCACCATATGCTTGCTCTCAACAGCTGTAGCATCGTCCTCGCCCCTTCTCCTGGTCTTTGTAGGAAATCTGTGTTGGCTTATCTCCCCCGTTAAATTTTTAAGCTCTGAGGGTAGAGACTGTGTCTTTTGTTATACTCTCCTAAGCCTACTCTTGATGTTTTTTTCTAATAGCAATAATGATTATGATGATGATAACGATGGTATTTATAAAGAGCTTACTACTATGTGCCCATCACTGTTGGTGAACTGATATGATCAGACTGGACCCAGGCCCCATCCTACCTGGGGCTCACTGTCTAAGAGGGAGGGAGAACCTAGAGTTTATCCCCCGTTGTGCAAGCAAGGTAACTGAGGTGCAGAGCTGGGACTCGAACCCAGCTCTCCGGCCTCCCAGCCCCGAGCTGGCCTGTTCTGGGATCGCCGCATGGTGATTCCCCGTAGATGTTCTTGGGGAGAGTCGCCTGTGATTTTGGGCCAATGCCCGCCATCCTACCGACACTTTTGGAATCAAGCTTGATGAGCCGTCCTCCACGGATCTCAGACTTTCCTCAAGCTGCCGGCAGTACTTTATCGGAACCCCCCATATGATTGTGCAAAATCACTTCTAGACAACTGGTGTTTTTGACTACTGCAGTAGTCCTTCGATGAGCTAGTCCCATCCCCTTCTCCTCTTCCTATCCCAGTCTCAGGATAGAAGCGACATGGCTTATGAGAAGCAGCGTGGCTCAGTGGAAAGAGCACGGGCTTTGGAGCCAGAGGTCATGGGTTCGAATCCCGACTCGGCCACTTGTCAGCTGTGTGACTTTGGGCAAGTCACTTAACTTCTCGGTGCCTCAGTTACCTCATCCGTAAAATGGGGATTAAGACTGTGAGCCCCATGTGGGCCAACCTGATTACCCTGTATCTACCCCAGCGCTTAGAACAGCGCTCGGCACATAGTAAGCGCTTAACAAATACCAACGTTACGTTATTGTCTCCTGGAAAGAGCCTGGGCCTGGGTTTCGGAGGACCTGGGTTCTATTCCTGGCTCCGCCGCTTGCCTGCTGTGTCACCTTGGGCAAGTCACTTCACTTTGCTGGGCCTCAGTTTCCTCAGCTGTAAAATGGAGATTTGATACCTGTCCTCCCTCCCCTTTAGAATGTGAGCCCCGTGTGAGGCAGGGACCGTGCCTGACCTAGTTATCTCGTATTTACCTCAGCACTTACTATGGTCTTTGGCACATAGAAATCACTTAATATTATCATTATTATTAACATCATCCTCCTAATGAATAAACTCTCCAATCCCTGTAAAAGCCTGCATCTGTGGCACTGATGAAGCAGCATGGCTTAGTGGAAAGAACCCGGGCTTGGGAGTCAGAGGTCATGGGTTCTAATCCCGGCTCCACCACTTGTCTGCTGTGTGACCTTGGGCAAGTCACTTAACTTCTCTGTGCCTCAGTTCCCTCATCTGGAAAATGGGGATTAAGACTGCGAGCCCCATATGGGACAACCTGATGACCTTGTATCTCCCTCAGCACTTAGAACAGTGCTTGGCACATAGTAAGCACTTAACAAACACCACCATTATTATTATTATTATCGATGGATTCCGATTCCTTCCCCTCTTCCTACCCTGGCACATGCAGACGTTTTGAAGGAGAAACTGTCTGCCTGTACAAGCTTGCGTCTGCAACATTCTAACATTTCTCCTCTTCCTACCTCGCTATGCACAGCTATCCCCACTTGCAGGCCATCTCTTATTTCCTCCAAAATGGGGCGGTGGGGAAACGGGATGACGCGTCAGAGCCATTATTTCGGTGCGCACGATCATTCCCCAGCTTTGGATTGATGGGTTACTGCAAGTAGGTGATTGTGGTTTTGCTGAGCGAGCACCCCAGGATCCGGGCTGAGCCTCTTGGAGTTTTATTATAGCAACAGAAAGACAGAATTATAAGATAGAAATAGCTTTTCTCGATCCCCGAGAAACAGAGTGTTTGAATCCAAGACTTTGATGGTTCCTTTCCAGCTGGCTTGACAGTCATTAAGACAAACAGTTGCGAAGAGGGAACGTTGTCGGGTGGGGTTTTCCAATGTGATGAACGTATTTAAACTAGACGGGCTGTTCGGGCAGGCAGACATTTATGCGTTGGAGGTTCAGTCCCACTTACCAGATTGAGTCATTCACACTTGGGTTTATTCTTTCATCCTCTAGAGAAGGGATTTGTTCTCATGCTTTGAAGACAACGGAATAACGTCTTTGCCTTTCAGTTTAGTATCCTGAAAATGACAGGGGACAAAAACCAGCCAAGAGCTGGTTTTTAAAAAATTATCAATGAGCGTGTCCTCTGTTAGCCCTGAAAAGCTGAAAATTTTAATTTTTGCTTTTGTAGCAGTCAGATAATTGTGGTTAAAGGGTATTTCTTTTCCCTCCATCACTAAGGTTTGACTCGCATTTCAGGGTCCCCATGCTCTCCTCCAGGCCAGGCGGTATAAGAGCCAAGGGCTGTAGGGGGATGAAGCCTAAGAGGAGCTGTAAGCTGATAATCACCCATTGGGTAGGCAGTGTACCCCGAATGTCTTGTAGCTTCTTTGACTTTTTTGCCTTGGCTTGTCCCGTGTTTTCCAGACTATCCACAAATGGTGTTCAATCAGCTATGTGCAGAGCACTGTACCAAGTGCCTGGGAGAGTATACTATAACATATCTGGTAGTTACGTTCTCTACCCACGGGGAACTCACAGTCTGGAGGGGGAGACAGGCATTAAATAATGGCTGTGTATATAAATACCTTGGAGTTGAGGGTGGGATAAATAAAGGGTACAAATCCCAATGCAGGGATAACGCAGAAGGGAGAGGGAGTAGGGGAGGGCTTATTTAGGGAAGGGCTCTTGGAGGCGATGTACCTTCAGTAAGGCTTTGAAAGAGGAGAGAGTGATCATCTCACAGATTTGAAGGGGGAGGGAGTTCCAGGCCAGAGGCAGGACATGAACGAGAGGTCGACGGTGAGACAGAAGAGACTGAGGTACAGTGAGTAGGTTGGTATTATAGGAGAAAAATCAATGTCCTGGGTTGTATTAGAAAATCAGGGAGTTGTAAGGTAAGGGGGGGAAGGTGATTGAATGCTTTAAAGGCAGTGGTGTTCTTTGGAGATGGGTTGCATTCATTCAGTCGTATTTATTGAGCAAAGCACCGCAGCGGTGGAATCCTCCCTTGCACAGAGACAGAAGCCAGAAGGTTTGGGCTCTGAGAAGAAGCAGTGTGGCTTAGTGGAAAGAGCACGGGCTTGGGAGCCAGAGGTCACAGGTTCTAATCCCTGCTCCGCTACTTGTCAACTTTGTGACTTTGGACATGTTACTTAACTTCTCTGTGTCTGTTACCTCATCTGTAAAATGGGGATTAAGACTGAGCCCCACGTGGGACAACCTGAATATCTTGTATCTCTACCCCAGCACTTAGAACAGTGCTTGGCACATAATAAGGGCTTAACAAATACCATTATTATTAGTATTATTATTATTACTATCACTGGGCAGAAAGGGCAGTGGCGGGGCACAAGGGAGATCCAATGGAGTGGCAGAGTGATGAGGAAGATGGTAGCTGGCTTCGGGGAAGGGAGCCCTGGGGTCTCTTGGGACACGTTGGTCCCTGCTGTCACTCTTGGCTCATCCAGGGTTTCCCGGAGGGAAGCGGAGAAGGTCGGGCCCCGATCTCCACGAAGCCCTTCCGTGGTTGCGGGGCAGCCTGGTTCCTGGTTCAAAACGCAACACCCCCCCAACCACCTCTCATCCCTGTAGGTCACCGGCAGGAGATATTGGCAGTTTCCTGGTCTCCACGCTCAGAATATATCCTGGCAACAGGGAGGTAAGACGCCATTTGGGTGGGGCTTGATTGCAGGTGGTAGCTTCGGGAAGTGATGTGTTCGTGCTGACCAGGAAGCTGGGCCTCCTCAGCTGGAGGAATCAGCTGGTGAAATGCCCAACTGGGATGACGTCCAACTGGTCTCCCAAGGCGGGCTCCTGGAAACCCGCCGCTGGGCAACCTACCGGCTTCCTGAACCTTTAAGAAGCTTGGGGGTCGTCTATGAACCCCTCCGTGGTTTGGGAGGGATTCAGGTCAGCTGTTCTAGGGTGCAACTACCCTAGTGACATCCAGGCAAGGCCCTGTAGCTGTGGGTTCCTTGGGGAGCTGTGACGGCATTCCTGGAAAATTACAAAATCTTTCCCGGGTTCTGATGTATTTGGGGGCGATGCTCTAATAATAATGTTGGTATTTGTTAATAATAATAATAATAATGTTGGTATTTGTTAAGCGCTTACTATGTGCAGAGCACTGTTCTAAGCGCTGGGGTAAACACAGGGGAATCAGGTTGTCCCACGTGGGGCTCACAGTCTTCATCCCCATTTTACAGATGAGGGAACTGAGGCACAGAGAAGTTAAGTGACTTGCCCACAGTCACACAGCTGACAAGTGGCAGAGCTGGGATTCGAACTCATGAGCCCTGACTCCAAAGCCCGTGCTCTTTCCACTGCACCACGCTGCTTCTAAGCGCTTGTTAAGCGCTTGTTTGTTAAGCTGCTTGTTAAGCGCTTACTATGTGCAGAGCACTGTTCTAAGCGCTGGGGTAGATAGAGGGTAATCGGGTTGTCCCGCGTGAGTCTCACAGTCTTAATCCCCATTTTACAGATGAGGTCACTGAGGCACAGAGAAGTGAAGTGACTTGCCTACAGTCACACAGCTGACAGGTGGCAGAGCCGGGATTCGAACCCCTGACCTCTGCCTCCTAAGCCCGTGCTCTTTCCACTGAGCCACGCTGCTTCTCATAAAGAGAAGGTGCTCTACGGACCCGGACCCGCCATGCACTTGCCCGTCATGGCCAAAAGGCAGAGGGGACAGCAGCAGGGTCTGGTCTGTTCTCCTGCTCGCACCTGCTACTGGTGGCCTGCCGCTCTCTGGGCTCCCAGGGGAGGCATGGCCCTCGGGTATTGCAGTGGCAGTGCCAGGAGTGGGTTTTTATTCTGACTCGATCGAGTTGCTGCTGTTCTTCCCGCGGGGCGTTCCCGAGCCCTCACCCCCGACCAGGAACCCCTGTGGGCAGAGCCAGACCGGAACAGCCTTCTCTCCCATCTCTGCCCCCCCGCTCAGTGGTACAGGTTACAGATGGAAGCAGCACGGCCTAGTGGATAGAGCATAGAGACCTGGGTTCTAATCCTGGCTCCGCCCCCTTGTCAGCTGTGTGACTTGTCAACTGTGTAACTTCTCTGTGCCTCAGTTACCTCATCTCTAAAATGGGGATGAAGACTGTGAGTCCTACGTGGGACAACCTTGTATCTACCCCAGCGCTTAGAACAGTGCTTGGCACATAGTAAGCGCTTAACAAATACCAACATTATTATTCTCTGTGCCTCAGTTCCCTCATCTGTAAAATGGGGATTGACTTCGAGCCCCCATGTGGGACAGGGACTGTGTCCAGCCCGATTATCTTGTACTTACGCCGGCGCTTAGTACGGTGTTTGGCACATAGGAAGCACCTAACAAATACCACAATCATTATCACTGTTATTAAGCATAGATCAACAGGGTTCGTTTCTTTCTGCTCAGCGCTGACAGCCGAGTGAAACTATGGGACGTGAGAAGAGCGAGCGGATGTCTGACTACCCTGGATCAGCACAATGGAGAAAAGTCGAAAGGCTCTTCCGAAGCAGGTAACGGGACAGCAGGCGTCTGCGCGCGGAGGGGGGCGGCCGGGCTCGACTCCTCCTCACGACTTGAAGTCGCCCGGGGTTGAAACTCCAGAGTTCTGTTGTTCTGAATATGACCGTCTCCCACAGATCAAGTGCCCACCCTCCAAGAACACAGGCAAATAGCAAACTCCAGCGCCGCTGGTTTAGATAGAGAGGCGGTTCTCTGGCCACGGCAGTCCACGGCCATTACCGTTCCTTGTGGTCAGCGGGCAGTAGGAGCGTGTTGGGGGTGCCCGGTTCAGAGACATGGCAGCGGCCTGCTGTGCACACAATGGGCCGCCGCCTCTGTGCCCGTGTAGTTCACGTAGAGACGGAAGGATCTGGCCGTCAGTCGGTGGTATTTACCGAGCGCCTGCTGTGTGCAGACATCTGTGCCGGGTACTTGGGAGAGTACGAGAGAGCGAGCAGTCCCTAGCCCCACCCTCAAGGAGCTCACGGTCATACAGGGGAGACGGGCATAAGGACAGAGTTGAGCTTAAAGATAGGTACTTAGGTGCCGCGGCGAAGTGGGAGTTCTTAAATAGTTGAGGTGGAAGGGCTGAAGGTGAGGCAGGTGGGGCGGAGGGGAATTGAAATCAACTGGGGTAGTCCTCACGGAAATACGATTTCAGAAGGGTTTCAAAGATGGGGCGAACGGAGGCCTGTCACGTGAAGGAGAGAGGAGGAGGGAAGAGGAGAGCAAGGCATGGCGAGCAGGCGAGTTTGACAGGAGTGAGGAGCGTGAACAGAAGGGGCTGAATGCAGTCAGCAGGGTAGAAGCTGGCTGAAGGCTTGGGAGCCTCTTACTTGAAGTCCTCAATTTAAAGTCAGTTGAGACTAGTTCTGGGCCCACGGGGAATAAAGAAGAGATCTACATTCCGCCCCTGATAACCAATCGTCTGAAACGGTGGCAGCGCTCCATCAGGGGAGCGCGCCTCGAGTCGGATGGAGGGCCAAGCCTCGTTCCTTGGCGGCCTAGTGCTTGTCCCGACCGAAGTACCACCGTGGTCGGTTTGCTTGAAATATTCCTGTTTGGTTTTTTGGTTTTTGTTTTTTCAAATTGTTCTGTGAAATTTTCATTAGACCCAGAATGGAAATACCATTTTGAATGGTTTAAGAATAAGCAATTCCCTTCTTTGCAGTTGACTTTAAAGTGACATGAACCAGCAAGAGCCTGGATTGTCATTGTATTAGGTTTGACGGGGGCTTACCCACCAACTCGGGCAACCCTCCCCTTGACCTGAGCATGGCATCTGTGCTTTGTCAGTCTGGGTCGGCAGGAAATATATCTGCCAACTCTGATGTATCGTACCAGTTCTCCCAAGCACGCAGTACAGTGCTTTGCACAATGTAGATAGTGTTGATTGATTAAACTTGGAGCTCCAGGGATTGATTGCATCGGGTCTCAGATTAGCCTCAGTATGAATTCAGATCACGCCGACTGTCTGGATAGCGGTCCTTTCCACGTGTCAAAACAGGGTACTAGACACCGTCTGGTCCGGCTCTTCTCCAGAGGCAGGCGGGAAACTGAAAGTCTCTCGTTTGTCACGGCAGCCAATACCGCTCACAACGGGAGAGTGAACGGCCTGTGCTTCACGAGGGACGGGCTCCACCTTCTGACCGTGGGGACGGACGACCGGATGAGGCTGTGGAACAGCTCGGCTGGGAAGAACACGCTGGTGAGAGGTGCCCCGCCCGGCCAGGGGAGGTCGGCAGTCCAGACCACCTACTCACAGTTGGTCGGGAAATGGAACGCAGATCTCTTCACGTTTTTCCGTACAGCTCTCTACTGTAGAGAGCCTGTGTGGCCTGGCAGAAAGGGACGTGGGACCGTGTCAGGAGACCCGGGTTCTGGGACCAGCTCTGCTACCGGCCTGCTACATGACCTTGGACAGCCTCATCCTCTTAAAATAATGCAATAATAATGATAATTGTGGTATTTGTTAAGTGCCCATTTTGTGCCAGGCGCTGGAATAGATACAAGGTAACCGGGTTGGACACAGTCCCTGTCCCATGTAGGGATCACAGTCGTAATCCCCATTTTACAGATGGGGGAACTGAGGCCCAGAGAAGTTAAGTGACTTGCCCAAGGTCATCTCTGCCCTCTCTTTGTCCTGGTGCTCAAAGTGGAAGTTGGCATCTCTGCCACCTCACTCCTTCCTCCCTCTTCTCTCCTGGAAGGTACGAGGGGCTCGATCGCTTAGGCTGATGGGTGCCTTGTCTGCCCAAGAACTTCAGGATTGCCATTCAGGCCCCCGCCCCACCCCCATCCTTTCACCCTTATGAATTCATCCACCCACCTTGTTCTCCACATCCACTCCCACCCTAATCATAATGATAGCGGTAATCCTGATGATATGATGGTACAGTTTATTCATCACTTACTCTTTGTAAAACTCTGGGGAAGATAGAAGATATCAGATCAGTCACAATCCCTGTCCCACCCAGAGCTCCAATCTAAGAGGAAGGGAGAGTGGATATCAAGTTAATCTATCAGTAGCATCAACTGAGCCAATATCCTATGCAAGGCACTGTACTAATCCCTTGTGCAAGTACAGGACCCTTGAGGAGCTTCTGATCTAGCAGGGGGAGTCAGACCCTAAAGTAAATTACAGATGGGGGAATCAACAGCAATTTAATTATATTTCTGTAAGTGCTGGGGGGAAGCGGAGAGAGTACCCAAGAGCTTAGGTGACACGCAAGTGCTGGAGTGGCGGTGTTCGGGGAACAGGATGGGGGAGATGTGAGATTCATCAGGGAAAACCTTATGTGGTTTTAGGAGGACTTTGAAGTAGGGAGAGCACAGGGGTCTGCCAGGTGTGACGAGAGGGAGCTCCAGGCAGTGGGGAGGACATGAACGAAGGATCCACCATGAGACAGAAGGGAGAATGAGGCCCAGTGAATTGGGTTAGCATGGGGGACAGAAGCTTGTGCATTGGGGTGAAGTAGGGGAGGAGTGAAGATAGAGAAGGGAGAAAGCTGATTGAAAGCTTTAAAGCCAAAGGTCTGGGGCTTCTGTGTGACTTGGAAAGGAATAGGTGGGCAACCGACGGAGGAATTTTGAGAAGTGCAGAGATGTGCTCTCTCAAGCACTTAGCATAGTGCTGTGCATAAAGTAAGTACTCAGTAAATGCCATTAATCTACCGACTGATTGTTCAGGAAAATGATCCGGGGAGCAGGTTGAAGAATGGACTGGAAAGGGAGAGGCTGGAGGCAGAAAGGTGTGCGAGGAAGTTGATGCAGTAGTCGAGGTGGTATATATCAGTTTGGAGGAAGGGGCTGAATCCCGGAGCTGTCGTGAAGAAAGAATTGTCAGGATTTATTGACTGACTGATTATGGGGGTTGAAAGAGAGAGAGGAGTCCAAGATTAATGCCCAAGACGTGGGCTCGAGTAGGATTTTGTTGCATAACATTTTGGACCTATGGAAATGCCAGTGGGACATCCATGTAGTTTCTAATATTCCCACTTTCAATGTAGTAATTCCTGGTGGCAGGAAGGGGGAAGGCAAGATGGTAGAGGAGAGAGGTTGGAATGTGTAAGGTGGATTTGGAGTCCTCGATGTGGAGGTGGTAGTTGAATCCAGCTCCTTCTCAGCCTCCCACTCCCTGAGTGTGAGGGTCCCTCAAGGCTCAGTTCTGGCCATCCCCTTCCACTCTCCCCTTTCATCCACTCCTTTGGAGAACTCATCTACTCTTAGGGCTCCACGACCTTTTCTCCCCATTCTCCTGAGTCCTGGTCCCATTCTCCTTCCACGGGACCACACTGTCTTCCCCTTTCCAACCCTTGCCCTAGAATGTTATGTCAGCATGGTTGTGCAGGGGGGAGATGCAGCTGTCCTTCTCAGTGGCAGGTGGGGTTCATTGCTTGACATTATAATTGAAATTCTTTGGGCTGGCTCCTTTCCAGCCCACCTTAACCGGGGTCTCGCTCTAGGATTTCGGGATACCTGGATTTTGATGCCGATCACAATGACGACGGTGATGAAAATGGGATTTGTTAGGGCTGGGGGACAGGGATTGTATCTGACTGGATTAACTATCCGAGTGCTTGGCACATAACCTACATTTGACAAATATCACTATTAATATTATTATTATCATTATTAGAGCATGTGCTAAAGAATAGTTTGACTATGAGATGTTCAAAAGTCACTATGAAATTCCATGCCTAGCTTCGGGAACAAGTAACTGGATAACCTTGACTCTTGCAGGTAAATTACGGCAAAGTCTGTAACGAAAGTCGAAAAGGATTGAAATTCGCCATCTCTCAGGGCTGCAGTCCAGAATTTGTTTTCGTGCCATATGGGAGCACCATTGCGGTGTACACTGTGTACTCGGGAGAACTGATAACCATGCTCAGGGGACACTACAACACCGTGGACTGCTGTGTGTTCCAGCCGAACTTCCAGGTAAATCCAGTACCTCGGGGTGGAACCGGGGTTCCGATGTTTGGGCCGCTCGCCCACGGGCGGATTGGGCTTTGGCCTGGTAGAGCGAGGGCCTGGGTTCTATTCCTGGCTACTGTGTGGCCTTGGAGAAGTCGCTTCACTTTTCTCACCCTCAGTTACGTCATCTGTAAAATGGAGATTAAAACTGTGGGCCAGGGATTGTGTCCAACCCAGTTAGCTTGTATTCATTCAATTCATTCAATAGTATTTACTGAGCGCTTACTATGGGCAGAGCACTGTACTAAACGCTTGGAATGTACAAATCGGCATCAGATAGAGACAGTCCATGCCCGTTGACAGGCTTACAGTCTAATCGAGTATCTACCCCAGTGCTTCATTCAGTCCTTGGCACACAGTAAGCACTTAACAACAGAAAAAGAGATTCAAGGTGAAACCCCCAGTTGACCTCATAAGTCACTTATGTACATATCTGTAATTTTATTTATTTTAATTTATATTAATGACTCTCTCCCCCGCTAGACTGTAAGCTCGTTGTGGGCAGGGAACATGTCTATTCTATTGTTATATTCCAAGTGCTTGTTATATTCCACTAGATTCCAAGTGCTTGGAGCAGCGTGGCTCAGTGGAAAGAACCCGGGCTTGGGAGTCAGAGGTCATGGGTTCTAATCCCGGCTCCGCTGCTTGTCAGTTGTGTGACTTTGGGCAAGTCACTTCACTTCTCTGGGCCTCAGTTACCTCATCTGTAAAATGGAGATTAAGACTGTAAGCCCCACGTGGGACAACCTGATCACCTTGTATCCCCCCAACGCTTAGAACAGTGCTTTGCACTTAGTAAGCACTTAACAAGTACCAAAATTATTACTATTATTACAGTGCTCTACATATAGTAAGTGGTCGATAAGTATGAGTGACTAACTGGTTGAGTCCTAGGTACAGCCTGGTATTGGTGTGTGCTCTGTCTGAGAGGAGCAGACTAAGTAGAAGCAGCATAGCTTAGTGGATAGAACCTGGGAGTCCTGGGTTCTAATCCGGGCTCTGCCACCTCTGACCTGGGCGAGTTACTTAACTTCTCTGATCCTTAGTTACCTCATTTTACAGATGTGGATCAGTTTTAGTGCTTAGAACTGTGCTTGGCACATAGTAAGTGCTTAACAAGTACCATGATTATTATTAAGTACCATAATTATTAGCAAAAGTGATCCCTCTGTGGCCGCTTCTGGTTTTATTCGCACCGGCCCCCCACCCTTTACCGGCCTAAACAAATCAAGCGAACTTCTCCCAGCCCCTCCCAAAAGTCCCCGGCAGATGCTGGGCTCCCCACCTGCTTCCCTGCCCTGTCCTCGGCCCATTATCCCCAGAGACTGTGGGAGTCCCCAGGTGCCACGGTGCCCAGCGTTCCACACAGTTCAGACCCCATGGGGCTGCGTCCGATCGGGTTGTATCTACCCCAGCGCTTGGCACATAATGGGCAGCTGACAAGTACCACCGTGACTCTCATTATTCCCTCCTCTCTGGCTGGCTTTGTAACTAGCCTGTTGCAGCTGAGGCTGTAGATCTTTACAACAGCAGGGCTAGTGGTGTCGCTGAGGCCTCGGTCATCTGCCAGGACCGCAGACTGCAGGTTGAACGGCAGGGGTGGCTTCCCAAGTCCCACCCTCCTTTGGCCTGCGGCGTAATCGATAAGGGGCCACCGTTTAGATGCCGCAGGCATCCGGGATGTGTTTCTCTTGTTCGGCAGGCCGACGGTGATGTTGGCTGTAGTTGTAATTGTGAGACGGTGTGACTGTGAAGTGATACAGTGGTATAAAGTCGGGCGCATCCACTCGACAAAAGAAAGCCGACCCTCTTGAGTTTGCCGTTCTCGTGGGCCTTACTGACTTTACTCCACATGTGGCCATTACTTAAAACTCTGGCATTGGAGACGCCCGTTACAATGAAGCAATCAGATATCGGTGTTCCCGTGAAGAGCTTGTCTAAGCCCTCCTAGCTTGTGAGCCCACTGATCGACGTGGACTAGCTCTACTTTCCACCAGCGTGCTCTCTCCCAGCACTTAGTACAGTGCTCTGCACACAGTAAGATCTTAGTAAATGCTACTGTTACTTCTCTAGTCTGCCAGCTCCTTGTGGGCAGGAATTGTGTCCACCAACGCTCTTGTATTGACTCCATTAATGGTATTTATCGAGCGCTTACTGTGTGCAGAGCTCTGTACTGAGCACTTGGGAGAGTATAATACAACAGAGTCGGTAGACCCATTCTCTGTCCACAATAAGTGTACAGTCTGGCTTTCAGTCTGCAGTCTTAGTACAGTATTTTGCACACAGTAAGCATTAAAATGTCATTGATTATTGATGGTTTATAGAAGCATTTTTTCCTTCCTCACTGCTGAGGCATAAAGGCTTCTGATGGTGACAGAGCTCTTTTGTTTCAGTCGAGTCTTGCGCTCAGGGCAGCTCTGATCCAGTTCCCAAAGGCCCTCCCTCTTCACCGTCTCTCCCTCAGTGCTGTCTAGTGCCGGGTGGTTGGTAGAATCCTGTCAGTTTGACTTTCACAACATCACTAAAATCCAGCCTTTCCTCTCCATCCAAACTGCCGCTACGTTAATCCAAGCATTTATCCTCTCCCACCTTGATTACTATATCAGCCTCCTTGCTGACCTCCCTGCCTCCTATCTCTCCCCACTCCAGTCCATACTTCACTCTGCTGCCCGGATCATTTTTCTACAAAAACATTGAGTCCACATTTCCCCACTCCTCAAGAAACTCCAGTAGTTGCTCATCCACCTCCACATCAAACAAAAACTCTTCACCGTTGGCTTTAAAGCACTCGATCACCTTGTCCCCGCCTATCTCACCTTTCTACTGTCCTATGACAAACTGGCCCACGAACTTCACTTCTCTAATGCTGATCTTCTTACTGTACCTCGATCTCATCTATCTCACCACTGACCCCTCGCCCACCTCCTGTTTCTGGCTTGGAACACCCTCCCTCCTTATATCTTTAAGCGCTTATTACAGTGCTGTGCACATAGTAAGCGCTCAATAAATACAATTGAATATCTGAAAGTTACTCTCCCTCACCTTATTGAAAACCCATCTCCTCCAAGAGGCCTTCCCCGACTAAGCCCTCTTTTCCTCTTCTCCCACTCCCTTCTGCGTCACCCTGACTTGCTCCCTTTATTCATCACTCCCCCCAGCCCCACATCCATTCCTATAATTCATTTATATTAATGTCTGTCCCTCCTCTAGACTGTAAGCTAGTTGTGGTCAGGGAATGTGTCTGTTTATATTGCTGGGTCGTAGTTTAGCAAATGCTTAGGACGAATGCTCTGCGTTCCTTAAGCTCTCAGTAAATACGATTGACTGAATGACTGACTGACTGGTCCTTAGTAACCAGGTCCGTCACCCCAGCTCTGGTCATTACCATCAGTCCTAATTGCAAAATGGATACCGCCTCAACAGGGAGACAGTTGGAGGTAGTAGAAAGGGCAGAGTGAGACATTTACTGATGAGTGCCTGTGGGCACTGGGCCCCAGGGCTGCCTGGTGCCCATTCCTCCCGGGGATCATCGATGCTGGGTGTTCCTCGAGTACCCTCTGATCCTGCCCGGTCTTGAATCAAAACCCACTGTGGGCCAGGATCGCTAAAGAGTCACGCCTTAGATGGGGAAGGGTTGGACGTTGTTCTCTTTCAGGGCATTTTTCTTCGAGTTGGTCAGTTGGCCAGGCGAAGGCACTAGAAGGGTGAAATAGGCAACGGGGCCATCTTGGACACCTAAACTCAAATGGGAAGGAGCAGCAGCAGAGCGCCACCAAAAATCAAGGAAATTCCATTTTCTCTCTTTACAGTTTCGTCCTTTAAGAGGCTCACACCCCCTTTAGGCTTGAGCAGCAGCGATAGTAATAGGGAGCAATAAAGTATATACTAAGCCCAGTGACACTATGCCCCCCTTGAGATGTAAATTGGTGCCGCATTAGGAATCCATTGCCTGAGTGCTGGGCTGTTGCAAGCAGCGGGGCCTACTGGAAAGTGTCCAGACTTGAACCTTGACCTTCATTTTTCTGGCCCTCAGTTTCCTCATCTGAAAAATGGAAATTAAGACCGTGAGCCCCATGTAGGACCTTGACTATGTCTGACCTGATTATCTTATGTCTATCCCAGTGCTTAATACATTACTTGAAGCATAGTAAGAATGTATTGATACTGGTAATATTATGCTGGCCTCACAGCTCCTGGGAAAGGAGCCCAGTCGGTGACCACCAAGCCAAAGGGACCTGTCTACAGCTCCCTGGGCCTGCGCGTCATAGATACTCACCTAGAAAGGTGTTTTGTTTTTTAAATATCCAGCTAACTGCTCTGACAGGGAACCCAGATGAGGAGAAAACAGTACAGCGTTTTCACCCTGCCACCGAGCCCGAACAACACGACATGTGTCTCATCTTGCTGATGCGGAATGAATCCACCGCAAAATAAATAGCCACAGTCTGTCTTTGCTATGTTTATCTAGTGATCACCCAAGGAGAATAGAATTACAAGGTGTTTGCCCTTCAAGCCAAGAACGTATTTCTTCCTCTGTAGAAACATAAAATGTTTTTTTTTTTTCATTTAAAAATTCAGAGATGCATCTTTGTTATTAACTTTCGTTCAGCTTTTTTTCATAGAAAGAAGTGCTTAGTTCAGTGTTCTGCACACAGAAAGCGCTCAATAAATACCTTCGATTGATTGGAGGCAGCCCGCTGGAGATTAAGACTTTGAGGCCCTTGCGGGACAGGGACTTTGTCCAACCCAATTTGCTTGTATTCATCCCAGCACTTAGTCCAGTGCCTGGCACATAATAAGTGCTTAACAAATGCCACACTTAACAAATACCACAATTAATTAAGCCCACTTTCATTTCCGAAAGCCCCGAGTGACCCGGTGGCTAACAGAAACTCCTTCTGCTCTGCACGATCGTCAGCCTCTTTTGGACTCTGTCTTCCAGGAGCTGTACAGTGGCAGCCGTGACTGCAACGTCCTGGCATGGGTGCCCGTGCTTCGCGAGCCAGTCCCCGATGAAGACAGTGAGAAGGTGGGTATGATTTCACCTGTCTCTACTGCCCGGCAATTACAGACGCTTTTGGCTCGGGCCATTGATCGGTATCATCGTGTGGTCGTGTACGGGATTTGCCCCTAGATATGGTACTAAAAACCATCAGGGATTTTAAAGTGGCCCAGCTGAAAGGAGACCCCTTGGCATGGATGGGTCACACCCTCCATTCTGTCAGAATACATGGGCACAGGTCAGGCTGGATGTGCCATTTGGGAATTGGAAATGTCCAAAGATACATTTGGATTGCGTGCTGCACCCAGAGAAAGAAGGATTCCCAGACATGCCGCGTCAAATATGGCCAGTAGTTGTTTGACGAGCACTCTGACTGGGCTCTGAGAGAAACTGGGTATTCTAGGAAACTCACTTCTCCACCAGTGCCAAGAGAGTGACCTGGCTTGGGGCTTCCTGCTATTCCTTACCTCTGGTAGGTGGCTCAGAGGCGCCCACCCTCCCCTGGGAGTTCTGCGTGGCAGATGCCGAGAGATGGGCCGGGGCCGGCCGCTGTGACTCGGGGACCTCCCAGACTGCCAGAGCCCAGTCCGCAGAAGCGAGAGGGGCGATGGCCCCTGCAGCCGAGGGAGCCAAACCCCCAGCCTCACTCATCCCAGCTGCCTCTGACCAGCCTTGAGAGTTTCCAGTCATGGATGGGGTGGCCCTAAATGGCACCACTCTGGCCTACCACTTCAGTGAAGCCTGTCCCCTGCCATTCCTCATTCCCTACTCGATTTCTGCTCTTCTCTCTCCCCCACGCACACACGGAAGAGTAGGCACCTCCATCTGAGACGTGCCCGGGCATTTCTCAGTGGGCTCTGGGCTCTGGCATGAGCATGCTGATGGGGAGGGAGGACGGAGTCCCCTTTGGGGAAGACCAGACCACCCGTGGCCTTGAGACTTCAGGACTGGGAAGCTGCGTGAAGGAATCGATTGTAGCATGTTGAGACAACATTAACTTGGTTTGGGGGGCTTATAAAACCTCAACCTATCTTATGTAGCTGCCATTGTTCATTAAGAGTGCGTGGGCTATCGGGACAAAAGGATTTTGTGGCAGGATGGGGAGTGGGACAGGGGCAGGCTTCAAAGAACTTAGAGGCCAGAGCTGCCATTTTGCATCTTTCCAAGTCTGAATGAAAACTGTCAGGTGTTGTCAGAGAGCTAGGGTGGGTGAGGAGTCTGTCTGTTGGCTGAGGAGGCCGTGTTTCACTCATCCCCATGGACTGGGTCCCTTGCTAACTGTTGCATATTATCACAGAGTCTCTTGCATTGTGGTGGAGGAGTTGGGAGAACTAGGTTTAAATCCTAGCTCAGCCACTGGCCTGTTGTGTGTCCTTGGATAAGTCAGAGTCAGAGGACCTTGGATCTAATCTGTCTCTGCCAGAGAGGGGAGAAAGAAGAAAAATCCAATATGTCAGAAGTGGTGGTTTTTATCAGACATTGCAACAGTTGGCATTTAATGGTCTACCTTTGAAGTGCCTGAAAGCATCCTGGGTAGAAGATGGGAAAATGCAGTAGTCTGATTATTCTGTCAGCACCCAAATGTTATGCCAACCATGTACACATGCAGTTTCGGGTGTGACTTGAGCAGGCTCTGAAGATCACTGGGTTTGAGTCAGTGTGCCTCTTTCGCTCTGTCGAGTGTGTTCCTGGGGAGCTGCCAATTTTCAGCAGGCCGGTCCGTACTTTTCCCCTTGCCCGTTCCCCAACGTGCGGTTTCATACTCACGGTCTCACATTCATGGGCAGTGGGGCGGGGTGGAGAGGAGAGCAGGACGAACCTCGTCACCTTTCTCCACTGAGAATGTGAACCCCGGGGCTGTGATAACTACAGAAAACAGCACGGATTTTCCTAGAATTCCAGTTGGTTTCAATATGGGGGCTGGGGAATTCCTCATTAGTTTTTACTGGCACTTGAGTGGCATTGTAAAGACAGTCTTGAAAGTCTCTGGTGGTGTAAAATGAGATTTTTTTTTTGGACCCTTGTAGATATGGGGTTTTGTCATAATTTGCAGTTATTCATACATGATTTTCTTACGTTCACAGAACGTTGAGTGAATGGTAACTTTTTAAATCCAGAAATGCCAGTTGTAGTTATTTTTGAGGGAGTAGATGATAGAATCATTTATTCCCGTCAGGGATCTGTGTTTCTGCCCTCTTAGATGTCATTGAAATTGTACCTCTGATTCCTTTGTTGCATTGTAAAAGTTATTGTTAAGTGCTTATTGCTGCGTAGAATTGACTTTATTTCAAAAACAAACTATGGGTGTTTTTTCACGGGTTGGATTGATTTGAACTTAATGACCCTTGTGCGGCCCGGGGGGAGCTCAGAGAGCCGTGACCGTGGCCGTAACCCAGGAGATTTGGGGGCTGTGGCTCAACCCAGAGAGGCCCAGGAGAACCAAGGTGTGTCCCCCCTGGGGCCCCTCGCTCTGTGATTGGTGGCCCCCGATCTGACGGGGCTCAGCTACCTGAAGCAGCGTGACTCAGTGGAAAGAGCCCGGGCTTGGGAGTCAGAGGTCATGGGTTCTAATCCCGGCTCAGCCACTTGCCAGCCATGTGACTTTGGGCAAGTCGCATAACTTGCCTGTGCCTCAGTTCCCTCATCTGGAAAATGGGGATGAAAACTGTGAGCCCCACGTGGGACAACCTGGTCACCTCATATCCCCCCCAGAGCTTAGAACAGTGCTTTGCATATAGTAAGCGCTTAACAAATACCACCATTATTATTATTATTATTACCTGCAGCGTGGCTCAGCGGAAGGAGCCCGGGCTGGGGAGCCAGAGGTCATGGGTTCGAATGCCGCCTCCGCCCCTTGTCAGTTGGGTGACTGTGGCCGAGTCACTTCACTTCTCTGTGCCTCAGTTACCCCATCTGGAAAATGGGGATTAAAACTGTGAGCCCACGTGGGACAACCTGATCACCCTGTATCTCCCCCAGCGCTTAGAACAGTGCTTTGCACATAGTAAGCGCTTAACAAATACCACCATTATTATTATTATTATTACCTGGACATTGCCAAAACCTCCACGTCTCCCTGAGTGGTGGCTGGAAGGAGAATACGAATGGACAACTCTGCCCTCCAGACTGCAGGCTCATTACGGGTAGGGAACGTGTCTACCAACTCTGTTACATTGGACCGTCCCAAGTGTTTAGTACAGGGCTCTGCACATAGCAACCGCTCAATAAATGCCATCGATCGATAAATATCATCGATTGCCAGCCCACCAGCGTTCAAGCCATATCTGCTGGGTCATCATCAGTGGTATTTATTGAGCACTTATTGTGTTCAGAGCACTGTATTAAGTTGCTTGGGAGACTCCAGTACAACAGAGTTGATGGACATGTTCTCGGCCCACAGTGAGCTAGAGAGGGCTAGAGTGGTCTCCAGTGAGACACGTGTTTGCCTCTGTTGACCCTTTGGTGATTTAGCTCTAGCCTGAGGAGGCTAAGGGGGGCTGCAAGTACACAACTGTGTATTCCCTTATGGCTTCAGGGAATCTTGGAACCAGTAAATCTAATGCTCCCTGACACCTTAGTTAAACGGAACAAAGCCACGTGCAGCTCTGGTCAACCTAAGGAAGTCATCAATTTAAGCACGGTTTTAAAATGTAGAGCTCGATTTGCTTTACACTCCAAACTGTAAGCTCACCGTGGGCAGGGAATGTAATAATGTAATAATAATGCCATTTGTGCTTACTATGTGCCAAGCACTCTTCTAAGCGCTGGGGGAGATACAAGGTGATCAGGTTGTCCCACATGGGGTCACACTCTGAATCCCCATTTTACAGATGAGGTAACTGAGGCACAGGGAAGTGAAGTGACTCACCCCAGGTCACACAGCTGACAAGTGGTGGAGTCGGAATTAGAACCCACGACCTCTGACTCCCAAACCCGGGCTCTTTCCACCAACCCACACTGCTTGCTCTCCTAAGAGCTTAGTACAGTGCTGTGCACACCGGAGACTGCACAATAAATACCATTGTTTTTACATTTATTTACTGTGCACTGCCTATTCACAGAATGTATTTCAAGTTGAGAAGCAGCAGGATCTAGTGGAAGAAAGTAAGGTCTGAGAGTCAGAGGACCTGGCTTCTAATCCTGGCTCTGCCACCTGCTTGCTGTGTGACCTTAAGCAAGTCACTTAACTTCCTTATGCCTCAGTGCCCTCGTCTGTAAAATGGGGATGCATTACTATTCTCTTTCCTACTTATCGTGAGCCTGCCCCTTGAGGGACAGGGACTGTGTCTGACCTGATTATCTGGTATCCAACCCAGCCCTTAGTACAGTGCACAGCACATAGTAAGAGCTTAATCAATGAGTGTTATTTATTGAGTGCTTACCGTGTGCAGAGCACTGTATTAAGTACTTGGGAGAGCACAAAACAGCAGCATTAGCTTAACACATGCAACAATAATAATAAGGATGATGATATTGTTAATAAATCTATAAGCCTCTCTCGGCCCCCATTTCTTCATCTGGGAAATGGGGATGACAGTTCCACCCTCTCTCTACTTCACAGGGCTATGAAGAACTATAGTCTTAATAGCTACAGCGTGGCTCAGTGGAAAGAGCCCGGGCTTGGGAGTCAGAGGTCATGGGTTCGAATCCCGACTCTGCCACTTGTCAGCTCTGTGACTGTGGGCAAGTCACTTAACCTCTCTGTGCCTCAGTTCCCTCATCTGTAAAATGAGGATTAAGACCGTGAGCCTCACGTGGGACAACCCGATGACCCTGTATCTTCCCCAGCGCTTAGAACAGTGCTCTGCACATAGTAGGCGCTTAACAAATACCAACATTATTATTATTACAAGAATGGCATGGAAATGATGGGTCAAGAAGTGACGTTTATACTGGGGATGGAGCACCGTACGAAGTGCTTGGAGAGAAAGAACCAGACTCAAAGATTGGCCCTGTCCTCAAGGGGCTTAGAATCCGTGAAGGGACTTGGGGAAGAAGGAAAGCACCCAGCCAGTTGAACAAATTATTCTGATGATAAGGATGAAAGCTGCAGTCAACTTATCGAGTTATCATCTTGACGGAGTGCTTACCGATATGGCACTGTCTCAGGGTCCCGCACGGAGCGAATGGAAGGTCCCCGAGCTGTGGGACCCAAAGACGGGTAATGCTGGAGACGGGCCGGCGGGCATGTGGACGACCAAGCTCGGAACCGGGGTGAGAGGGGGTCACCGCCACCCGTCAACGGTGCGGGCCAAGTGGAGAAACCGGCCGGGGCCACTCGGGGCAGGTGGGAGGGGTCGCGGGCTCTGAGGTTGGAGCCAGTGGGTAGTCATCCTCGCTCCAGCTTGCTCAGAGAAGACTTCATGGAGAGCCGGTGGGATTTCAGGAACTGTTTGAACAGAAGAAGGGGGAGGATGCTGCAGCCTGGCTCAGTGGAAAGAGCCCGGGCTTGGGAGTCAGAGGTCGTGGGTTCTAATCACGGCTCTGCCACCTGTCTGCTGTGTGACCTTGGGCAAGTCACTTCACTTCTCTGTGCCTCAGTTACCTCATGTGT
The DNA here is from genome assembly GCF_004115215.2 of Ornithorhynchus anatinus. Classification (NCBI taxonomy): domain Eukaryota; kingdom Metazoa; phylum Chordata; class Mammalia; order Monotremata; family Ornithorhynchidae; genus Ornithorhynchus; species Ornithorhynchus anatinus. Next base: position 424,335 of record NC_041728.1, on the reverse strand, counting down.
AAAAATGGGGATGAAAAAATGTGAGCCCCAGGTGGGACAATCTGATTACCCTGTATCTACCCCCGCGCTTAGAACAGTACTCAGCACATAGTAAGTGCTTAACAAATACCATAATTATATTATTGTTATTATTATGCTGATGAGCTAGAGTGAGGAGGATGCCCCAAGTGAGGGACCAGGACGGGCCATCGACCTAGCCCATTTTTTTAAATTTTGCTTAGTGGTATTAGTTAGGCACTTGCTATGTGTCAGACACTCTTCTAAGTGCCAGGAAGATACAGGTTAATCGGTTGCCCCTCATGGGGCTAACAGTTATTGTAGGAGGGAGTAGGATTTAATCCCCATTTCACACATGAGGAAACAGAGGCACAGAGAAGTGAAGCGACTTGCCCAAGGTCACACAACAGGAAAATGGTAGAGCCGGAAATAGAACCCAGGTCCTCTGAACTCCCAGGCCTGTGCTCTTCCCACTAGGTCATACTGCTCCTCATGCCCTTTCATATATTTTCATGTCCTTGTTAAAAATAGCCAAGTGGGTCTCGCTTGAAAGAAACCAATGTGCCTCGCTTTCCCAGTTATTCTGTTTGGGTGCCCGGGTCGTAGAAAAGTCAGACGGGAGTCACCTGCCTCCTCCCTCTTCCTTTTGGCGGGCCAGTGACCGAGATGGCCATTTGAGTCATCTCAGATTTCTTTGAGGTTGAAACTTCCGATGCTCCCTTGGGGGCTTACTCCAGTGTGGGTCACTCCCTCACTCAGCCAGGACCTTATTCTCTTGGGCCGACTGATATCATCTTGCTTTAATTTAATTTGTCTCAGTGGACAACCCCTGCCCCGAGAACAATTGGTTAGCCCTTCCTCATTAAAATCATCGCCTAACTTTTCCCCTCAACCTTTTCTAATAATAAGATTAATGATGGCATTTGTTAAGCACTTGCTGTTCTAAGCACTGGGGTAGATACGAGCTAATCAGGTCGGATACAGTCCCTGTCCCACGTGGGGCTCACAGTCTTAATCCCCATTTTACAGATGAGGTGTCTGAGGCACAGAGAAGTGAAGTGAATGGCCCAAGGTCACCCGGCAGACATGTTGTGGAGCAGGGATTAGAACCCAGATCCCTCTGACTCCCAGACCTATACCCTGTCCATTAAAGAAAGGCCCCAATTCCTTCAGCACTTGCCCATGGGCTCCAGGCTCTCGGGATCACTGTGGTAACTCTTCTCTGACTGGAAACTCTTTCAAGTGTGAGGGCCACAACCTGCCTCAGCACTCACAAAGGCTCAAAAAGCTCACAAAGAGAGCTTGCTCTCTCATTCTTTCTTGCATGGTGTCTCCCTGTTGTTGCTACTATGAACCGAGGACTTGTAATTTATCAGTCCACAGCACGTACTGAGCACCTCCTGGGTGTAGGGCCCGTTATTGGGCAGGGATTATCTCTATCTGTTGCCGAATTGTACATTCCAAGCACTTAGTACAGTGCTCTGCACATAGTAAGCACTCAATAAATACTATTGAATGAATGAATAGGGCATTGAACTAAGCTTGGGAGAGTACAGTAAGATTAGCAGATGCTATTCTTGCCCTCAAGGAGCTTAGACGTGCGCCCGGAAATGGCAAACGGTATTTAGTCATGGGGTTTCCACATCAGCATTAGTGGTTTTGTGGTGGTTTTGTTGTGATTTTTTTCTTTCCCTCCTTCATCGTCATTCAAAGGAGCCATCGCTCATTTTAAGTCTCCGCGTGCTCTGAATATGTGTCTTGGGGCCGGGCCGGGCCGGGCCGGGGGGGGGGGGGGGGGGGGAGGGGGGCAGCTTTGGACCTTGGAATTTTTGGCTTTCTGTCACTGATTGTTTCTTAGTGTTCTAATCTCATTAGGTTTTGTTTGTTTTTTATTACTTGGTTCCTGGACAGCTTTTTCCAATTAGCATCATCTGTAAATCTAATTAACATGCTGCTCACCCTTCTGTTCCACATAATTAATTAAGATGTTAAGTAAGATTGGCCCAAACCTGACTCCCTCTGGTCCCTCTACCAAACAGTTCCTCCAATCTCGTTGGTTGCCAGGATCACTTGGTCCTTCAGGAAACTTCCAGCTGTCACTGGATGCCGTCAGAGTGTCCCTACTAAGCGATGTGACAGTGTTAGGGCACAGTGGCCCCGGGCCAGCCTGTTCAATTACAATTGTTTTCTTGTTCCGGTGCCTTGTGCGCCCGCAAGGTGTTTCCCCTTGCAATTATCACTTCTGCTGTCTTTCTTAAAAGTTCAAGCTGGATTTATCAGGTGGGAATTAATCACAATATTTACTTACTGAAAACGAGTCCTTTTTCTCTGCTGAGAGGCCCTTCTGTCTCCCGGTCTCCCAGACTCTGTTCTATATTTTGGTCTTTGTTAGGAAGTTGCACGTTCCATTGCTTGTAAATCGCCCACAGCCTGAGTCTCGTCCGGATTTTTAACATAAATGTCATCCGGGTGGCAGGTATTAAATTAGACAGGAAGCTTCTCGAAAGCCTCTTCCCTTTCTGGCCCGGCAAGGATGACTAGCACCCTTTCTGCCATGCCTGGCCATAGCATATGACACCTTGATAGCCAGGGATGCGTGGAGAACATTATGTGTACGTTAGCCAAACCGTGGCACCTCCTGAAACAGCAAGATCAAGGACTGTCATTTTTTTTTTTTTTTTGGAGAAAAATGGAGTTTTAAGAAGCTAATGTGTGATGCAAGGTCCTAACCCCATGTCGTTGTTGTTCATGGTGTTTGTTGAGCACTTTCTGTGTTCCATGCCCTGTTCTAAGTGCTGGGCTGGGTACAAGGTGATCAGTCCCTGTCTCACGTGGGGCTCACAGTCATGCTCGAGCATGGGCTTTGGAGGTTGTGGATTCCAATCCCGCCTCCGCCACTATCAGTTTTGTGACTTTGGGCTAGTCACTCAACTTCTCTGTGCCTTAGTTCTCTGTAAAATGGGGATTAAGACTGTGAACCCCATGTGGGACAACCAAATTACCTCGTATCTGCCCCAGTGCTTACAACAGTGCTAGGCACATAGTAAGCACTTAACAAATGCCATCATTATTAGTAATCCCCATTTACAGGTTAGGTTACTGAGACCCAGAAAAGTGAAGTGAGTTGCCTAAGGTCACACAGCAAACAAGCGGCAGAGCCAGAATTAGAACCCAGGTCCATCTGACTCCCGGGCCCATATTCTATCCACTAGATCACACTGCTTCTCTATGAACCCACTCAAATACTCAGAAAGCTCTACTTTCAGATGGCAACCGCTGAATTTGCTTTCTCCACCTCCTATCAACTCCTGGTGCATTTTTTAATGTCCGCCTGAGAATGACGTGGTAGAAACAGGGCCTCCTGGTGCCCTCGGGAAGCTTCTGGGGCTCCTCTTACCATGGTCCCGGCAGATTGGTTTTCTTAGGGCTCGACTCTCGGTAAAGTCATAGTGTTTTATGATGCCGCACTAAGAGGTACGGGAATAAAATTGGAAAAAAACCCTTCTATCTTTCAAAACTGATTATTAAACTTTGATGAAAAATGCAGTTTTTCAGTTATCAGTGTTTGGGAGTTATTTGGCATTTCATCCTGTGCATCTAATGCTGTATTAGTAAACTAAATTCCAGAGCTCAGTATGCAACAAATAGAAACAAAACAGTACATTTTTTCTGTCATTTAGGTTGTTGATGCCTCGTGCAGTAGTAGCATGGGATCTGTGTTTGGCTTAAAAACTGTTAAAGTCACACCAACTATGGAAAAATAGCCCATGGTCTGAAAGTAAAGCAGCTAAAAATGTTCCCTTGCCTTTCCCATCCCTGAAGACAATACCACTCTCCTCCCTGTTTCATAAATCTGTAGCCTCGGCACTATCCTCTTTTTTTTTACTGTGATATTTGCAAAGTGTTTGCTATGTGCCAGGCACTGAAGAAGCACAGGGGTAGATACAGGTTAATCAGGTCGGACCCTGTCCCTGTCCCACATAAGGCTCACCATTTTAATCCCCATTTTACAGATGAGGAAACTGAGGCCCGGGAGATCTATGGCTGGAGTTCTGAGCCTTCAGGGGAAAGCCCACATGGCTGAGCTTCCCGGCCGGTGCCCAGCCCAGTGCCCTGCCTGCCACTCGCAACCCCCGATCCCTGTCTCGGTGGGTTTCCCTGGGCTGGATTCGTTGTCCCATCCGGCCCTGTGTTAAATGACCAAATTTCCTACTCCAGAAAGCACGATAGAGTCAAAGAATGTAGTTTAGGGACCTCTAATAATCATGGTATGTGTTAAATGCGTACTATGTGCTAAGCACTGTTCTAAGCGCCGGGGTAGATACAAAGTAATCAGACTGTCCCACGTGTGGCTCACAGTCTTAATCCCCATTTTACAGATGAGGGAACGGAGACACAGAGAAGTGAATCGACTTGCCCAAGGTCGCACAGCAGACAAGTGGCAGAGCAGGGATTAGAACCCACGTCCTCTGACTCCCAGGCCCGTGCTCTTGCCACTAAGCCACGCTCCTTCTCTATTTCGCATATTTTACATTATTGTTTATTAACTGCACCCACATGTGTCGAGACTACCTCATAAATATTCCATCTGAGTTATTATAGCGAAGTCGTCTTTAAATAGTGGAAGAGGAGCATGCCAGATGAAAGCCATAAAAAATAAATTAAAAGTCAATCTACTGTGACTTGTGTATAAAAAGGATATTGGAAGAAAATTAAATTACTTAATTTACTAAAAAGCTGTGTCCCTCTGATGGTTTTTGTTGATTTTCCAGTTTCCCAATTCCAATTGCATTTCCAAAGGTGAAACTGCTCTTACAGTGCTTATTTGTAGACATTTTTTGTAAGAAAGCAGCAAAGTCAAGGAGGGGGGGGTGTAGGGACAAAAAAAAAAAAATCATTGGAGCTTGGTGGGTTCTTTTCACTTTAGGTTTTAAAACCTGGTTTCCTGCTAATGGATTCTTAAATCCCTTCTCTTGGGTTTTACGTCTTATTTTCCTGAGTTTCCTCTGCAACGGTGGGTGGTCTCTCTGCCCGGGAACGACGGCCCAGCCTCCGTCCTGCGACTTGAAGACGGAGACCCCGCGTGCGGGTGTTGATTATAGTACTGCGGATGCGCGGTGCCCCTCGCGCTCTCTCCTTCCGGCCTGTGGTGTTCCGCCGCTGGGGCCCAGAGCACTCGAGCAACTGGGAGTTGGGTTCAAGGGACCAGCGCCTCACAAAGCACGTGGACGGCCTCCACCCACATAATAATAATAATAATAATGTTGGTATTTGTTAAGCGCTTACTATGTGCAGAGCACTGTTCTAAGCACTGAGGTAGATCAGGTCGTCCCACGTGAGGCTCACAGTTAATCCCCATTTTACAGATGAGGTAACTGAGGCACAGAGAAGTTAAATTACTTGCCCGCAGTCACACAGCTGACAAGTGGAAGATCCGGGAGTCGAACCCATGACCTCTGACTCCGAAGCCCAGGCTCTTTCCACTGAGCCACACTGCACATTTGCTCCAGGCAGAGCTGGGACTCAAAACCCAGGTCTCCCGAGTCCCAGAGCTAGACCTTTTCCGTAGGATCCAGAGAGGAGTGGGTTCCACATCAGCGCTGCCCACCACACCCCAAAGCTAGTGGGTAGAGCCCAGGCGCGGGTGTCAGAAGGACCTGAGTTCTAAGCGTGAAGCAGCAGCACGAGCAGCATGAGAAGCAGCGTGGCTCAGTGGAAAGAGCAAGGGCTTTGGAGTCAGAGGTCATGGGTTTGAATCCCGGCCCGGCCACTTGTCAGCTGTGTGACTTTGGGCAAGTCACTTCACTTCTCGATGCCTCAGTTACCTCATCTGTAAAATGGGGATTAAGACTGTGAGCCCCACGTGGGACAACCTGATTCCCCTCTGTCTCCCCCAGCGCTTAGAACAGTGCTCGGCACATAGTAAGCGCTTAACAAATACCCACATTATTCTAATTCTGGCCCTGCCACTTGTCTGCTGCGTGAGCCTGGGCAAGTCACTTCCTTTCTCTGTGCCTCAGTTACCTAACATCTGTAAAATGGGGTTTACGACTGAGAGCCCCATTTGGGACACGGACTGTGTCCGACATGATCCCCTCATATCTATCCCAAGCGCTTAGAACAGTGCCTGGAACTTAGTAATGCTTAACAAATTCCAGAAAAAAAAAGATTTCTTGCTGAGAAGTTTATAGGCCTATATGAATTCCCCCCAGCATTTATGCTGTCAGTGCCATTTGCCTGTACTGTCATTCAGTCGTATTTATTAAGTGCTCACTGAGCCACGCATAGAAGCAGCGTGGCTCAGTGGAAAGAGCCCGGGCTGGGGAGTCGGGTCATGGATTCAAATTCCGGTTCTGCCGCTGGTCAGCTTTGTGACTTTGGGCAAGTCACTTAACTTCTCTGGACCTCAGTTACCTCATCTGTAAAATGGGGATGAAGATTGTGAGCCCCACGTGGGACAACCTGATCACCTTGTATCCTCCCCAGCGCTTAGAACAGTGCTTTGCACATAGTAAGCGTTTAACAAATACCGCCATTATTATTAGTATTATTGGCTTAACAAATGCCATCATCATCACTGTATGATCATCATCATCAGTCTCAATCCCCATTTTCCAGATGAGATAACTGAGGCACAGAGAAGTGAAGTGACTTTCCAAAAGTCCCACAGCAGCCAAGTGGCAGAGCCGGGATTAGAACCGGAGATCTCTGACTACCAAGCCCTAGTTCTAGCCACTAATAATAATAATGATGCTGGCATTTGTTAAGTGCTTACTATGTGCAGAGCACTGTCCTAAGCACTGGGGGAGATACAGGGGAATCAGGTTGTCTCACGTGAGGCTCACAGTTTTCATCCCCATTTTCCAGTTGAGGTAACTGAGGCACAGAGAAGTGAAGTGACTTACCCACAGTCACGCAGCTGAGAAGTGGCAGAGCTGAGATTCAAACCCATGACCTCTGACTCTCAAGCCCATGTTCTTGCCACTGAGCCACGCCACCACACAGCACTAATAATAATAATAATGGTGGTATTTGTTAAGCGCTTACTATGTGCAGAGCACTGTTCTAAGCGCTGGGGTAGATACAGGGTAATCAGGTTGTCACACATGAGGCTCACAGTCTTAATGACTTGCCCACAGTCACACAGCTGCCAAGTGGAAGAGCCGGGATTCGAACTCATGACCTCTGACTCCCAAGCCCGTGCCCTTTCCACTGAGCCACGCTGTTTCTCTTTTGTATAAAGAGTGTTGGACCAACTGCTTGCAATGTACCCCTTCTCTGGCCTTTCTTTCTCCCCTCCCCTTCTCCCACCTCTTCTCCCTCCTCCTCTCTCTCCTCTGACTCCCTGGATCCCTAGACCCCCACCGGCGAGTGCCCTCCCTCTGCTCGAAGAGCCATTGGGTCTGGGGGCTGGTGTTCCCTAGCACACCCCTCCTGCCCCCCCACCCCCCAGACAACAGGACCACCACACCACCAAGATCCCCCCCCCCCGCCCCAACACCCAGCTGGCTGACCGGAGACAGGAAGGTGGGCCTGCTCGGACAGACCACTGTCCATGTGGGAGTCAGACACTTTTCCTGTGTTGGTCACCAGGCGTGACCTCTTCTGGGAGCCCTCACCCTTTCACCTTTGCCCAGCAGGGTTCCAGTGCTGCTGCCCACCCTCTTGCCAGTCGGGGCCGAACCCCTACCCCAAACCCCATTCTAGCCCTTCCTCTCTTTGAGGCAGGCTGAGGCCAAAGGCCCTTTGAAACCCACGTCAGGGACGGCACAACCAGTGTGGGAAAATCTGTGACCCCCCCCATGGAGCGGGCTGAGCAAAATCGGGCTTCCTAAACAGGGAGCGGTATTCCAACATTTCCAGGCAAGAAAGGAGCGTGGAGGCCGCTCTTTGCCTACCATTGGCTTGGGCTCATGCTAGTCCGGAGTTGCGTGGCGGGAGTTGGGTATGGGGTCTCGGTGTTGGTTTCTGCTGCCTTCTCGTTTCCCCTAAATGTGCTGGTGAATCGGAGAATGGCGCCATGCCTGGGCTCTGTGGCTGGCGGGCAGCATACGTGCTCTTGAATTCCTTTTCCTTTGATGCAAGAAAAATGTTCTGAAGCAGCAAATTACCATCTTACCTCCTCTCCTAGGCCCTCCCGCAATCACAGGTGAATCCAGCTTTTGAAGATGCTTGGAGCAGCACTGATGAAGAAGGATGAACTTCAGCCCTCCGGCAAACATCCCACGCCTGTCGATGATGGCCCAGGAGAGGGTCTGTGTTCCGGGAGCCTTTGGGAGCCTTGGGCGCCTCACTGCCCCTTGAGGAGGAGACATCAAACCTGTCTGCCGCGTCATTGGATTCCCTTCTCGTCTCCCGAGGTCCGGGCTTCTTTTAGAAGAAAGCTGTTGGCCTTTCCCAAATGAGACTGTATCGATGAGCACACAACATTTAGTGAGCTCAAAATGGACCTGAAGCTCTGTGTGTGTGTGTGTGTGTGTGAGAGAAAGAGAGAGAGAGACAGACAGACAGAGACAGAGAAAGACAGACACTTCTTTTGAATTGAGAAAAGCCACATTCCCAGGGAGGAATGGGATTGAGAAGTGAGACTCCAGAATTACTAGAAGTGTGGTTTTGTCTGTGAATTATTATTTTTAAGGCTTTCATTCTCTGTTTCTGTTGGGTATTTTTTAAAATAAATTATGCAGTCTACAAGTTCGTCATGGGCATTAGGGACCTGGTGAGGTCTTCCTAAAGATGGAAGGGCACTGGAGGTGTGGAACTCTACCCCGAATAGCAGATCGCCACCAGCTGGATGCCAAGAGTGAAAGCTCCCAGAGGGCAGGGGCAGCATCTCCCAGGCCTTTATTTTGGACACATTGATGAATGAACAAGTGAGCGTCCCATGGTGGCCAGGCCAAGCCTTTGGGGTTGAATTTATGCCCACCTTCCCACTGGCCCATACGTATGGCAGGAACTGTGAAATCGGCATGGCGCTTAGCACGCTGGGCACTGGGACGAGGCGTGGAGTCACGGGCCAAGGCAACTGGATTCTGTTTTCACCCCCGCAACCCTGAGCCGGTCCCCGGTCTCAGGGTGTCGAAGGTTGAGAGAAAGAAGGGCTCGCATCCCCTGGCACAACTGGGAATGGGTTCCCCCGGGGTTGAGGTAAATCGGGAGGTGAAAGGAAAGGAGGAGCTCGGCACTGGACCAAGGAGGCACTGGGTGAGACACGGACTGAGCGGCTGGAACCGGGCAGAGGGGCTAGTCCGGCGACTGCTCGAAGCAGGGCCGCTCCCCTGGGGGTCCTGGCGTCGGGAGTCCTCCTTGGGCATCCCGCCGACACCTCGGGGTTAACATGTCCGAAACAGAACTCCTCATCTTCCCACCCAAACCCTGTCCTCCCCTTGGCTTGCCCATCACTGTAGACAGCACCACCATCCGCACTGTCTCACAAGCCTGTGAATCCCACGTGGGACAGGCATCGGGTCCAGTCCCATTAACTTATATCTAGTACGTCAACACTTATAATGCTTGAGACAAAGTGTTTACTACAATAATACTAGTACTGATATAAGCCAATAACTCTGGCTTTATGAATCTCAGTTCATTCGATTAATCTCTCTCTTTCAATCCTCATTCTGTCTCACCAAATCCTGTCCGTTCCTCACAACATCTCTAGAATCCATCCTTTTCTGACCATCCAAGCAACTACCACATTGATCCAAACACTTATCCTTTCCTGCCTTGAATTTGGCATCAGCCACCTCCCTGACCTTGTCTCCAGCCTCTTTCCTCTCCAGCCTCAGGCCATTTCCAACAGGGAAGGGAAGGCTGAAAGAAAGAAGTGTCCTCACATCCAAAGGCACAACTTCACTGTGCTTCCAGATCTTTAGCCTAAAAAAACATTCAGTTCTCATCTCCCCACTTTTCAGAAACCTTCAGTGGTTGTCCCTCCACCTGGGTATCCAACAGAAACTCCTTTCCGTCAGCTTTAAGGCACTCGATTCAGCTCCCTCCCTCCTGTCTTACTTTGATGATTTCCTACTGCAACCCAACCAACACACTTCACACCTCTAATGCCAACTTACTCACTGTACCTCGATCTCATCTGTCTCATTACCGACCCTTTCCTCACATCCTCCCATTATCACCCTATCTCCCCACTATCCTTCCTTTCCAAGATCCTAGAACGAGTCATCTACACTCGCTGCTTAGAATCCCTTAACTCCCATTTTCTCCGGGACCCCCTCCAATCTGGCTTCCGTCCCCTCCACTCTACAGAGACTGCTCTCTCTAAGGTCACCCATGACCTCCTTCTTGCCAAATCCAATGGCTCCTACTCTATTCTAATCCTCCTTGACGTCTCAGCTGCCTTTGACACTGTCGACCATCCCCTTCTCCTCCACACCTTATCTCACCTTGGCTTCAGGGATTCCGTCCTCTCCCGGTTCTCCTCTTATCTCCCTGGCCGGTCATTCTCAATCTCCTTCGCGGGCTCCTCCTCCCCCTCCCATCCTCTAACTGTTGGGGTTCCTCAAGGGTCAGTTCTTGGCCCTCTTCTGTTCTCCATCTACACTCACTCCCTCGGTCAACTCATCCGCTCTCACGGCTTTAACTATCATCTCTATGCAGATGATACACAGATCTACATCTCTGCCCCGTCCTCTCCCCCTCCCTTCAGGCTAGTATCTCCTCCTGCCTCTAAGACGTCTCTACCTGGATGTCTGCCCGCCACCTAAAACTCAACATGACCAAAACTGAGCTCCTCATCTTCCCTCCCAAGCCTTGTCCTCTCCCTGACTTCCCTATCACTGTGGACGGTACCACCATCCTTCCCGTCTCTCAGGCCCGCAACCTCGGTGTCATCTTCGACTCTGCTCTCTCGTTCACCCCACACATCCGATCCGTCACCAAAACCTGCCGGTCTCACCTTTATAATATCGCCAAGATCCACCCTTTCCTCTCCACCCAAACGGCTATCTTACTGTTGCGGGCTCTCGTAATATCCCGGCTAGATTACTGTGTCAGCCTGCTCTCTGATCTCCCTCCTCTCTCCCCCCGCACCAGTCTATTCTTCATTCCACTGCCCGGCTCATCTTCCCGCAGAAACGCTCTGGGCCTGTCACTCCCCTTCTTAAAAACCTCCAGTGGCTCCCTATCAACCTCTGCACGAAACAAAAACTTCTCACTCTAGGCATCAAGGCTGTCCATCACCTTTCCCCCTCCTACCTCTCCTCCCTTCTCTCTTTCCACTGCCCACCCCGCACGCTCCGCTCCTCTGCCGTCCACCGCCTCACCGTCCCCCGTTCTCGCCTATCCTGCTGTCGACCCCCAGCCCACATCCTCCCGCGGTCCTGGAACGCCCTCCCTCCTCACCTCCACCAAACTGATTCTCTTCCCCTCTTCAAAACCCTACTTAGAGCTCACCTCCTCCAAGAGGCCTTCCTAGACTGAGCTCCCCTTTGCCTTCTGCTCTCTCTACCCCCCCTTCACCTCTCTGCAGCTAAACCCTCCTTTCCTCCCTTTCCCTCTGCTCCTTCCCCTCTCCCTTCCCATCCCCTCAGCACTGTACTTGTTCGCTCAACTGTATATATTTTCATTACCCTAATTATTTTGTTAATGAGATGTACATCACCTTGATTCTATTTAGTTGCCATTGTTTTTACGAGATGTTCATCCCCTTGATTCTATTTATTGCTATTGTTCTTGTCTGTCCATCTCCCCCGATTAGACTGTAAGCCCGTCAAAGGGCAGGGGCTGTCTCTATCTGTTACCGATTTGTACATTCCAACCGCTTAGTACAGTGCTCTGCACATAGTAAATGCTCAATAAATACTATTGAATAAATAAATACTATTGAATGAATATTCCCTCCACATTAATATGCACTAGACCACCACTCTCCCCACCTTCAAAGCCTTGTATTTCCTCCAAGAGGCCTTCCCTGACTAAGCCCTCATTTCACTTACTCCCTTTCCCTTCTGGTCACCTATGCACACACATCTGTATCCCTTAAGAACTTGATATTTGCCCCATCCTCAGAGCACTTATTGCCTTTTTCCCTTATCTATAATGTGTTCCGTTGTCTGTCTCCCCCTTTAGACTGTAAGCTATCTGTGGGCAAGAGACATGTCTACCAGCTCTGCGTACTATCCCAAGTACTTAGGACAGTGCTCTGCATAGAATAAATGCTCAATAAATACTACTGACTGGTTGATTTCAGGCCAAGGAAATCCAGTGCTGTTCTAGCCTCACTTCTGGATCTGTGCCCTCTGAGTGCTGACCACCCTTTGTCCCCAACTTTCCTTCTCTAAAGTGAGACACCCCAGAGACCCTGGGGTCCAGACGGAAGCTCCCGGCGGGGCCCAGATCCCCTCAGGAAGAGCAGCTGCCTTGCCAGCCAGATGGTCGAGCCAGGGGAGATGCCCAAATAATCCCCAGGCCAGCCAGGGACAGTAGGGTTCATAAGATTTAAATCTGGCTCTTGGAATGAGGCTCTTTTCCACCCCCTGGACTCCTCTCACTGGCCAGGTAGACGCAGGGCAGGGGACTGAGCTAAGCTGGGGTCAGGTGGGGAGCTTGAGGATTCGTTGCTTCTCAGATGTAAAGTGCTTCATCCCACAAAGGCTCTGGTAGGCTGTACTCTCCTCCGAGGGGTTAGTACAATGTTCTGCATTCAGACGGGCTGCAATAAACACCACTGATTGATCAGTTGATTGATCAAGTGCTTTGGTGCCTTGGAAATGATGAAATGGTAGTTGGAGGATTCAAAGTGGAGAGATTTGGATTTAATCAGGGAAGACATCTTGGAGTTGGGTTTTCAAGGAGTGTTTTGAAGAGAGAATGGTGGTCTTCGGCATATGAAGGGGAAGAGAGTTCCAGGCTGCAGGGAGGGCTTGGGCGAGAGGGTAGGATGGATTGGCTTGGGAGGAGCAAAGTGTGCAAGCTGGGGTGCTGTGGGAGAGGAGTGAGGAGAATCAGTGGGGAGAAATTTTATTGAATGCCTTCAAACTGGTGGTGAGGACATTCTGCTTGATGTGGAGAATAGGCAACGATTTGAGGTTTTTAAGGAAAAACCTGTCAAGTAGAGAATTACAGAGGGGCTGGAGGCAGGGAGACCAGCGAGGAGACTGTTGCAGTAGTCAAGTTGGGTTGTGACCAGTATCTTGACCCGAGTGGTGCTGGTGGTGGTTTGGTTGGAAAGGAAGTGTTCTTAGGTTTCTGAAAATGCTGCAAGGAGATAGTTGACAGGATTTGGCGACTGACTGAGTGTGCAGGGCATTGAATGAGGAAAGAGTCAAGGTTCATGCAAAGTCCCATATTCGTGATTCATGACCATGCTGTAGGTGTCAAATATGATGGGAACGTTAGGTGGAGGAAAAGATTTGGAAGGGAAAATGAAGCATTTAATTTAGGACATGTAGAGCTCGAGGTGCTGTCAGGCCAAGTGGGATGGAGATGTGCTGGGGGCAAGGAGGAGCTGTGCCACTGCAGAGGAAGAGGGAGGCTGGGGCTACTGAGGTTGTTTGGGAAGTTGTAATTCATTCACTCAGTTGTATTTATTGAGTACTTACTGTGTGCAGAGCACTGTACTAAACCCTTGGGACAGTACAATAGAGCAGTAAACATTCCCTGCTCACAGTGAGCTTTCAGTCTAGACGGGGAGACAGACATTAATACAAATAAATAAATTAGAGATATGTTTAGAGGGGATGAATGAAGGTAGCAAGGCGGAGTGACACAGAAGGGAGTGGGAGAAGAGGAAAGGAAGACTTAGTCCAGGAAGGCCTCTTGGAAGAGATGTGCCTTCAATAAGGCTTTGAAGCGGTGGAGGGGGTGATAATTGTCGGGCAGATTTGAGGAGGGAGGGAGTTCCAGGCCAGAGGCAGGACGTGAGCGAGAGGTCGGCTGCAAGATACAAGAAATAGAGGTACAGTGAGAAGGTTAGCGTTAAAGGAGCCAAGTGTGCAGTCAGGGTTGTAGTAGGGGAGTAGTGAGTTGAGGTAGGAGGAGACTAGGTGATTGAGTGCTTTAAAGTCAGGGGTGAGACGTTTTTGTTTGATGCAGAGGTGAATCGGCAACCGTCGGAGTTTCTTGAGGAGTGGGGAAACATGGTCTGGACGTTTTTATAGAAAAATGATCTAGTCAGCAGACTTAAGTTTGGACTGGAGTGGGGAGAGACAGGAGGCAGGGTCAATATAAAGGTAATGGTTGAAGGCACGGGAGCATTTGAGCTCTTCTTGGATCGGAGAGTAGAATGAGAAGAGAAGGGGACCCAGAACAGCCTTAAGGAACATGTTGTATTGTACTTTCCCAAGCGCTTGTAGAGTGCTCTGTACCCAGTAAGCACTCAGTAAATGCCACAGATGATGATGAGAAGTAGAGAAAGAGAAAGTAGAGAAAGAGTCCAAGAAAAATTATCCAGAGAGGGAAGAAGGAAACCTGGAGAGGACGATCAGAAATGTGAAGGTTAGCTAGGGTTTCCAGGAAAGGAGGTCAGTCCACAGTGTCCAGGGCAACCGAGAGAGTGAGAAAGCTGAGGGTAAACAGTCCGTGAGAGTTAGCAAGAAGGGGAGCGGTCTCAGTGGAGCAGAGGGGGGAGAGCAAAGGGTCACGGAGGGAATTAGAGAAGAGGAAGTGGAGGCAGCAGGCAAAAGCAACCTGTTTGAGGAGTTTGGGCAGGAATTATGGGCAGCGAGTCTGTCCGCAAACTCTGATGTATTGTACTCTCCCAAGCCATTAGTACAGTGCTCTGCACATAATAAGCACTCAATAAATATCACTGATTGATCGATGGAATGGGAGGAGGGAGATGGGGTGATAGCTGGCTGGTGCTATGGGATCCCAAAAAGAATTATGACAATAGAGGAGAAGTAGATGTGTTTGACAGCAGAGGGGAAGGAGCCAGCAGAGAGCAAGCGGTTGAAAATGATGGTTCGGGAGGGAAGAAGAATGGGTTCGAGTGACTTTAAGAGATGAGATGGGTGGGGTCAGAGGTGCAGGAGAGGCTAGGTTTCAGAGCTGGTAGGAGATTCATTCAGTCATATTTATTGAACACTTACTGAGAGCGGAGCACTGTACTCTAAGAGCTTGGGAGACTACAATAGGACAATAGACACATTCCCTGCCCACAGTGAGCTTATGTTCTAGAGAGGGATAAAGACATTAATGTGAATAAATAACTTACAGATATGTACATAAGTGCTGTGGAGCTGGGAGGAGGAATGAATGAAGGGAGCAAGTCAGGGTGATGCAGAAGGGAGTTGAAGCAAAGGAAAGGAGGGATTAGTCAGGGAAGGCCTCTTGAAGGAGATGTGCCTTCAAAAAGGCTTTGAAGGGGGACAGAGTAATTGTCTGATTTGAGGAGAGAGAACATTCCAGGTCAGATGGAGGACAAGGAGTAGGGGTCAGAGGTGAGATAGATGAGTTCAAGGTACAGTGAGAAGGTTGGCATTAGAGGAGCAGTGTGCAGGTTGGATTGTAGTAGGAGAGTAACGAGGTGAGGTACGAGGGGGCAATGTCATGGGGTTCTTTAAATCCAATGGTGAAGAGTTTTTGTTTGATGTGGAGGTGGATGGGCAACTGCTGGAGTTTTTGGAGGAGTGGGAAAACATGTCCTGAACGTTTCTGTAGAAAAATGATCTGGGCAACAGAATGAAGTGTGGACTGGAATGGGGGGCAGGGAGGTCATCAAGGAGACTGGTACAGTATTCAAGGCAGGTGAGGATAAGTGATTACATTAACATGGCAGCAGTTTAGATGTTGAAGAAAGGATAGAATTTAGTGATTTTATGAAGGTAGGACCAACAGGATTTGGTGATGGATTGAATATGTGGGTTGAACGAGAGAGAGGAGTCAAGGATAACACCAAGGTTACGGGCTTGTGAGACAAGAAGGATGGTGGTGCCGTCTATGTGATGGGAAAGTTGGGGGAGAACAGGGTTTGGGAGGGAAGATAAGTTCTGTATTGGAAATGTTAAGCTTGAGGCGATGGGAGGACATCCTCACGAGATCTTGTCGGGAGAGATGGCTGGGAAGGATGAGGGTGGTTGAAGGGTTGGAAGAGCACTGGGGACCTCAGGGAGATGTTGGGGGGACACTCTGGGTGGGGCCACCGGTGGTCTGAGGAGAGTTGTTAGCAGTAGGCATGGGAGCTGATGGGGGGGGGCTGTGAGAAGAGGGCAGATGTCGAGTGAGGATGATGGGAGAATCGAGGTGCAAGGAAGTTGAATTTGGCAGAGCGGGTGAGGTTGTGGTGTGGATTTGTGCCTCATAGGAGGCGAGGCTGGGTTTGGAATCCAAGGAATAAGTGACAAGGTCAAGAGATCAGAGAGCCCTGTTCGGGGAGAGGAGTCCACTGGGAGGGGTGCATGAAAGTGAAGGTAGGTTAGGATTTTTTTTTTCATGGTATTTGTAAGGTGCTTACTATGTGCGGGGACTATACTAAGTGCTGGGGTAGATAGAAGGTTGGACGCAGTCCCTGTCCCACGTGGGGCTCACAGTCTTAGTCCCCATTTCACAGATGAGGTAACCGAGGCACAGAGAAGTGAAGTGACTTGCCCGAGACCACTTAGAGAAGTGGCAGAGCTGGGGTTAGAACCCAGGTCTTTCTGGCTCCTTGGCCTGTGTTCTTTCCACTAGACCACACTGCTTCTCTCTCTGACCTCTGTTTGGGGTCGGAGTGGGGTTTCAGACTTGGTGAGGTTAGAATTGGTGCAGTGATTGATGATGATGAGATCCAGTACGGAAGAGGCAGATGACATGGGGTTCAGAGGAAGGGAAGGAGAGAAACGGAGGGGCGGTGGGGATAGTGCAAAAGTGGTGTTCGGTCTATGGTATTTGTTGAACGCTTCCTATCTACAGATTACTGTACTAAGCACTTGGGAGAGTACACTACAAAAGAGTCAGTAGACACGTTCCCTACCCTCGAGGAGCTTACAGTCTAGTCGGGGGCTGAGGAGCAAGCCAACTTCTCACCTTTTCCCAGTGAGTCTTGGGGTGTAGGATTGCTGCAGAGGAGGCGGTGTCAACTGGCTGGGGAGAGTCAGGTTTCCATGCTGGCTAGGAGAAGCAGTGATTGGGTCAGGAAAACGTCGAGGGTGAAGGAGAGTTTGCCCCCGTGGAGTGGGGGCACCACAGGCCTCATTTGGCCAGGGCGATGCGGTAATAATAATAATAATGTTGGTATTTGTTAAGCGCTTACTCTGTGCAGAGCACTTTTCTAAGTGCTGGGGGAGATACAGGGTAAGCAGGTTGTCCCACGTGAGGCTCACAGTCTTCACCCCCATTTTACAGATGAGGGGACTGAGGCACCGAGAAGTGATTTGCCCAAAGTCACACAGCTGGCGGATGGCGGAGCAGGGATTAGAACCCATGACCTCCGACTCCTAAGCCCGTGCTCTTTCCACTGCGCCATGCTGCTTCTCGATAGGGCAGCGAGGCGGTCTAAGATGGGGGGATGGGAGTTTGCTGACTAGTACAATTCATTCGATCGAATCTATTGAGCGGTCACTGTGTGCCGACCACTGTGCTTAGCGCATGGGAAGTACAACACCGCAAAAGAGAGAGAGACAATCCCCGCCCACAACAGGCTTACAGTATTTCGATGGGGTTTTGGGGTGGGGGGGCCCAGAGAGGAAAACTGAGGGAGAGGTGGAGGAGTTCATGTCTTGCACTGTCTGGTCCCCCGGACCTGGGGGACGCAACTTCCCAAGATGAGGAGGTTGGGCCGTGGGGAGAGGGTCGCCGTACCCGGCGTCGGGAGCCGTGAACTCAGACACCACGGGACAACCCAACCGGGCGTTGCGATCTACCGGGGGGCCCACCCCCACCTAAGGGTTTCGGAGGGGGTGGGGATGGGGTTGTTGGAATTCACCGAACCCAACTGGACGCCCCTCCGGCCCCCTGGCCCAGCCTCACGCAGCCCTCTTGCAAGAGAGAGGAACTGACCAGCGGGTGGCAGGCTGAAGTCTGGTCTGAGCAGCCTGGGCAGCGGAGGATGGGGGACAGGGCTGGGACCAACGAGGTCAGGGTCAATCATTCATTCAATCAATCGTATTTATTGAGCGCTTACGGTGTGCGGAGCACTGTACTAAGCACTCGAAAGAGTACAATGCAACAATAAACAGATGCATCCCCTGCCCGCGGTGAGCTTGCACTCTACAGAGAAGCAGCATGGCTCAGTGGAAAGAGCCCGGGCTGGGGAGACTGAGGTCATGGGTTCGAATCCCGGCTCCGCTACGTGTCAGCTGTGTGACTTTGGGCAAGTCACTTCACTTCCCTGGGCCTCAGTTACCTCATCTGTAAAATGAGGATGAAGACTGTGAGCCCCACGAAGGACAACCCGATCACCTTGCATACCCCCCGGTGCTTAGAACAGTGCTTTGCACATAGCACCAACATTATTATTATTACGGGAGGGGGAGACAATCAGTGGTACTTATTGAACGCTTACTATGTGGAGAGCACTCTACTAAGCACTTGGGAGAATACAAAATAACAGAGTTGGTAGGCCCATTCCCTGCCGCTATAAGCTTAGAGTCAAGAGGAAGAGGGAGGAGAATTTTGCAATGGAAGTGGTCGCCTTGAAGAATACAAAATAACAGGGTTGGTAGACCCATTTCCTGCCCACTATAAGCTTAGAGTCAAGAGGAAGAGGGAGGAGAATTTTGCAGTGGAAGTGGTCGCCTTGGGGAGGGTCATTGTTGCATTGTTGCAATGGGAAGGGTCTCCGTGGGGCCTCCGTCTTTGAAGGGAGGGTCACTGGTCTGCGATGCAGGACCACATGAAGCTCATGATTAAATTTGTGTGGGCTGGAGGGTGGGGGGATGGGGAGGTGGACAGAGAGAATCTCCAGCTTTGATTTCTTGTGAAGAGTTTGGGAGCAGGGGCTGGGCAGGAGTGGGAGAGTTCTGCCCCCATTCCTGGAAGGGCCAGGGACCATAATAACTGTGCTTTTCTCAAGTGCTTACTATGTGCCCATACTGTGCTAAGCACTAGGGTAGATAAAATATAATCAGATGGGACACAGTCCCTGCCCCACAAAGGGCTCACAGTCTAAGGGAAAGGGAGAACAGATATTGACTCTCCATATTGTAAATGAGGAAACTGAGGCACAGAGAAGTTACATGTCTTGTCCAACGGCGCACGGCGGGCAAGTGACAGCTGGGATTAGAACCCAGAGAAGCAGCATGGCCCAGTGGGTAGAACACGGGCTTGGGAGTCAGAAGGACCTGGATTCTAATCCCGGCTCTGTCATCTGTCCACTCTCTGACCTTGGCCAAGTTACTTCACTTCTCTGTGCCTCAGTTACCTCATCTGTGAATGGGGATGAAGACTGTGAGTCCCATGTGGGACATGGATTGTGTCCAACCTCCTCACCTTGTATCTACCCCAGTGTTTAGAACACTGCCTGGCACATAGAAAGGCGCTTAATAAAAACCATAAAAAAAAGTTTCCTAATCCCAGGCCCGTGTTCTCCCCACTAGGCCATGCTGCAGGTGGAGGGAAGGGAGTCAGGGACTAGCATCCATTATCTCCTTGAGGGCAGGGATCAGGTCTACCAATGCTATGGCGCTCTCCCCAGCACTTAGTTCGGTGCTCTGCGTGCAACAAACGCTCAGTAAATACCATTGATTGATAGATTGATTCTCCAAGAACTCCAGGAACCCCAGGATGGGTGGGCCGCTCTTCTGTGATGGACTGAAAGTCTGGACCGGATCGGTACCAGGACAGGATGGGGAGGAACCGGTTCCTTTTCCAGAGGGAGGTGGTGCTGTCAGGGGAGGAGCGTCATCGAACTCCGAGATCCGCCCGTGGTCGTGCGCGGGGAGGGCTCTGGCCGTGCGGTGACACCGAGGCCTTCCTGGGGAGCCGTGCTGGACGGACGGATGGGCCGTGCTGGACGGAGGGGTGGCGGAGCAAGCCCCAGGGACGTGTCCGGGGAAAGGAGTCTGAGGGCCCACTGGGTGATGGCGGGGAGAGTGCGGAGTCAACGGCGGCTGGCGTAGTAGTGTTTGTTGAGCACCCTCGGGGTGCAGAGCACTGTGCTGAGCTCTGGGAAGGAAATACAAGGGTCAGATATTGTCATTTCTGTCATTGGTCCAATAATAATAATGTTGGTATTTGTTAAGCGCTTATTATGTGCAGAGCACTGTTCTAAGCAGTGGGGAAGATACAGGGCAATCAGGTTGTCCCATGTGAGGCTCAATCTTAATCCCCATTTTACAGATGAGGTTACTGAGGCACAGAGAAGTGAAGTGACTTGCCCACAGTCACACAGCTGACAAGCGGCAGAGCAAGGATTCGAACCCATGACCTCTGACTCCCAAGCCTGGGCTCTTTCCACTGTGCCACGCTGCTACTCGAGAGGCAACGGCCACCCAGATCGAGGCAGTACAGCCTGCCGGAAAGAGCGCAGACACCCAGGACGTGGGCCCGGCCACCACATCGGCCAAGTCACTAAGCTTCTCTGGAACTCAGCTTCCCCAGTCTGTACCATAGAGATAAATATCTGATCTCCCTCCTTCTTAAACCGGGTCTTCTCCTAATCTCTTCCGTCTACCCCAGCGCTTAGCACGGTGTTAGGTTAACATTGAGTCAACACCGTCATTCTGGTATCAGTCACGTACTGGGCAGGATTGGGAAGGAATAGAGAGCTTTCCTCCAACCCGAACCATGTGATGGCCCTCATTCCTCCTGCCTCGTCTTCTCCGTGGCTTAACTGAAATGCCTGAGGGGAGAATGTACTGGGCGGGGAGGGGCGGGGGGTGGGAATTGGCTGACCTACTTCTTCCTCGTGCCCGTCATCCCTATCCCCCTCCCACGCGCCACCATCGTTCCCATCACCTGGCTCCGGCTCCAGCGCCCTTGCCGCACCAGGTCTGTAACCCTCACGTTTCCCAATTACCAAGGCCTGGAGGAAGCGCTAATGGAGACCCAGAGGGCTGAATTCCCAACTTGACTGCAAGTGGACAGGCCAGCGACAGGGTAATAAATGCCCGGCCCTGCCGAGGCAGGCTCTCCTCCTCCGGCGGGGAGGAAGGGAGGGAGAAACTCCGGTGTCTGATTACTTCTCTACTCTCTTCGTCATCGTCATCATCATCAGTGGTATTTATTGAGGGCTTACTGTGCTTAGAGCACTGTAGTAAGCACTTTGAGTACGACAGACTTGGTAGAGACATTCCCTACCCGCAACGTGGGCAGAAGCAGCATGATCATCATCACTGGTATTTATTGAGGGCAGCGTGGCTCCGTGGAAAGAGCCCGGGCTTGGGAGTCAGAGGTCATGGGTTCGAATCCTGAATCTGTCACTTGTCAGCTGTGTGACTGTGGGCAAGTCACTTAACTTGTCTGTGCCTGTTACCTCATCTGTAAAATGGGGATTAAGACTGTGAGCCTCACGAGGGACACCTGATTACCCTGTATCTCCCCCAGTGCTTAGAACAGTGCTCGGCACATAGTAAGCGCTTAACAAATACCAACATTAATGTTACTGTGCTTAGAGCGCTGTAGTAAGCACTTGAGTGAGTACGACAGACTTGGTAGACACATTTCCTGCCCAAGACGTGGGCAGAAGCAGCATGAAACAGTGTGGCTTAGGGGGTAGAGCCCAGGCCTTTGAGTTGGAAGGACCTGGCTTCTACTCCCAGCTCTGCCACATGTCTGCTGTGTGATCTTGAGAAGCAGTGTGGCTTAGTGGGAGTCAGAGGTCGTGAGTTCTATTCCCAGCTCTGCTGCTTGTCAGCTGTGTAACTTTGGGCAAGTCACTTGAGAAGCAGCGTGGCTCAGTGGAAAGAGCACGGGCTTTGGAGTCAGGGCTCATGAGTTCGAATCCCAGCTCTGCCACTTGTCGGCTGTGTGACTGTGGGCGAGTCACTTAACTTCTCTGTGCCTCAGTTCCCTCAACTGTAAAATGGGGATTAAGACTGTGAGCCCCACGTGGGACCACCTGACTCCCCTATGTCTACCCCAGCGCTTAGAACAGTGCTCGGCACATAGTAAGCGCTTAACAAATACCAACATTATTATTACTTAGCTTCTCTGTGCCTCAGTTACCTCATCTCTAAAATGGGGATGAAGACTGTGACCCCCAAGTGGGACAACCTGATTACCTTGTATCTACCCTAGTGCTTAGAACAGTGCTTGACACATAGGAAGCGCTTAACAAATTCCATCATCGTCGTCAAGTCACTTCACTTCTCTGGGCCTCAGTTACCTCATCTGTAAAATGGGGATTTAGAGTGTGAGCCTTATGTGGGTGAGGGACTGTGTCCAACCTGATTAACTTGTATCTACCCCATTCATTCATTCATTCATTCATTCATTCATTCATTCATTCGTGAGCACTTACTGTGTGCAGAGCACTGTACTAAGCGTTCAGAAAGTACAATTGTCCTCGAAAAATAACCTGAAAGTGTCAGAGTGAAGATCGGCAATTCCGATCATAGGGTTCGATTACCCCAGGTGGTGATATAAATAGAAAGACTCAGAGACAGGAGTCGGGATAGCGCAGAAAGGAGGATGCGAGTGGCGTGTAGCCCCGTGCCTCCCTCAGGACATTGCCTTTATTGAAGCATCCGGCCAATTAGTGAGGAAGGGAGGAATGGGGGAGTTCGCCATCAGTTCCTGGGTTCAGTTCCTATTTCCGGAGATAAGCAGGTGTGCAGTCGACAGTTAGCAGCTACGGTCACGGGTTAGCGACGTGAAGTGATCACGGATTCTTGACACGGGAGTCAAAAGAATGTTGTGGTTATCTTTCTTGTCTGGGGGTCGACAATTTCACAAACCGGAGGGGATCATAAAACAAACCGGAAGGGATCATAAAATGGAAGAAAGTCCAGGACTCACTAAAATGGAGTCACTCTTGTCCTCTCAGTTCTGCTCCATAGGCCTGGCTGCCAGTCGGTCGGTTCCTGTGGACAACAACAATAGAGTGATAAAGAGATCAATCCCTGCCCACAATGGACTGACAGTCTAGAGAGGGGGAGACAGACAGTAAAACAAGTAAACAGGCATCAATATAAATAAAGGAAATTATAGATATAAACATATATGCAAAAGCGCCGTGGGGTGGGGGGTGGTGGGGGAGAGCAAAGGGAGAGAGTTGAGGTGACGCGGATGGGAGGGGGCAGCTGAGGGAGATGGGGCTTAGTCCCCAGCACTTAGAGCAGTGCTTGGCACCTTGTAAGCACTTAAAGAAGTATCATAATTATTATTAATATTATTATTATTAATGAGTTTTCGGTCTAGAGGGGGGAAACAGACATCAAAGTAAATAAATAACCAGCTCTCTATGCTTCATGGCCAATCATTTAGTGGGCGAGGGGAAGGAAGGGCTTGGAAGAGAAGAGATTGGAGAGGGGTCGCTGGGGAGAGGAAAAGCGATTGGTTTGCAGGACCGAGTTGTCAGGAGGGATTGGGGACTGGAGCAGTGAGGAAGGCGGGTGTCCTCACTACGGCTGGGTAGGGAAGCAAACCGGCAGGCGCAGTGTGAGCGGGCCTGGTGTGGGGAGGAAGCCCAGGAAGCGGTCGGGCCAAAGGCTCGCCGGGATATCAAGCGGTGGAATTTATTGAGTGCTTACTGTGTGCAGGGTGCTGTACTGAGCGCTTGGCAGAGTACGGCACGATAGAGTTGGTAGATATGTTCCCTGGCCATAAGCAGCTTTCAGTCTGCAGGAAGCAGAAAGGGAGAGGAAGGGAGGAAGAGGTTCCCACTGTGTAAGGCGTGGGGCACCGCACCCAAGAGTCGCCATTCTGGTTACCACATCTCAGCAAGGTGAGATGGAGCCAAAAGAGGGGGACGGGATGGCTGCCGGGATGGCTGCCAGGATGTTCAGGGGATAATAATAACCACGGTATTTATTAAGCGCTTAGTATGCACCAAGCACTGTTCTAAGCGCTAGGGTAGATACAAGGTTATCAGATTGTCCCACGTGGGGCTCAAACTTTTAATCCCCATTTCACAGATGAGGTAACTGAGTCACAGAGAAGTTAAGTGACTTGCCCAAGGTCACACAGCAGACAAGTGGCAGAGAGTGTCCTCTGACTCCCAAGACTGTGCTCTTTCCACTAAGCCACGGTGCTCCTCGGGGCTTCAAGATTAGGAGCTACTGAAGCCAAGAAAGTCATGGACAGATACAGGGCATGGGTGAAGCGAAGGGAAGCAACATGGTCTAGTGGATAGAACGCGGGCCTGGGAGTCAGAAGGACCTTGGTTTTAATCCCAGCTCTGCCACTTGTCTGTCATGTGACCTTGAGGAAGTCACTTCATTTCTCTGTGCCTCAGTTACCTCATCTGTAAAATGGGGATCAAGATGGTGAGCCCAGAGTAGGACAGGTACTGTGTCCAACCTGATTACTTTGTATCTACTCCTGTACTTAGTACGGTGCCTGGAACAAAGCGCTTAACGAATACCATTATTATTAGTGGTTTTTTATTGTTATTACTTCCACCCTGCCTCTGGTTGTGGGCAGGGAAAGTCTAGAATTATTCTGCACCAAACTCCTCTGTAGCAAGGCGAGGGGCTGGGGGGTTCAACCCAAACAGCAGGAAACCCTTTTCCCCGCAGCAGGTGGAAGCATAAGGAATCTGTTCCTGTAGGGAGCTGAGTGACCAGAAACACCAGCATCTCTAGAGGGGTTTGGATCGACTCAGAGACGAGCGTCCATGCCAAGTCACTGAGGGAGAGTCGGAGTGGAGAGAGGAGAGTCAGGGGTATGGGACGGTCATTCATTCATTCATTCGATCATAATTATTGAGCGCTTACTGTGTGCAGAGCATTGTACTAAGCGCTTGGGATGGTACAATACAATAATAAGCCAATTCCCCGCCCACAACGAGCAGTCCCCTGGGTCACCGGGGGAGTGTCAGGGGTGTTTGATGGCCCATGCTGGGTCACGGGAGGAGAGTTGGAGATGAAGAGGGAGAGCTGGGACACCGGATGGTCCATCTGAAACGAGGGTGGGTTTCCAAGGACAAACCCAAGGTCCCTCTGAGCATTCCGGGGCCTCTGTCAGAGCCAGCGTCCAGGTCTCGACGGATTGCCGGGCTGGACTGAGCCAGCGTGCTTTCCCCCAAGGGTCCATGTTTAACAGCATTAGCTGGCAGCTCTTCCTTAAATCTTCCCACAATCCCTTATGCTGCGGCCTATGAGCCTTCCCGCCCGACGGGTGCTCCGGGGCAGGGGGTGTCCCAACCCTCGTGTTGCCTGGGTGACTCAGCTCCACCGGCTCGTGCCCCGCCCCACTGCCAGGGGTCGTTGCCAAACTGGAGTTTCCCAATGGGTATCAAAGCAGCTAATGGGGAGAATAGGCGTGAAGGTACATTTCACGAGAGCCACAGATCTAAAGGACAATCAAGATGCAGCAGGAGGCAAAGGTGTTGGTTACTCAAGCACTGTTTCTGCCGTCCTGGGCAAGTTCAAATTCTGAGGAGTCGGCATTAATTGGCACCTTCCCACAAATGCACGTGGACCAGACGCGAGGGCGTTTGCTTACCGGGCCCCTCGCCTCTGGGGCCCAAGGGAGTCCCGGAGCAAGTCCCTCCCTCCCCACCCGCCCCTCAGCCAGGCACAGCTGGCAGGCTGGCTACTGTAGGTAGAGGGTTGTAGCCAGGCTGTAGAGTGTGGTAGCCAAGCTCTCCCCAGTGAGCTGAAGACTAAGGAACCAGGAGCTGCCCTGCCCCTGGACATCGAGGCCGGTGTGGAGAGGCCAGAGGTGGAGGCAGAGCCGGTGGGGGCTACAGGGACCGGGCTGACAGTCTGCCACCCTGGGGGTTGAGGATCTTGTGTATCTGGGATGTGGGGAAGAGGAGTCGACCAGCTTGTTGCCTGGGGGAGCAGCAGCAACTGACTCTGCTGGGGTGCCCGAGGGTTGGAGCCGGATCCGTCGGCTATGAGGAGCTCCAGCCCTCGGCCAGACGCTTTGCCCGGGCAGTCGTCCGTGGCACTGGTCACTGAGCACACAGACCACGGGGCAGACATCCACTCTGGCAAGGGTGGGAGCCTGAAGGATGCTGGGAGGAAGGGGAAGGCCCCGCCTGGGAAAGGTCTGGGTAGCCGGTGATTCCAGGAGGACTTCGGTTTGGTTGGGCATCAGTTCGTGGGGATTGTCAGTTCAGGAGACCGGCGGTTTTGGGGGCCGTTCAAACCGATGAACAGAAGGTGAGTGACCAACAGTTCCACTGGGCTGTTCGGAAGTGGACAGGGAAGTGAGCAACCGAGCCTGTTCCTCCCTGCTTTTGTGTCCAGCTTAGAAAGCCCAAGCTGGGTCACAGCTACCCCTCCTGTCTGCTCCAATGCCCTAATGTGGTCCTCTGCCAGAGCAGTAGCCCAGTCCAGCGCTCTGCTACTGCAAGTAGTAGCTCCCAGTGCTCCGCTCTGCATGTAGTAAGTGACTGGCATAGCACTCTGCATGCAGTGATCATCCACTATGCCACGCTCTATGTAGTAAGCGCCCAGTCACACGCTTCATCTAGTGTGGTGCTCTGTCACAGATATCCAATTCAGTGCTCCGCATGTAGCGGGCACCCAGCACAGTGGTCTGCAGTTGGCAGAGCAGCCATCAGTACTGGAACCTGAGAGGCAAGTGGCAGAGCTGATGATGCCAGTCGAGGCTGGATGCCACGTTATTTTTTTATGGTATTTGTTAAAGTGCTTCCTATATGCCAGGCACCGAACTAAACACTGGTCTAGATACAAGGTGTTCCCTTTGCTCTCCTCCCCCACCCCCTGCCCCACAGCATTTATGAACATATCTGTAATTTTATTTATTTGTATTGATGTCTGTCTCCCCCGCCCTCCCCCCTCCCACAACTGGAAGCTCGTTGTGGGCAGGGAATGTCAATGTTTACTTTTGTATTGTACTTTCCCAGGCACTTAGTACAGTGCTCTGCCCACAGTGCTCAATAAATATGATTGAATGAATGAAAGTTAATCAGACTGGACAGCATCCCTGTCCCACAGTCTTAATCTCCATTTTACAGATGAGGTAAATGAGACATAGAGAAGCAAAGTGACTTGTCCAAAGTCATCCAGCAGACGAGTGGAGGAGTGAGGATTAGAATCCAGGTTGTCTGACTCCCAGGCCAATGCTCTTTCCACTAGGCCACGCTGCTTCTCTTTTCATTCATCATTCAGTCAGTCGTATTTATTGAGTATTCACTGTGTGCGGAGTACAGTACTAAGCAATTAGGAGAGGACAATACAACAATAAACAGACGCATTCCCTGCCCACAACGAGCTAACAGTCTAGAGGGGGCTAGATAGTACAAATAAATAAATTACAAATATGTACATAAGTGTTTGGGGGCTGGGAGCGGGGAAGAGCAAAGGGAACGAGTCAGGGGACACAGATGGGAGTGGGAGAAGAGGAAAGGGGGTGGGGGCTTAGCCTGAGAAGGCCACTTGGAGGAGATGGGCCTTCAATAAGGCTTTGAAAGCCAGGAGAGTAATTGTCGGATTGGAGGAGGGAAGGTGTTCCAGGCCAGAGGCAGGATGTGGGGGAGAGATCAGTGATGAGATGGATGAGATAGAGGTGCAGTGAGAAGGTTTGCGTTAGAGAAGTGAAGTGTGCCGGCTGGGTTGTAATAATAATAATGGTGGTATTTGTTAAGTAGCGTGGCGCAGTGGAAAGAGCCCGGGCTTGGGAGTCAGAGGTCATGGGTTTGAATCCCAGCTCTGCCAGTTGTCAGCTATGTGACTGTGGGCAAGTCACTTAACTTCTCTGTGCTTCAGTTACCTCATCTGTAAAATGAGGATTAAGACTGTGAGCCTCATCTGGGACAACCTGATTGCTCTGTATCTACCCCAGTGCTTAGATTAGTGCTTGGCACATAGTAAGCGCTTAACAAATACCAACATTATTATTATTATTATTATTAAGCACTTACTGTGTGCAAAGCACTGTTCTAAGCGCTGGGGAGATACAAAATGATCAAGTTGTCCCACTTGGGGCTCACAGTCTTAATCCCCATTTTACAGATGAGGCAACTGAGGCACAGAGAAGTTAAGTGACTTGCCCAAAGTCACACAGCTGGCAAGTGGCAGAGCCTGGATTTGAACCAATGACCTCTGACTCCCAAGCCCGGCTCTTTCCACTGAGCCATGCTGCTTCTCTTGTAGGGTTGTAGTAGGAGAGTAGCGAGGTGAGATAGGAGGGGGCAAAGCGGTGGAGTGCTTTAAAGCCAATGGTGAGGAGTTTTTGTTGGATGAGGAGGTGGATGGGCAACCACTGGAGTTTTTTGAGGAGTGGGGTGACATGTCCTGAATGTTTTTTATAGAAAAATTCATTCATTCATTCGATCATATTTATTGAGTGATTAATAAGTGCAGAATACTGTATTAAGTGCTTGGAAAGTATAATTCAGCAATATGCCTACAATGGGCTTACAAGTCTAGAAGGGGGGAGATAGACATCAAAACAAGTAAACAGGCATCAATGTAAATAAATAGAATTAGAGATACATACACATCAGAACAAGTAAACAGGCATCAACACAATTAGAATTATATTTACACAAGTGCTATGGGGGGGGGGGAGATGGAGCAAAGGGAGTGACTCAGAGTGACGCAGATGGTAGGGGAAGCTGAGGAAAAGGGGGACTTAGTATGGGAAGGCCTCTGGAGGAGGTGAGCCTTCAGCAGAGGTTTGAAGGTGGGGAAGTGTGATTGTTTGGCAGATTTGAGGAGGGAGGGCGTTCCAGGCCAGAGGCAGGACATGGGCCAGGGGTCAGTGGAGGGACAGGAGAGAACGAGGCACAGTGAGAAGGTTGGCGGCACCAGAGGATCGGAGGGTACGGGCTGGGAAGGAGAAGGAGAAAAGCGTGGTGAGGTATGAAGGGACAAGGTGATGGAGAGCTCTGAAGCCAATAGTGAGGAGTTTTTGTTTGATAAAAATGATCCAGGCAGCAGAGTGGAGTATGGACTGGAGTGGGGAGAGGCAGGAGGCAGGGAGATCAGCAAGGAGACTGATGCAGTAATCCAGGCAGGAAAGGATGAGTGATTGGATTAACGCCGTAGCTGTTTAGAAGGAGAGGAAAGGGAAGATTTTAGCTATGTCGAGCAGGTGGAACCGACAGGATTTAGTGATGGATTGAATATGTGGGTTGAATGGTAGAGAAGACTCAAGGATAACGCCAAGGTTATGGGCTTGTGAATAGGAAGGATGGTGGTGCCGTTTACAGTGATGGGAAAGTCATGGGGAGGACAGAGTTTGGGTAGGAAGACAAGGACCTCTGTTTTGGACATGTTATGTTTGAGGTGACGGGAAGACATCCAAGTAGAGATGTCTTGAAGGCAAGAGGGAATGCAAGACTGCAGAGAAGGAGAGAGATTAAGGCTGGAGATGTAGACTGGGGGGGTCATCCACATAGAAGTGGCAGTTGAAGTCATGGGAGCGAATGAGTTCTTCTAGAAAGTGGGTGTAGACGAAGAATAGAAGGGGACCCGGAACCGAACCTTGAGGAGTCCCCACAGTTAGGGGGTGGGAGACAGAGGAGGAGCCCGCAAAGGAGACCCAAAGTGAATGGCCAGAGAGATGAGGAGAACCAGGAGAGGACAGAGCCAAGATTGGTTAACGTTTCCAGGAGAAAGGGGTTGTCCACAGTGTCGATTGTAGCCCGACAAGCCCGGTCCGCTCCCAGACTTCTCCATCACCGTGGATGGCACGACCATCCTTCCCGTCCCGCAGGCCCGCAATCTCGATGTCATCCTTGACTCGTCCCTCTCGTTCACCCCACACATCCTATCCGTTACCGAGACCTGCCGGTTTCACCTCTACAATATCGCCAAGATCCGCCCTTTCCTCTCCACCCAAACGGCTACCTTACTATTACGGGCTCTCGTTATATCCCGGCTAGACTACTGTGTCGGCCTTCTCTCTGACCTCCCTTCCTCCTCTCTCGCCCCGCTCCGGTCTATTCTTCACTCCGCTGCCCGGCTCATCTTCCTGCAGAAACGATCTGGGCATGTCACTCCCCTTCTTAAACAACTCCAGTGGTTGCCTATCGACCTCCGCTCCAAACAAAAACTCCTCACTCTAGGCTTCAAGGCTCTCCGTCACCTTGCCCCTTCCTACCTCTCCTCCCTTCTCTCTTTCTACCGCCCACCCCGCACGCTCCGCTCCTCTGCCGCCCACCTCCTCGCCGTCCCTCGGTCTCGCCTATCCCGCCGTCGACCCCTGGGTCACGTCCTCCCGCGGTCCTGGAATGCCCTCCCTCCTCACCTCTGCCAAACTGATTCTCTTTCCCTCTTCAAAACCTTACTTAAAAATCACCTCCTCCAAGAGGCCTTCCCAGACTGAGCTCCTCTTCCCCCTCTACTCCCTCTGCCATCCCCCCTCTACCTCTCCGCAGCTAAAGCCTCATTTTCCCCTTTTCCCTCTGCTCCTCCACCTCTCCCTTCCCATCCCCACAGCACTGTACTCGTCCGCTCAACTGTATATATTTTCGTTACCCTATTTATTTTGTTAATGAATTGTACATCGCCTTGATTCTATTTAGTCGCCATTGTTTTTACGAGATGTTCTTCCCCTTGATGCTGTTTAGTGCCATTGTTCTCGTCTGTCCGTCTCCCCCGATTAGACTGTAAGCCCGTCAAACGGCAGGGACTGTCTCTATCTGTTGCCGACCTGTTCATCCCAAGCGCTTAGTACAGTGCTCTGCACATAGTAAGCGCTCAATAAATACTATTGAATGAATGAATGAATGATTGTAGCCAAGAGGTCAAGGGGGATTAGCATGGAGTAGAGGATGTTAGATTCGGCAAGAAGGAGGTCATTAGTGACCTCTGAGAGGGCAGTTTCTGTGGAGTGAAGGGGATAGAAGGCAGATTGGAGGGGGTCAAGGAGAGAACTGGAGGAGAGGAATTTGAGACAGCGGGTGTAGAAAACACACTTAAGGAGTTTGGAGATGAACGGTAAGAGGGAGATGGGGCCATAACCGGAGGGAGCCGTGGGCTCAAGGAGGGTTTTTTTTAGGATAGGGGAGACATGGTCATGTTTGAAAGCAGAAGGGAAGAAGCCACTGGAAAACAAACAGCTGAAGATGGCTATAGGGAGGACAGAAGGGAAGGGGTGAGAGTTTTGATAAGGTGCGTGAAGGAATGGAGTTAGACGTACAGGTGGAGTGGGTGGCTTTTGAGAGGAGGCAGGAGATCCCTAGAGATACTTCTGGGAAGGATGGGAGAGGCAAAGAGGGGGCCGAAACAGGATGGACTGAGGAGAGACAGAGGCGACTTAAGGGAGCCAAAACCCGATAGTGTCAATTTAATAAAATAGGTGTCCAGGTCACTGGGGGCAAGGGATGACCATGCTGCTTCTCTGTTTCTCACCCTGGGTGCAGGAGCAACTCAGCTACCACTCTGGACTCATGGTGCAACCGTCTTCTGCCCCTGAGCCAGGGGCCAATGCCCACGGCTCCTGCCCAGGCTCGCCCCACTGCCTCCACCTTCCACTGCCAGGCGGAAGCCGGATTTACAAGCGAGCCTAGGGTGGTAATTATCAGGGAGCACCCCCGGGCATCAGCCCATCAGGAAAAGTGCTCAAGAGAGACGGGGAGCGCAGGAGCAGGAGGCCGACCACGGATGTGGGTGTCATATGGACAGTCTGGGGTAGGACTAAAAACAGATCCCTGGGGCCATGAGATCCACGGGCTTACCAGGGCCACGTAATCACTACAATCACCATGCTCAGTGAGCCATCCTGAGGCCCTGGATGGGGACCATCTACTGGTTAAGCAGTCCCCAAGCCCCTGAGCTTGGCCCCCACCAACCCCCTGGCATCCAGCTGCTGCGTCTCTACCCTCTCCTCCCCTTCTCCCTCTTTCTTTCCCCGACCCGACACAGCGAGCCTCAGCCTGGCCTTTCTCAAAGGCCCCCACCTTCACCAATCAATCAATCAGTGGTATTTAGTGAGTGCTTGGTAGAATCCAATACAACACACTTGGTAAACATGCTCCCTGCCCACAATGAGTATATAGTCTGGAGGGGAAGCTTAGAGTGTAGAGTCTAAGGTTTACCGTCCATCTTGGCCATTGGGAACTGGTGACGGAGCTAAGAGTGTAGAGTCTAGGGTTTACAGTCTATCTTGGCCACTGGGGACTGGCGACCTACATCCAGAAAAGCAGAGAGGCCTAGTAGAAAGACTGCAGGCCTGAGAGCCAGGAGACCTGGATTCTAATCCTGGCTCCACCACTTGCCTGTTATGTAACCTTGGGCAAGTCTCCTCGCTTCTTTGCGCCTCCGTTTCTTCACCTGCAAAATGGGGATTCAATATCTGTTCTCCCTCCTACTTGGACTATGAGCTCCATGTAGGCTAGGGACTGTGTCCAACCTCATTATCTCCTATCAATCCCATTACAGCGCTTGGCAAGTAGTAACTGCTTAACAAATGTTATTGTTATTATTATTACTATTATTTTCAGTTCAGGACACCCACAAAACATTTCCTCAGCTGCAAGAGGAAGTGCAGCCACAGACTGCATGGGCCAGACCTCGTCAGATGTCTGAGGAGAAACCCAAATGAATACTGGGTCCCTGGACCGACTGCAGCCGGGCCTAGCTCAGTCCAGGCTGGGCCGTGGCCTATAGCTCGGTCTGCAGATCGCTCTTGACAATCAATCAATTACTGATATTTATTGAGCGCTGACTGTGCAAAACACTGTACTAAGTGTTTGGGAGAATATAGTGTAACAGAATCGGTAGACACGTTTGTTGCCCACAGCGAGATTACAGTCTAGAGGGGAAGACAAGCATTGATAATAATAATAATAATGATGGTATTTTTAAGTGCCTACTATGTGCCAAGCACTGTTCTAAGCGCTGAAGTAGATACAAGGTAATGAAGTTGTCCCATGTTGGGCTCACCATCTTAATCCCCATTTTACAGAAGGGGTAACTGAGGCCCAGAGAAGTAAAGTGACTTGCCCAAAGCAACTCACAAGTCGCTTGACTTCTCTGTGTCTCAGTTACCTCATCTGTCAAACGGGGATGAAGACTGTGAGCCCTGCATGGGACAACCTGATGACCTTGTATCTACCCCAGCACTTAGAACAGTTCTTGGCACATAGTAAGCGCTTAACAAATAACATCATTATTATTATTTATTGAGGACATTTCACTCCCACCTCCATGTTCCCAGCTAGTTGCCTCTGTCTGTCTGTCTCTCTGGGCTCTGCTCTGGGTGCTGTGTGTCTCTCCACTGTGTCTGGGTCTCTAGGTCTCTTAATGCCTGTCTGTATCTCATTCTCCCCCCCACATACACACACCCACACTATTCCCCACACTCCGTAGCCTGCTGTGGGCAGGGAATATGCTACCAACTCTGTTGTATACTAGCAAGTGCTTAGTTCATTATTCTCCACAAAGTAAGTGCTCATTAAATACCCCTGATCGACTGATCTAGATTCTTACAGTAGAGGAAGAGGCCTCCCACTGGTTCTTTTCCAAGAAGTTGTCCTGTAAACAGGCAAACACAGACACCTGGTTGACCAATGCCTCTTAATAATGTTGGTATTTGTGTTCTAAGTGCTGGGGTAGATGCAGGGTAATCAGGTTGTCCCACGTGAGGCCCACAGTCTTCATCCCCATTATACAGATGAGGAAACTGAGGCCCAGAGAAGTGAAGTGACTCGCCCACAGTCACACAGATGACAAGTGGCAGAGCCGGGATTCTAACCCGTGACCTCTGATTCCCAAGCCCGGGCTCTTTCCACTGAGCCACGCTGCTTCTCTTGACCAGGTGAAGCCACACCAGCACCCCTGAAGCCTCTGCAGCTTATATTTCACAGACGCTTTCACACAAAACTTACACAGACATCATCTGCACGGGCAGGCGCCGTGTATGTTTGTGTGGGAGGTGTGTTTGTGCATTTGCACAGCAAGCCGCCCTTCCAAGTGGGAGATGACCCTGTCAGAGAGATTGGATCAGTGTCTAGTGTGACTGGGGCTGACCAGACCGATGTAGGCCAATGGTCCATTGTGGGCGTGTGCTGTAAGCGCTGTCCATGGCTGGGCGATTGCATCTGGGGCCCCGGTGCCTCCGGCTCAGGGTCACCATCTCCCCAAGGCCTGGGTGCTGGGACGGGGTGGGGGGAGACCCTTTTTCTGAGCGCCAGCTGCCAGGCTGGCCTGTCCTCCGTGGCTGCTTCCAGTGGGTCAGGCCCAGCCACAGCATCAGGGGTTCTCCACCGTGGCCTCTCCAGACCATTCTTCTGTCCCTCAGAGCCCCTCCACAGAGCAGCTGTGGGGTAGCCCACCACTGCCATCCGGTCTCCACACTGCCCAGAGCTGCCCAGAGCCGCTGCAGAAGAAGTAATTGTAGTAATAACGTTTATTTTGTGCTTACAGCTGGATGAGCATTGCTGCAATCAATCATATTTAGTGAGCACTTACAATGTGCAGACCACTGTACTAAGCACTTGGGAGAGTACATTATAACAATTTGGTAGACACACTCTCTGCCCTCTGCATTCTTTCCTGATCCTGTCTCTCTTTTTTTCTTTTTTGATGGTATTTGATAAGCACTTATTATGTGCCAAGCTCTGCACTGAGAGCTGGATAAATACAAGATAATCAGGTCAGACCTAGTCCCTGAACCACACAGGGCTCACAGTCTTAGAAGGGAGGAGAACAGGTATGTAAGGTCTACTTTACAGATAAAGAAAATGAGGCACAAAGAAGCTAAGCTTCGCTAATGGCAGAGCTGGGATTAGAACCCAGATCCTCCAACTCCCAGGCCTGAGCTCTTTGCCAGTGTGTCTGCTAATTCTCTTGAATTGTACTCTCCCAGATGGGTAGTACAGTGCTCTGGGCATAGTAAGTGCTCAATAAATATAACTGATTGACTGATTGATAGGTCACACAGCTTCACTGTTCAGAGTGGCACAAAGGCGGTACTGGTGAAATGGCTCCAGAAAGCAAATTTTTCCTCAGACTCACACTTGCACTCATTCACATACTCACACATTCACACATACGCTCACTCTGAAACACACAACGTTCTCACAGTTACACCAACAATTCCCTGAAAGAGAAGCCCAGCTCCAAGTGGACACTGACCTCAGGGCTCTCAGTCCTTGGCCAGACTAAGCCAGGCCTTGCAGTAGACACCTGGGTTTCTTGGACACATGTAGGAGTGAGGCAGTGAGTAGGAAGAAAACATCACAAGAACAGAGCAGAGAGCAACACAACAAACACATTTCCTGTCCCACAAGGGGCTCAGGATCTTAATCCCTATTTTACATATGAGGTGACTGAGGTACAGAGAAGTGAAATGACTTGTCCAAGGTCACAAAGCAGCCACCCGGCAACAACAACGGACCCGGCCAACCCCGGCCTCACTGGGCACATACAGAGACTGACCCTCGTGCTATTGTATTTGATGTTTTCGGATGCTGTTTTCTCTTTTGTCTTTCGTTCCATAGGAAGCTTTTGCTCAGAGCCCCTCCCTCCTGGATGGCGATACGTGAGCCCATCATTGGGCAGGGATTGTCTCTATCTATTGCCAAATTGTACATTCCAAGCGCTTAGTACGGTGCTCTGCACATAGTAAGCGCTCAATAAATACCTATTGAATGAATGAAGGAATGAAGACACCCCGCCAGTCAGTCCTCAGTAATTGGCTCCCAGTTTTCAGCTGGGAAGCAGGATGATCTGAGACTGATTTACAGCCTATTTAAACGCTTCCTCTGCCCCGCTGCCTTTATTTCCCAGTTTGAGGTCTCTTTACCACAGCTTTGGGGCTCTCCTGCAGTGGATCGTTCTCCTCTGGTGTCCCAGCCGGAGAAATTGTGTCGAGGTGAGCGGAGGGTCAATGCAGTAGACGGACAAGGTTCGGGAACGTCAGTGTCCGTGCTCCTGTGTGGCCTCTGTTATGGAGCAAGGTCGGTCAGTGCGGGACTGCCCGAGGAGCAGGACGTGGCACCCGAAGGGGCCCGGCCCATCCAGCCAAATTCGGACCAGAGTCCGATACCCCGCCACCGCCACCCTCTGCCTGGCCGTCTTCCAGAATTGTACCGGCCTTCTAGGTTTGGCTTTCTATTTCCTTGTCTATGTCTGCACTAATAATAATAATAATAATGTTGGTATTTGTTAAGCGCTTACTATGTGCCGAGCACTGTTCTAAGCGCTGGGGTAGACAGAGGGGAATCAGGTTGTCCCACATGGGGCTCACAGTCTTAATCCCCATTTTACAGATGAGGTAACTGAGGCACCGAGAAGTTAAGTGACTTGCCCAAAGTCACACAGCTGACAAGTGGCCGAGCTGGGATTTGAACCCATGACCTCTGACTCCAAAGCCCGTGCTCTTTCCACTGAGCCACACTGCTGCACTGTGGTCAATGTGCTGCCTAGGGAACTAGTTTTGAGCTGTCTGTCACTCAGCACAACTTCTCCACTCCTCATGACCTCCAACCACACCTTAACTCCCTCCTAACTGTGCTTCCACCAGCATTCCCGTACTACACATCAAGTCCGTTTCACTCGCTTCTGCCCGGCCCCTCTTTTCACGGACCCTGCTCTCGACTCTCATCTTCATCCCTGAGAAGTAGCATGGCTCAGTGGAAAGAACCCGGGCTTGGGCGTCAGAGGTCATGGGTTTGAATCCCGGCTCTGCCACTTGTCGGCTGTATTACTGTGGGCAAGTCACTTAACTTCTCTGGGCCTCAGTTACCTCATCTGTAAAATGGGAATTGACTGTGAGCCTCATGTGGGACAACCTGATTACCCTGTATCTACCCCAGCGCTTAGAACAGTGCTCTGCACATAGTAAGCACTTAACAAATACCAACATTATTATTATTATTCATCCCCTGCCTGGTTCTCCCACCATCCCAGATCTACCAGAGTATAGCTCTTCCCATCTTCAAGATCCTCCTGAAATCCCAACTCCTACAAGAAGCCTTCTCCAACTAATTCATAACGTCTCAGTCG
This sequence comes from Ornithorhynchus anatinus, assembly GCF_004115215.2. Lineage (NCBI taxonomy): Eukaryota > Metazoa > Chordata > Mammalia > Monotremata > Ornithorhynchidae > Ornithorhynchus > Ornithorhynchus anatinus. Next base: position 387,430 of record NC_041728.1, on the reverse strand, counting down.
CATCAATCCAAAACCATCCTTAGCTCTCATATTTTTGATTCCACTCCTCAAGATGTAGGTTTTTGTGTGTGCCTGTATTTGTACGTTCGATTCAGTGATTTCTTCTTGACATCATCGTACTTTGATATTCTCGTTTCTTCTTTCTGCTCCAACCGTTTGTAAACAATTTGGATGTATCTGGCTGGCCCTGCAGAGTAAAAGCTCTCTGAGGTCAGGGAAAGTGTCTTGCTCCAGTTGTGCTCTCAGAGCACTTAGTTCAGTGCCTAGCACTCAGGAGGTGCTCAGTACATGCCCCTGATGCTTTCCTTAAGGCCAGAAATGACTCTGCTATTGACTGAGGGTCCTCAGCTGTGCGGCTACTGCATGAAGGCATCTGGTTGAAGAAACAGGAGTATGTACGGTGGTGGTGGGGATGTACCGGGGCACACACAACACACACAATACAAACAGGTGAAAATACCCATATTATGAATAGTCACACTAAAGAAGCCAAAATGAACAATGAACAATGCTATTGATGCCTCTCTACTTGTTTTGTTGTCTGTCTCCCCCTTCTAGACTGTGAGCCTGTTGCTGGGCAGGGATTGTCTCTATCTGATGTAGAATTGTACAGTGCTCTGCACACAGTAAACGCTCAGTAAATACAACTGAATGAATGAACAATGCATCTCCCTCCCCCAGAGTGGCCTGGGTTTGGCCAGCAAGGTGGGGTCAGCTGGTGGGGAGCAGCACTGGGAGGGGGGAGAAAATTGGGCTTGGTTCCACGGGCGGTGACCCCGAGGACCTCTCTGCCCCCCTTCTTCCTTCCCCGCCCCTGACCTTCTGGGTTCTCTAAGGCTGCCTGGCCCAGAGGCAGGGGATTGCAGGTAAAGGCCGGCTTGTCGAAGCCCGGTGGCTCCCTGTCCTCCACCCCAACCCTAGCCCCACGAGCACACCGCAGGGCCTGGTGCTCCCGAGGTGGATTCAGGGAGCCGTCAGAGGGGAGACGGCAAGTTGTAGTGGATAGAGCACCGGCCTAGAAGTCAGAAGGTTGTGGGTTCTAATCCTGTCTCCGCCCCTTGTCTGCCGTGTGGCCTTGGACAAGTCACTTGACTTTGTGCCTCAGTTCCCTCATCTGCAAAATGGGCATTAAGGCGGTGAGCCCTGTGTAGGACGGGGACTAGGTCCAACCCGATGTGCTTGTAACAACCCCAGTGTTCCGTGCGGTGCCTGGTGCATAGTAAGCGCTTAACAAATACCCTAATTATCAGTAGTATTACTTGCTCGTATCCATCCCGGTGCTTAGTACAGTGCCTGGCGCACAGTAAGCGCTTAAGAAGTACCACGGTTATAATTCTTTATTTAGTTAGGTCCCTTTGCAACCTGGCCTGGCCTGCTGGGTTTCCGCCCCAGGCCAGTCCGGTCCCCATCGGGTCCAGGCCGGGGGGCGGGGTCTGGGGGCGGGGGCGGGCTCCGGGGGCGGGGCCTGGCGTGGGGGGGGGGGCCTTGGAAAGGTCTTTCAATCCTATTTACTGAGCGCTTACTGTGTTCATTCAATAGTATTTATTGAGCGCTTACTATTTGCAGAGCACTGTACTAAGCGCTTGGAATGTACAAATCGGCAGCAGATAGAGACAGTCCCTGCCCAATGACGGGCTTACGGTCTAATCGGGGGAGACGGACAGACAAGAACAATGGCAATAAATAGAGTCGAGGGGAAGAACATCTCATGAAAATAATAGCAAATAAATACAATCAAGGTGAAGTACATCTCATTAACAAAATAAATAGGGTAATGAAGCTATATACAGTTGAGCGGACGAGTACAGTGCTGAGGGGATGGGACGGGAGAGGGGGAGGAGCTAGAGGGAAAGGGGGGAGAAGAGGGTTTACCTGCGGAGAGGTGAAGGGAGGGTAGAGGGAGCAGAGGGAAAAGGGGAGCTCAGTCTGGGAAGGCCTCTTGGAGGAGGTGAGCTTTAAGTAGGGTTTTGAAGAGGGGAAGAGAATTAGTTCGGCGGAGGTGCAGAGCACTGTACTAAGCGCTTGGAATGGACAATTCGGCAACAGAGAGAGACCCTCCCTGCCCATCGACGGGCTCCCAGTCTAATCGGGGGAGACGGACGGACAAAAACAAGACAATTTAATCGCAATAAATGGAATCGAGGGGATGTACACCTCATTAACAAAATAAATGGGGTAATAAAATAAATAGGGTAATAAAAATATCTACAAAAGAGCAGAGCGCTGAGGGGAGGGGAAGGGAGAGGGGGAGGAGCAGAGGGAAAGGGGGTTTAGCCGAGGGGAGGTGAAAGGGGGGGAAAGCGAAAGGAGAAGAGGGGACGGGGAAGCTCAGTCTGGGAAGGCCTCTTGGAGGAGGTGGGATGTTAGGAGGGAAAGGTGGGCGTGGGCAGGGTCCGGGGCGTGAGCTGGTGTCGAGGGCGTGGGCGGGATCAGGGGGCGGGAGCTGGGGCGTGGGCGTGGTCGGGGTCCGGCCGTGCTGGGTCGGGGCGGTCCTGGCGGGGCCGGGTCGGGCCGGGCCGGGCCGGGCTGGGCTCCCCTCCGCTCCCCTCCGCTCCTCCGCTCAGCGTTGCGTTCCGTTCCGTTCCGTTCCTCGGCTCCCCCGCCGACGACCCGATCGACCGACCGAGGGAGTAGGTGAGTGAGTGAGTGAGTGAGTGAGTGAGTGAGTGAGTGAGTGAGTGCCGCCTTCCCGGCCGGGGGTCGGGGGCTCCGGGGGTCCGGGGAGAACCGGGGGATCGGACCGGCGAGAAGCAGCGGGGCGTAGTGGCTCCAGCTCGGGGACTCACAAGGTCCTGGGTTCTAATCCCGCCCCTTCTCTGCTGCCAGTCCCTTCGCTTCTCCGGACCTCGGTTCCCTCATCTGGAAAATGGGGTTGGAGACGGGGAGCCCTACGCGGGACAGGGACTGCGTTCAACCTCGTTTGCCTGTACCCACCCCGCCGCTTAGTACGGTGTCTGGCACGCCTTAAGCGCTTAATAAATACCGTGATTGTTACTAATAAGAATACATACCATTATTATTATAACCATCATTATCGTATAACCATTATTCTTATTATTACAATGGGAGAGCCGGGGCACCGGAGGATGGGGAGGGCCGGGGGGATCGGAGGACCTCACCACTCCCACTGTGGTCATTCGTTCAATCGTATTGTGTGCAGAACACTGTACCAAGCGCTTGGAGATAATAATTCTGGTATTTCTTAAGCGCTTGCTATGTGCCGAGCACAGTTCTAAGCGCTGAGGTTGATACAAGGCCATCAGGTGGTCCCATGTGGGGCTCACAGACTTAATCCCCATTTTACAGATGAGGTAACTGAAGCACTGAGAAGCGAAGTGACCCGCCCAAAGTCACACAGCTGACAAGTGGCGGAGCCGGGATTAGAACCCACGACCTCTGACTCCTAAACCCGGGCTCTTTCCACTAAGCCACGCCGGCTAGATACAGGGCAATCAGGTTTCCCCACCTGGGGCACGCAGTCTTCAACCTCATTTTCCAGATGAGGAAATGGAGGCCCAGACAAGTGAAGTGACTTGCCCAAGGCCACACAGCAGACAAGCGGAGGAGCGGGGATTAGAACCCACGTCCTCCGACTCCCAGGCCCGGGCTCTTGCCACTAAAGATGCGCTGCCCGCAGCGGAGCATCACGGTCAGCGTGGTGGCGGGGGCAAGGGAAAGAGAAAGGAGGTGGCGGCGGTGCGGGAGTGGGGGAACAGGAGAAAGAAGGCGGAGGGGGAAGCCCTTCCCTCCCTTCGCCCTGTCCCAGGGTCAGCGGTTGCCTCTCAACCTCCGTATCCAACAGAAACTCCTCACCTTTGGCTTCAAAGCTCTCCACCACCTTGCCCCCTCCTACCTCACCTCCCTTCTCTCCTTGTAGAGAGAAGAGTGCTTGGCGGACCCCGGGCCTGGGAGTCACAAGGGTCTGGGTTCTAACCCCATCTCTACCACTTTTTTTCATGGTATTTGTTAAGCGCTTACTATGTGCCGAGCACCGTTCTAAGCGCTAGGGTAGATAGAGGGTAATCAAGTTGTCCCACGTGGGGCTCACATTCTTAATCCCCATTTTCCAGAGGAGGTAACTGAGGCACAGAGAAGTGAAGTGACTTGCCCCAAGTCACACAGTTGACAGGTGGTGGAGTCGGGATTAGAACTCATGACCCCTGACTCCTAAGCCCATGCTCTTTCCACTGAGCCACGCTGCTTCTTGTCTGCTGTGTGACCTTGGGCAAGTCACTTTGCTTCTCCGGGCCTCAGTTCTCTCATCTGGAAATTGGGGATCGAGAGCATGAGCCCTCGAGACCGTGAGCCCTATGCTGGACAGGGATTGTGACCAATCTCATTTGCCTGTACCCACCCCAGCGCTTAGTATGGTGCCTGCCATGCTGTAAGCACTTAATAAATACCATTATTATTAATAATACGTTCCATTATTATGCACCCTCCTGCATATGCCCGCACACTCCGCTCCTCTCGGTGCTAACCTCCTCACTGAGCCTCATTTTTGCCTGTCCCCCGCTGATCCCTAGCCCTCCCTCCTCAAATCCCACAGATAAAGACTCTCCCTCCCTTCAAAGCTCTGCTGAAGGCTCACCTTCTCCAGGAGGCCTTCCCAGACTAAGCCCCCCTTTTCCTCAGTTCCCCCTTCCCTCCCCATCATCCCAACTTGCTCCCTTTGCTCTTACCCCTCTCCCCATCCCACAGCACTTATGTATATATGTATATTATCTATAATTCTATTTATTTATATTGATGCCTGTTAACATGTACTGCTGTCTGTCTGCTGTCTATCTGCTCTCTGAGATTAAGACTGTGAGCCCCACGTGGAACAACCCGATTACCCCGTATCTACCTCAGCACTTACAACAGTGCTCAGCACTGTTCCAAATTCCATCATTATTATTCAGGCGGGTCTTCTGGTCAGGCAGAAGTTCCCGGGAAACGAAGGCACAGGAATGCAACTATGGACACACCCCCACGATCATTAGATATAATTGTTCTTTTTATGGTGTTTTGTTAAGCGCTTACTGTATGTCGGGCACTGTTCTAAGCACTGGGATAGATGCAAGCTGATCAGGTTGGACACACATTCCTTGTCCCACATAGGGCTCACGGTCTTCATCCCCAAGTAACCGAGGCTCAGAGAAGTGAAGTGACTTTCCGAAGGTCACACAGCAGACGAGTGGGGGAGTGGGGATTAGAACTCATGACCTTCTGACTCCCAGTCCCAGGCTCTATCCACTAGGCCATGCTGCTTCTCAAATACTCAGAATTCATATACTCAGGGACTCACGTACCCAGGGATCATGGACACAGGACGCAGACACCCAGGAGCACACACACACACAGAAACAATCAGGAACTCACATACAAACATACTTGAAAATAAACACATGAACATGGACACACCCATTCACCTGGAATACGCACAAGCACACACACACACACACTCATAAGCACGCAACCCAGAACATAGGTATGCACACTGACTGACACATACACACGCTCACACGCACCCAGGAACACATATTTGTTGTTGTCTTGTATTGCCTTATGCTGTCGAGTCGTCTCCGACCGATAGTGACGCCATGGACACATCTCCAGAACACCCCACCTCCACCTGCAATCGTTCTGGTAGTATATGTATAATTTTATTTGTTTCTATTGATGTCTGTTTATTTGTACTGATGCCTGCCTCCTTCCCACCCTCTCCCCCAAACTGTGAGCTCCTTGTGGGAAGGGATTGACACTCTTTTTTGCTGTATTGCACTTTCCCAAGCGCTTTAGATAGCTCTCTGCACATAGTAAGTGCTTAATAAATACGATTGAATGAATGAATGACTACCGATACACACACACCTGGGAAAACACTCACCTGGGCGCACACATCCACACACCCGGGAGCACATGCACACACACGGATCCACATGCACACCCAGAGCACACACCTGAACAGGCACACACACGCACACAGACACAACCGGGAGCTGCGGAGGAGGGGGCGAGGAGTCTGGGCTTGCGGGGCAATAGTTGTGGAACTGGTCGTGCGGGCGGCGGGGAGGGGACCGGCGGGGGAGGCGCATTGTGGCCTTGTCTGCGGGCTGGGCCGGGGCCCCTCTCTGGCTCCCTCCCTCCCGGGGTTGGGAGCGCGTCCCCTCCGCCCCCGCCCACCAGGGCCCCCTCCACACCCTGGCCATACCAGGCCGGGCCACTCAGTGGGACCAGATCTCTGCTGATGGTGGAATCGCTCTCCTCCTCCTCCCCCTTTTTCCTTCTCCTCTTCCTTCTCCCTCTGCCAGGCCCTGCTTTAAGCTCTGGGGTAGATACAAGCTAATCAGGTTGGAAGCAATCCTGATCCCACACGGGACTCACAGTCTTAATCCCCATTTTACAGATGAGGGAACAGAGGCATAGAGAAGTTAAGCGAGTTGGCCAAGGTCACACAGCAGATAAGTGACGGAGCTGGGATTAGAACCCAGGTCCTTCTGGCTCCCGGGCCCGTGCTCCAGCCACCAGGCAACACTGCTTCTCTTCTCTTTCCTCCCTCTTTCCTATTCCCTCTCCTTTGTACTGCTTCTCTTCCTTCTTTGCCTCATCACGGGGCTGGGGCCTACAACAGAGGTTCCAGAACCAGACCTGATGGCCCATCCATCAGTTGTCCCTTGACCCTTACCCGAGCCATCGTGGAAGGTCTCTGGAAAGGTTTCAAGCAGAACACATGAATGGAAGAAAAAATATTTCCAGAGTAAAATATAGGGAAACAGTGGGACAGGCCTGAGGGTCAGGAGACCCAGGTTCTAATCCCAACTCCACTCCCGGCCTTAGGCAAATTGCTTTCCTCTCCAGGCCTCAGATTCCTCACCTGTAAAATGAAGATAAGACACCTGCTCTCCCTTCCACTTAGACCATAAACCCTGTGTGGAACAGGGACTGTGTCCCATTTGATTATCCTGCACCTAGCGCAATGCCTAGCTCAGTGTTTGACCCAGATTGAGTGCTTAACAAATACACTAACTTAACCTCTCACAGTCAGTGCTCGGTTCAGCCACAATGGATGTCCATAAATGATCAGTGTTCAGCTAACTAGACTCACGGAATTCTGAAATAGCTTGTCGAGCACGAAAATGAATAATCAGTCGAAGTAATTTAGCTAGAATCAAATTGGTCTTTAAAGTGTTCTCTCAATTGTTGCTATTCTTGTGGCTGTTGAAGAATGAAGTCGATCATTTTTTTTTTTTTTTGGTGTGGGGGTGGAGGGTAGAAGTGAGGAGAGCAGTGCCAGAAAATAGACTTCCTTTTAGTTAAGGAAAGGGGATGTTCCAAAACCTGGATTTTCATCAGCGCCTTTTCAGTCTGAACAGCTTGTGTACAGAGCTGCCTTTCACACTGGAAGATGTCCAGAGACCATCGTCATCATTGTTATTATTTATTATTACTGATGGTACTTCTTTATCTGCTATGAGTCAGGCACTCTATTGAGCACCAGGCTAATTTCAAAATAATCAATTAGCACCTGCTTTCTGACCCACTGGGGACTTCCAGCAGGAGAGGAGGAGGACAGAGCCATAGAACAATAAGAATATGTTACACCCAACAATAATGACATTTTTCCCTCGCTAAGGGTGTGAATGAAAAAGTTGAGGGACCCACAGTCCCAATCACGCTGTGCATTGCGCACACGCATAGACACACACACACACACACACACACACACAGAATTTCCTTTGTTGTGCTGCTGTGTTTGTTGTCTGCAGTGCCAGGTGCTATTTGGGGTTTTCCTCCTTGTCTCATACTCCTTTTGGAACCTGTGTCCCAGGGGATCACAGTGCACCAGGCTGATCAGTCTGTGCTATGGTTTCTCCTCTCTCAGCTGTTATAGCACTTTGTCCAAGGATGTGCTTTACTGCATCTGTAATAAGCTTCTTCTGATCTCCTTACTTTTGGGTTCCCGTCTCCAATTCTCCTAACAGCAGCTGTTTGGATCTCTTGCACTCATTCATTCTCCTCCCACCTCCCTACCAAGCGTAGCTGTATTGAGGTGAACAGAGCTTCACTGCTGGGAGACCGAAGGTCCTCCAGAACTTCACTGACTGTGATCCTCTCTCATATTTTGATATTGAGTCTTTGAGGGTCACTGAAACCTGTGGAACTGCTCGAGGAGCCAAATGTGGGACCTGTGTGGGTAAAGAAGGTAGAAGAGCACCACCGCTCTGTAGACCTGTAGTTTGGCTCTGGAGCCATATGCCATCACACTCTAACAGCCTCTCAAAGGATGTTCCAGTTTTGATGCAGTTTTCTATTTCTCTTTACTTGCCTGTCGTCACTGGGCCTTACGCTGCCTAGGTAGCAGAATTCTGGGACAGCTTTTAGCTCTGTGGTGCTGATGAAGCCTTTCAATTTTCAGGTGGAGGTATCCCCGGTGCAAGCAGTTTCCTCGGCTTTAGGGTCAGTCTACAAGGCTGGGGTGGGTTTTGTGCCTTGTCCAAGAAGCAGCTCACAGCTTTATTATACAGTTTGCTGCCCCATCAATGGGTCCTTGAGGCTTTTTCATTTGGGCCCCAGAGCTGGCTCCAAGCCAGTTGCAATGCCCCCTGGGTTAGCCCCCTTGTCCACTCAGCATGGGGCTCTGTCCCTGATAGGGACACCAGGACAGTAGGAGGAACTATAAATCTATTATTGTATAAATCCAAACTAAACTGACTTTTTGTCAGTAAAGAGAGCAAGTCAAGTCTTATTGTGTCCTAGTATGTACAAGTGGTGGAGCTGGGATTAGAAACCAGGACCTTTTGGATTCTAATCCATTTGTCGCTGTCTGCTGTGTGAACTTGGGCAAGTCCCTTCACTTCTCTGCGCCTCAGTTCCCTCATCTGTAAAATGGGGATTAAGACTGTGAGCCCCATGTGGGGCAGGGACTGTGTCTGATCCGATTAGCTTGTATCTACCCCAGTGCTTAGTACAGTGCCTGGCACATAATAAGCACTTAACAAGTACCATTAAAAAACAAACAAGCTGCTAGTTGTCCTCCCGGATACCCACCCTCATGGCTAAGGATGGACTGTCCAATACCCCTGACTCTCTTCTCCCCATTACTGACTATAATAACAATAATACTTGTGGTATTTGTTAAGTGCTTACTGTGTGTCAGAACCTGTACTATGCACTGGCGTGGATACAAGCAAATCATGTTGGACAGAGTCCCTGTTAGTCAATCATATTTATTGAGCACTTACTGTGTGCAGAGCACTGTACTAAGTGCTCAGGAGAGTACAATATAACAATAAACTAAGGCGTACCCTGCCCACAATGAGCTTACAGTCTAGAGGAGGAGACAGACAATATAAATAAAGAAATTTTGGCTTTGTACATAAGTGCTGTGGCGCTGGGAGGGGGATGAATAAAGGGAGCAAGTCAGGGTGATGGAGAAGGGAGTGGGAGAAGAGAAAAGGAAGGCTTAGTCGGGGAAGACCTCTTGGAGAAGATGTGCCTTCAGTAAGGCTTTGAAGCAAGTGACAGTCATTGTCTGGTGAACATGAGGAGGTAGGGTGTTCCAGACCAGAGGCCGGATGGGGAAAAAGATTGGTGGCGAGGATAGACGAGCTCAAGGTACAAGGGAGAGGGTTGGCATTAGAGGAGCCAAGTGTGCCGGCTGGGTTGTAGTAGGAGAGCAGGAAGGAGAGGTAGAAAGGTCTCAAGGCTTCCTCCACCTTGGCTTCTGGCTCAGGAAGTGGGTGACTTTGCCAACTGGTTTATGCCAGATGGTTTGTCTTCCAGCCAGTCCATCCCCTGTCCATCTCCACCGTGAGAAACCCACATGTGGAGTTTGGCTTCTCCAGGCCCGGGGCAGGGGAATTTGGGGCAGAGAGTAGGTGTGTGGGCCCTGAGGGGTTCAGTCCAAACACTGATGGGGACAGAGGGGGCATCCCACGACACAAAGCCCAAAGTGATCCCCTATTCCAAACCCCCTGCCAAACTCCTTGCCAGCTCTCTCCAGGCTCCTGGAAAACTTTCCCCGTGAGGCAGCGCAGCTTAAGGGAAAGAGCCTGGGCCTGGGAACCCAAGGACCTGGGTTCTAATCCCTGCTCTGCCAATGGCTTGCTGTGTGCCCTTGGGCATATCACTTGATTTCTCTGTGCCTCAGTTTCTGGCTCACAGTCTCAGTCCCCATTTTACAGACGAGGTAACTGACACCCAGAGATGTGAAGTGGCCTGCCCAAGGTCACACAGCAGACAAGTGGCAGAGCCGGGATTAGAACCCATCACCTTCTGCCTCCCAGGCTCGTGCTCTACCCACTACGACATGCTGCTTCCCTATCCCCTAGTGACTCAGTCCAGGCCATCCAACACCCCTAACTCTCCCCCTCCATCCCTGACTCTTTCCCAGTGACCCGGCACAGTCCCCTCACAGACTCCCGACTCTCTCCGTTCCATCGCTGATTCTCCCCTGGTGAACCGGAATGAACCATCCAGCCCCTATGCCTCTCCCCTCTCCATCCCCGACTCTCCCCCAGTGACCCAACATGGGCCATCCAATACCTCTGACTCTCCCCTCTCCATCCATGACTCTCCCCTCATGACCCAGGTGCTGGTATTTCTGGCTGCACAGCTCCCTGAGGGGACGGCTTCTCGGGATTCCTCCACACTGGGGGAAGGAGTGTGCCGCTCTTGGTTTCAACCTGCTGCCCTCCAGTTCCGGGATCCCCTCACTTTGTGGAGTGGGATTTGGGTTACAACAGCTCTGTGTTCATCCGGTCCACCCCTTTCTTAGTTTTGTAAACTAATAATAATAATAATGTTGGTATTTGTTAAGCGCTTACTATGTGCCGAGCACTGTTCTAAGCACTGGGGTAGACATAGGGGAATCAGGTTGTCCCACGTGGGGCTCACAGTCTTAATCCCCATTTTACAGATGAGGGAACTGAGGCACAGAGAAGTTAAGTGACTTGCCCACAGTCACACAGCCGACAAGTGGCAGAGCTGGGATTCGAACTCATGAGCCCTGACTCCAAAGCCCGTGCTCTTTCCACTGAGCCACGCTGCTTCTCCAACTCCATCCCTGCCCTCTTAGCCCGAGCCTGCCCACACTGCAGGCGTCCTGGTCCTTCCAGTCCATCCTGGATAGAAGCTGCTCCATCCTCTTGGGCATCCCTGGGGGTCCTGCTCTGTCCCATTTCCCTCCCCCGACCATTCTAGTGGCCCTGCTTCAACCCTGCTCTCTCCCCCATCCATTCTGGTGGTCCTGCTCCATCCCAGCTCCCTCCTCCTGATCATCATAGTTGCCTTGCTCTTTCTGGGCCTCCTCCCCTGACTATTCTGCTTTCCTCACTCTGTCCCTTTGTGTCCTTTCTGGGATGTAGCGACCTGAGTGCAGGTGCAGTGCAGGTGTGGGGGTTTGTGCTGCATTTTGTATAGTGAGAGAGCTGGCCCTTTCTCTCAGTTTCCTATTCCAGACCACAGTATGCAGACTAAGGCTTGGTGAGACCAGGAAGAGCTGCAGCAGAGGGGAGCCGAGGTAGCCGATGATCACTCCCAGCTTCCTTCTCCTTGACTAACTCTCCCTGCTTCCTCCTCCCTCTTGGCCCCAGGAAAATGTCCCGTATGCTTTTCCTCCTTTTCTGGCTCCCCACTAGCCTGACCCAACCATGGGGCCAGGGCGGGGGGGTTTGTGGTGACGATGGAGCAGGTACAGGTGTCAGGAGTGTTTTCCTAGAGTCCGGTTTCTCTGCCGCCAGGAGCCAAAACCTTCCTGTCCAAGCCGGAGCCTGCGGGCTCCCCAGCACCGCCCAACTCTGCCGTCCCACCGTCGACCAGACGCGGAAGTGTCTGCGTCCTGGCTATAGTACTCGGTCGTGGCCTCCTACTGACCCGGCTTGGCCCCGTCGCGACAGGGCACAGGGAGTCCCCTCCACGGCGGGAGGAGTCAGACCTCAGCCTGGTGGCCTGGACCAGGGAGCCAGGTGGGGAGGGTGCCCAGGACAGGGCAAAGCAGGACCCGGTCGGAAGCAGGCCTGGGCTGTCTCATACAGGTCCAGAGAGGGGCCTGCAGGGCCCTGATTCACACTCTTGGGACATAGTAAGACTGGCTCCCTCCCAGGTGTTCTCAAAGGTCACCCTGCAGGCCACTTCCATCCCAGGTATTCTCAGAGGCCAGCCTGCAGGCCACCTCCCTCCCAGGTGTTCTCAGGAGAAGAGCTCCAGGCCAGCTCCCTCCCAGGTGTCCTGAGGCCAACCTGCAGGTCAGCTCCTTCTCAAGGGATCTCAGGGAAAGAGGCCGGTAAGGGTTGAAATTTTGGGGTCAGTGCCGGCATCCCATTTTCTGCCTCTCAGGGTGGGTGCTGTGCAGAGAGCACACAGGTCCGAGGCTTTCAGGTCCTGACTCGGGACGACAAGGGTCTTCCAGACCACCAGGGCAGGGCAGCAGGGGTAAGAAGCAGAGTTCTGGCCGAGGAGCAGCCAAGAGTTTGTCAACGCACCCTCTCCCAGTTAAGGAGGGTGAACGGCTTTGGAGCGGAAATAATAATAGTAATGATAATAATAATGACGGTATTTATTAAGCGCTTACTGTGTGCCAAGCACGGAAGCGTGTCCGTGGGATAAACTAAAGATCTCTCAAACTTAATCAGCCAATCGATCGAGCAATCAATCAATCATACGGATTAATCTATTGTGTGTTGAGCGGGTTTGATTCTTTAGGACTTTTAGGGCAATGTTGTTATTATCAAGTGCCGTCGAATCGTTTCCGATTCATAACTTTCTCCAGGATGTCCTGCCCTCTCTTTCTAACGCTTCTTCCGTTATCGTTGTTGTGGTCTCTATCCATCTAGCTGCCGGTCTGCCTCTTCCACATTTTCCCTCAACTTTCCCTAGCATTAGTGTCTTCTCCAGAGAATTAGTCCTCCTGATTATGTGTCCAAAGTGTGCTAATCCAAGTCGAGTCATTTGGCCTTCGAAAGACTATTTTGGTTTAATTTGCTCTAAAATCCATTTGTATGTCTTTCGGACAGTCCATGGTATTCGCAAAAACCTTCTCCAACACCACATTCCAAAAGAATCGATGTTCCTTCTCTCCTGTTTTTTCACTGTCCAGCTTTGGATTCCATTCATCGTCACTGGAAACATGGTAGAGTTGACAATTTGTACTTTTGTGGCAATTGTTAGCCAACTGGAATTTGGTAGCAGTGGGGGTGAGGGTCTTTACTGAGCGCCCTTTGGTGGCCTCACACTGTGCTGAGCGCTGGGAGAAGTACAACAGAAGCATGGGACACGCCCCTTGCTCACCGGGAGCGCCCACTGTAACCTGGGGCGGGGGAGTCAGACCTGGAAATAATGGCAAGTAATTATGATGAATTATTATGGTATTTGTTAAGTGCTCACTATGCAAAGTAAGCAGAAAAGCAGCATGGTGTAGTGGATAGAGCACAGGCCTGGGAGACAGAAGGTCATGGGTTCTAATCCCACCTCCGCCACGTGTCTGGCCAAGTCACTTCACTTCTCTGGGCCTCAGTTACCTCTTCTGTAAAATGGGGATTGAGACTGTGAGCCCCACATGGGACGGGAACTGTGTCCAACTCCATTTGCTGGTCCACTCCAGAGCTTAATACAGTGGCTGGCACATAGGAAGCACTTAACAAATACCGTTATTATTATTATGTACCAGGCACTGTACTAAGCCCTGGGGTAGATACAAACAAATCAGGTGGGACACAGTTCCTGTCCCAAACAGGACTCCCGGTCTCAATCCCCATTTTACAGAAGAGGTAACTGAGGCCCAGAGAAGTGAAGTGACTTGCCCAAGAACACATAGCAGGCACGTGGAGGAGCCGGGATTAGGACCACTGACCTTAGGACTCCCAGGCCTGTGGTCTCTCCACTCTGCCATGCTACTTCTCGAGTAGTAGGAACATGGAAAGCGGCAGAGTTGAAGGGCTATGCTGGAATAGCAGTGTTAATCAGAACAAATGGCTGGGCGGACAGCTGGACATGCATGGGTTGCAAGGGTTTGCAAGGCCTGGGGTTGGTGCCAACAGGGGATGTTAGGTTAATATGACTCAGAGTGTTGGAATTGCATCTGGGAAGACTTGCTGGAGGAGGTGGGATTTGGGGAGGGCTTTGAAGGTGGTAAGGGTGGTGGTCTGGCAGCGTTTTGCCAGTGGAGAGTTCCAGACTGGAGGAACAGGGTAAGCAAAGAACCAGAGAAGTGGGTGATGAGAGCAAGATGCAGTATGGGGTGGCACAGAAGAAAAGGGAAGAAAAGGGTGTGAGCAGGCCAAGAGGGCTGAGCCAGAGCTGGATACAGAGGCTGGAAACCAATGGAAGGGCTTTTCTATTGGAAGCAGAGGGCGATGGGCAACCTCCAGAGAAGCAGCCTGGCGTTGTGAATAAAGCAAGGGACTGGGAGTCAGAAGGTCATGGGTTCTAATCCAGGCTCTGCCACTTGCCTGCTGTGTGACTTTGGGCAAATCACTTCACTTCTCTGGGCCTCGGTTCCCTCATCTATGAGACTGTTAGTCCCACGTGGTACAGGGATTATGCCCAACCCGATTTGCTTGTATCCACGCCAGCTCTTAATACGGTGTCTGGCACATAGTAAGTGCTTAACAAATACCACGATTATTACTATTATTATGCAGAGGAGATGGAGGATGGGACGGGGTGTCCCGAGAGATATTTTCGGAGGGTGATGGGGCAGCAGTTGTGGTGGGTGGACTAAAGCGGGGAGGAGATTGAAGGCAGGGAGACCAGCGATCTAATACAGTAATCTACCTGTGATGAGATGAGAGTTGGGAGCAGGGAGATGCTGTTTGTGTGTCCAGAAAAGAGTGGATCCGGGAAATTCATTGGAGGGAGAGTTGACTGCATCATTTGACGGGAGGGGAGAGTTGGGAGGCAGAGCAGAGTCCCCAGGATGGGGGGCTTCAAAACAGGGAAGATGGCAGGGCGTTGACAGAGATGGGAAAGTTGAGAGGGAGAGAGGGTTTAGGAGGGAAGATGAGAAGCTCAGTTTGGGACATACTGAGTTTGAGGATGCTGGTGGGTCACCTAAATGGAGACAAGAGGAGTTGTGAGATTGAATAATGGGAGATGGTGGGAACATAGTTCAGGGAGAGACTCACCATTCTGGGGAGTCATCCGAACAGAGGGGTCAGCTGAAGCCTTGGGAGAGAGTGAGTGTGGAAGAAGGAGCAGCATCATCAAGCAAAAACTCCTCACGATTGGCTTCAAAGCTCTCCATCACTTGCCCCTTTTAACCTCACCTCCCTTCTCTCCTTCTACATCCCAGCCCGCACACTCCGCTCCTCTGGTACTAACCTTCTCACTGTGCCTTGTTCTCACCTGACCCACTGTCGACCCCAGGCCTAAGTCCTACGTACGTCTGGCCTGGAATGCCCTCCCTCCCCAAATCTGCTAAACTAGCAGACATCCCCCCTTCCAAGTCCTACTGAAAGCTTACCTTCTCTAGGAGGCCTTCCCAGACTAAGCCCCCCTTTTTCTCTGCCCCCCTCCCCATCGCCCCGACTCACTCCCTTTGCTCTACCCCTTCCCTGCCCCACAGCACTTGTGTTTATATGAACATATTTATAATTATAATTCCACTTATTTTTATTAATGATGTGTATGTATCTATAGTTCTGTTTATAATGATGCTACTGATGACTGTTTACTTGTTTTGATGTCTCTCTCCCCTCTTCTAGACTGTGAGCCTGTGGTGAGCAGCGATTGTCTGTATTTGTTGCTGAATTGTACTTTCCAAGGGCTTAATACAGTACTCTGCACACAGTAAGCGCTCAATAAATATGATTGAATGAATGAATGAATGAATGAATGAATGAATGAATGGCCTAGTGGAAAGAGCCTGGGCCTGGGAATCAGAGGACCTGGGTTCTAATCCTGGCTCTGGCCCTGGTCTGCCAGGTTACCTTGAGTAAGACACTTCACTTCTCAGTACCTCAATTCCCTCATCTGGAACATGGGATTAAATATCTCTTCTCTCTCTTAGTTAGACTGAGAGCTCTTTATGGAACAGATACTCTGTCCAACCTGATGGTCTTGTATCCACTCCACCGCTTAATACAGTCTTGGCACATATTAAGGGCTTAACAGATACTACTATTATGATTAGAAAAATAGAGGACTCAGATTAGAGTCTTGGAGAAGCAGGAGAGAGCTGTATGAGCAAAACCAAGATCTGACAGCAAGCTAAAGAGAAGGGGGTGGGCCACGCTGTGAAAGGCAGCATGTCCTAGTGGATAGGGGATGGATCTGGGAGTCAGAAGGACATGGGTTCTAATCCCCACACCACCACTTGTCTGCTGTGTGACCTTGGGAAAGTTACTTAACTTCTCTGTTCCTAGTCACCTCATCTGTAAAATGGCGATTAAGACTGTGCGCCCCATGTGGGACATGGGCTGTTTCCAACTTGATTAGCTTGTTTGTATCTATTCCAGCACTTAGTACAATGCCTGGCACATAGTAAGTGCTTAACAAATCATGTTTTAAAAAAAGGCATCCAAGAGGTCAAAGAGGAGGACAGACCACCCTAGCCCATTGGACTTGGCTCTGAGGAGGTCATTGGTGACTTTAGAAGGCCTAGTCTTGGATGAGCAAAGGGGTGAAACTCTGATTGTAAAGGAATAGGGGAATAGGGTAGGTGAGGAGACTGCCCGTCTAGAGAAGTTTTTCAAGAGTTTGGACAGGAGAGGGAAGAGAAAGAAGGGGCAACAGCTGAAGGGGCTTGAGGGATCCAGAGAAGGCATTTTGCGGGGAGGGGAGATTTGAGCATGTTTGAAAGGAGACGGGGGAGGGAGCCATCTGTGAGTGAGAGGTTGAAGATGGCAGCAAGGGAGGGGAGGAAAGTGGGAGAGATCGTTTTCAAGATGAGGGGGTGGGGTCAAGGGTTTAGGTAGTTAGAAAATGAGCGGGGAGACCTCCCTCTTGAGAGAGAGCGCTGGGAAGCAGGAGGAAGAGGAATCGGTAGGACAGCGGTGAGAAGGGTTGGAGAGACTTTGGGAATGAACTGGGGAATGTGCTGGGGTAGATACAAAATAATCAAGTTGGACACAGTCCCTATCACACCCGGGGTTCACAATCTAAGGGAGAGGGTAAGAGAACTGGACTAAATTCTTGAAAGAGAGTAATTGAGAGGAGAGCAGTGAGGAGGAGATGGCAAGTCTTCGGGAACGGACTTTCTGATGACTTCTGTCTTTCAGAAAAAGTAGATGGTGAGGTCACCGATGGTATTTATTGAGTATCTGCCGTGTGCAGAGCACTGTACTAAGTGCTTGGGAAAATACAATATCCCAGATCAGAGTGGGTAGACATGTTCCCTGCCCATAAAGAGTTTACAGTTTAGAGGGGGAGTTGGACATTAAAATAAATTATGGAGAGGTACCCGGGTGCTGGGGGGCTGTGGAGAGGGTGAATAAAGGGTACAAATCCACATGCAAGGGCAAACACTGAAAGGAGAAGGGAGTAGGGGAAATGAGGGAGTAGTCAGGGAAGGCTTCTTGGAGGAGATGCACTTTTAATAAGGTTTTGAAGGTGGGGAGAGTGAATGTCTGTCACATATAGAAAAGAGTATGGGGTTGGGAGTCAGAGAACCTGGGTTCTAGTCCCAGCTCCTCCATGTACCAGCTGTGTGACCTTGGGCAAGTCACTTCATTTCTCTTTGCCTCAGTTCTTTCATCTGCAAAATGGGGATTCAATACTTGTTCTCCCTCCTACTTGGACTGTGAGTCCCATATGGGACTTGGTTATCTTGCATCTACCCCAGCTCTTAGAACGGTGCTTGGTGCGTAGCAAGTGCTTAACAAATATTATTATTATTATAATATAAAGAGGGAGGGAGTTCCAGGCCAAAGACAGGATGTGGGTGAGGGGTCGTTAGCAAGAGAGATGAGATAGAGGTTCAGGGAAACAGGGAAGCAGTACGGGGCCTGAACCTTCTCACTGTGCCTCGATCTCACCTGTCTCAACGTCCTGCCTCGGGCCTGGAATGCCCTCCTTCCTCAAATCCCACAGACGATCACTCTCCCCCCACCCCTGTCAAAGCTTTATTGAAGCCACATCTCATCCAAAAGGCCTTCCCAGACTTAGCCCCTCTTATCCTCATCTCTCACTCCCTTCTGTGTCATCCTGATTTGCTCCCTTTGATCTTCCCCCATCCCAGCCCCATGGCACTTATGTACCTATCTGCCATTTTATTTATTTGAACTGATAATAATCCCTCCTCTGCCACTTGTCAGCTGTGTGACTGAGGGCAAGTCACTTAACTTCTGTGCCTCAGTTACCTCATCTGTAAAATGGGGATTAAGATTGTGAGCCTCACTTGGGACAACCTGATTACCCTGTATCTACCCCAGTGCTTAGAACAGTGCTCTGCACATAGTAAATGCTTAACAAATACCAACATTATTATTATTACTGATGTCTGTCTCCCCCTCTCTAGACTGTAAATCCATTGTGGGCAGGGAACATGACTGTTTATTGCTATATTGTACTCTCTCCCAAGTGCTTAGTACAGTGCTCTGCACACAGCACTCAATAAATACAAGTGAATGAATGAGGTGTCAGGAGTGATAGAACAGTTGCGGGAGGGGTGAGGAAGTGGGATTGAGCACAGTCGTAAAACTCTAGATTGTAAAATCCCTGTGGGTAGGGAATGTGTCTACCAACTTTGTTGTGTGGGCAGGGAATGTATCTATTATATTGTTATATTGTACTCTCCTAAGAGCTTAGTAGAGTGCCCTGCACACAGTAAGCACCCAATAAATACCCCCGATGAGGATTACATCTGCTGCTCCAGACACAGATGCACATTCTGTTGGGGCGAGAGTGGCAATAATCCATTTTTGAAGCTACAATATCAAGCTGACCCTTGAATAAGATTAAATCCCAATAAAGTAATCCTCCGTATTACCCAGACTGCTCTCCTGCCAGTCTTGAGCGGGAGTTTCACCATTTATTGCTAGAGGAGGTGGGATGTCTACTTTGCAGCCAGCAGGGAGCCCCATTCCGTGGTCTGGGGAAGGAAGCACAAGACCGGTCTGGTCTCCCCGCTCTTGAAATGCCTGATGATCCCTGGGGCAGCCCCGGCTGGCAGGCAGGGCCAGGTGATTTGGCTGGGGACTCAGTAAGCAAATATGAATGTAGTTAAATTGGCACAGCTAGTTTGCAGGGAGGTTCCCCAGAAGACCCTCAGGCCTGGCTTTCGTTGGTAACGTTCTTGGGCTGCAGGCCCTGACTCCAGTGATGATTTCCTAAAAATATGCCCCTGAGTCAGGATGGATGTGTGAAAGGGTGATAGTGATACTGAACTGGACAATGCTGCTCACATCTTTTCCCAAAATGCTCTCATACCAGTGACCTGCCTTCACTCATTCATTCATTCAATAGTATTTATTGAGCGCTTACTATGTGCAGAACATTGTACTAAGCACTTGGAATGTACAAATCGGTAACAGATAGAGACAGTCCCTGCCCTCTGACGGGCTTACAGTCTAATCGGGGGAGACAGACAGACAAAAACAATAGCAGTAAATAGAATCAAGGGAAGCAGCGTGGCTCAGTGGAAAGAGCCCGGGCTTGGGAGTCAGAGGTCATGGGTTCGAATCCCAGCTCTGCCACTTGTCAGCTGTGTGACTGTGGACAAGTCACTTCACTTCTCTGGGCCTTAGTGACCTCATCTAGAAAATGGGGATGAAGACTGTGAGCCTCATGTGGGACAACCTGATTACTCTGTATCTCCCCCAGCGCTTAGAACAGTGCTCTGCACATAGTAAGCGCTTAAAAAAAATTAAGGGAATGAACATCTCATTAAAACAATAGCAAATAAATAGAATCAAGGTGATGTACATCTCATTAACAAAATAAATAGGGCAATGAAAATATATACAGTTGAGCGGAGACCCTGATCTTGCTTGGCCCCAAAAGCCACACATACGGATCCCCAGCACTCATCTCACATCCGAATACCCTACCAACATGCACCCCTGTCTTCTTCCCGCAAACTCTCCCCACAGACACATGTGTGTAGCCCTTCCCCATACACTTGCTTATAGTCAGCCCCATGCTTCTCCACTTACTCTTGGGACACAGATTCACACCTCCATTGACCTTTACCCTCTCTTGCAGAGAGATCTGGGTTCTTGACAATAATAATAACACAAAATATGGTTTTACACACCCTCACCTGCAAGCAAGAGATTTCAACTGGGACCCCTTCACAGGAGAACATACCCCCAGGGACTTGGACACAGACACACCCCCTCCCTGGCTCCAGAAGCACAGAGTCAAGTCCACACGTGCCCGGAAGAGAGACAGGCAGAAGGAAGGATACAGGGTTAGCAGAGAGCAGCTGCACAGTGAAGGAGACAGAGAGAACCAGCATCAAGAGAAAAGTGAGAGGGCAAGGGAGAAAAATGAGTAATAGATTTCCCCCCAGCATCCCTGGAAGACAGGGATCAGTCCCATTTTACAGATTAAAAAAAAACACAAACCCAAAAACAGAGGGCCAGAGTGGTAAACTGACCGGCCTTAGGTCACACAGCAGGCAGAACAGAGGTCTCCTGATTCTGAGCTTCCAAGCCCATTCATCTTGGCCCCACAGTTTCCCAGTGACATTCCCAGTGTGCCTGGATTTGGGGCCCCTGGGGAGACCGAGTAAGACTGGGGGGTCGGTCAGGGGGAAGAGGAAGCCGGAGAGAGAACAGAGGGAGGGGAGGTGGAGGTGGTGCCTGGGCTGAGGGATGAGGGGCTGGTGAGTGGGAGATAGCGGTTCCGCCCCGATGGGCCCAGGTCTGCCCTGCCCTGCACTGCCCTGCCCAGGGGCGGACCCTGGGGCAGCCCACGCCTGGCAGCCCTTCCTCCCCATGGAATCTGCCCCTGTGCCCACACGCCCACCTGCGCGACCTCCATTCCCTCCCTGCTTGGGCCATCGCCCTGGGCCGGGAGTCGCTGGGCAGCTCGGCCTGAGCTCTGGGGCGGGTGAGGCGCCAGGGATGCGGGGCGGCCGGTAAGAGAGCTGGTGGTCACTTGCTGCGGGCGGGAGCCCGGGAGGTCTCCGGTCCTCCGGCTCGGACCCTCGTTTTATTGCTGTTTCTCGCACCCTACACCCGTTGAGACCAACCTGCGGCCTATCCATTGAAGGGGTCTCTCCATGGGGGTGCTAGTCCGTTGGGTGTTGGAGGGGCTGGGGACACAAGGGTCTTGTCCATGGCGGGGTCCCACCCTCCGGGCCTATCCGGGTGGGTCTGCCCTGTGCGGGGTCCGTCCTTGCAGGAGCTCCTCGCCCCGCGTCACGTCCCGAGGTGACCTACCGACCTGCAGACCTTCTGTTCCATCCCGTTCTCCCAGGGCTGGTTCCCTCGGGCTCTCCCCAGCCCCATAGAGGCACGGCTTACCGGGGGACGGAGGAGGGCAGAAATGGCCAAGTTTAGGCCGAGGGAGGGCAGGAGCCCCCTGCATGGCTGTCCCACAGCTTTTTTTTTAATGGTATTTATTAAGTGCTTACTATGTGACAGGCACTATACTAAGCACTGGGGTGGAGACAAGCAAATCGGGTTGGACACAGTCCCTGTCCTGCATAGGGTTCACAGTCTCAATCCCCATTTTGCGAATGAAGTAACTGAGGCACAAAGAAGTGAAGTGACTTGCCCATGATCACATAGCAGACAAATGGCAGAGCCAGGATTAGAACCCAGGACTTTCTGACTCCCAGGCCCGGGCTGTATTCACTACACCATGCTGTCTTAAGCCTCGGCCCATACAGTCGTGTAACGTGCATTAAACTCTCTCGTCTTCCCACTCCCCTTCCCCCAGCTTCTCCCTCACCATCCCTTTTCTCCCTCTTTCAGCCCTCTCCTCCATCTCCCTACTCTCTCCCCACATCTTCCTGCCCTCTTCCCATCTCCCTGCCCTCTCTCCCATCTGTTTGTGCTGGTGGTGGGGGTGGGGAGGAGGGAAGGTGGGTGCCAGGTCATAGAGGTGGGGTCGAGGGATGAGTTTTGATCTACTCCTTTAGGAAACGAAATGCAGAGTGCAGTTTCATTCATTCAATAGTATTTATTGAGCATTTACTATGTGCAGAGCACTGTACTAAGCGCTTGGAATGTACAAATCGGCAACAGAGACAGTCCCTGCCCTTTGACGGGCTTACAGTCTAATCGGGGGAGACGGGCAGACAAGAACAATGGCAATAAATAGAATCGAGGGGAAGAACATCTCATAAAAACAATGGCAAATAAATAGAATCAGGGTGATGTACATCTCATTAAACAAAATAAATAGGGTGATGAAGATATATACAGTTGAGCGGTCGAGTACAGTGCTGAGGGGGTGGGACGGGAGAGGGGGAGGAGGAGAGGGAAAGGTGAGAGAAGAGGGTTTAGCTGTGGAGAGGTGAAGGGGGGGGTAGAGGGAGCAGAGGGAAAAAAGGGGGGAGCTAGGTCCGGGAAGGCCTCTTGGAGGAAGTGAGCTCTAAGTAGGGATTTGAAGAGGAGAAGAGAATTAGATTGTCGGAGGTGAGGAGGAAGGGCATTCCGGGACCGCGGGAGGATGTGGCCCGGGGGTCGACGGCGGGATAGGCGAGACCGAGGGACGATGAGGAGGTGGGCGGCAGAAGAACGGAGCGTGCGGGTTGGGCGGTAGAAAGAGAGAAGGGAGAAGAGGTAGGAAGGGGCAAGGTGATGGAGAGCTTTGAAGTCTAGAGTTTGTCAGCCACTTGGTCCTTCCTGGATCCCAGCAGTGTGCCAGATCCCTACTGTGTGCTATCAGTCAGCCAGTCAGTCAGTCATATTTATTGAGAGCATACTCTGTGCAGAGCACTGTACTAAGTGCTCGGGAGAGTACAATATAACAATAAAGACACATTAACAATAAATAATAATGTCCACGACGATTTTAGAGTCTAGAAGGACTGCAATGTGTTGGATACCTACTGGGTGTAGTGTGCTGGGCATCTTCTAGGTGTTCTACTGGACTGTATTTGACAGCTGCTATATGCAGAGTGCTATACTGGATACCTACCGGGCATTGAGTGCCGCACTCAGCACCGTCTGTGGGTAGAGGCATGGACTGGCATTGCCTGGGCATGGCGTGTACTGGGCATGTACTCAGGGCAGAGCTTTATAGTGGCTGCCCGCTATGTATTGGAGGCTTGGGAAATTGCAATAAAAGTAGAAGGGCGGGCCCCTGCCCTGCCCTGTCCTCCCCCGTTCTCCCCTCGAGGAGGTGCCAATCGAATGGGTCGGTAGTGGGATAAAGAAAGTGGATTCAGGGAGGTGAGGGAGTAACTTGAATGAAGTAGTTCCTTCCATCAGCTCCGCCCCCGCTCTCGATCCCCCACGGGACAGGAAGACGGATGACTCGTCCTTAGCAGAGAGCGGGACCACCGCCGGATCCTGGAGACGGTGGGGGGTGAGGGAGAGAGTAGAACAGGACAGAGGGAGGGTGCTTCCTCAGCCCACCCTCCCCCATCACAGCCTGACCCCTCCTCCGGTTCGGTCTGGTCAGGTCCAGTCTGGAGAACTGGAAAAACTAGGGAGGGAGGAGAGGTGGGGAGAGAGGAAGGTGGGCTCGTGGGCCGCTGTGCCGCCGGTGGGAGAGGCCACCCCCTGTGCCGAGGAGTCGTGTTCCAACCCTGGCCAGTGTGGGCGGCCCGAGCCCGGTGGGCCGTGTAGGTGGACGATAAGATCTGGGTGCTGGCGAAATCGTTACCACAAAGATTGCCGCACATTTCGCTCATCCTAGCCTGGCGCTGAGAGTGGCTCCTAATTATTTTTTTTTCTGCCAAGAGAAGGAGCCGCACTAGGGCTAGAGGGCCCAGCTCTGCCTCCAGTGGAGCCTGGAGAGTGCCGGTCTGGGAGTCAGAGGGGCTGGGTTCCAATCCCAGCTCCACAATTCTCTTGCTGTGGGACCCTGAAGTGACTTGTCCAGGGTCCCGCAGCATTTGAAAGGTGTAGCTGGGACCCTGGGCAAGTCACTTCACTTCTCTGGGCCTCAGTTTCCTCATCCCTTTTCTCTCCATTTAGGTCTGTGAGCCCCATATGGGACAGGGTGTCTGGGTCCAACTTGGTTATCTTGTATTTACCCTAGCCCTTAGTACAGTGCTTAACACTTAGTAAGCATCTTACAAATACCAGTACTATGATTATGATGATCATTATTGTTATTCTTAAAATGATGATTATGAACGGAACGCCAAAGCTGAGAGAAGCAGCGTGGCTCAGTGGAAAGAAACCGGGCTTGGGAGTCAGAGGTTGTGGGTTCTAATCCCGGCTCTGCCACTTATCAGCTGTGTGACTTTGGGTAAGTCACTTAACTTCTCTGTGCCTAAATTCCCTCATCCATAAAATGAGGATTAAGACCGTGAGCCCCACGTGGGACAACCTGATTACCTTGTATCTACCCAGCGCTTAGAACAGTGCTTGGCAGATAGTAAACGTTTAACAAATACCAAAATTATTATTATTATTATTATTATTATTACAGGAGAGAGTTTATGACTCAGGGGTGGCAGCGGCTGAATGCCCTTTCTGGGGAAGGGTGGTCAGAAACTTGGAGACGGCCGCCTGATTGGTGGGGTGTGGGTATAATAAGGGAGGAGCTGTGGCAAGAGAGCGGGGCTGGGAGGCAGGAGACCTGGGTTCTGGTCCCAGCTGGGTTTCTGGCCTGCTGGGTGACTTTGGAGAGGTCACCCAACTTCTCTGTGCCTCCAGGAGAACATCCCCCCTGGAGCCAGGGAACCAAGGAACAGCACAGTGGGAGAGCTGGCAGTGTCGCTGCTGGGTCTCCACTCTGTTTACAGAGCTGCCGGGCTGGCTGCCTCCACTAATAATAATAATGATGGCATTTGTTAAGTGCTTACTGTGTACCAGGCACTGTACTAAGCTCTGAGGTGGATACAAGCAAATCAGGTTGGACACAATCCCTGTCCCACAAGGAGCTCACAATCTCAATTCCTATTTTACAGATGAGAGAACCGAGGCCCAGAGAAGTGAAGCGACTTGGCCAAGGTGACAGAGCAGACAAGTTGCAGACCCGGGATTAGAACTCATGACCTTCTGACTCTCAGGTCCGTGCTCTATCCACTACCTCTTTCCCAAGGCTGGCCCCGCTCCCCACCCCTGCAGGATCTGCCAGTCTCCTGGAAAACCCGCTCTGAGACTCGACCTTGCCCCCTCTCCTCGCCTTTTTCCTTCCCCCGTTCTTTCACCCCACTACCTTTGCCGAGCCCCATCCCTCTCCTGAACCACACCCCTTCCCCCCCACCCCTCCATCAATCAATCATATTTATTGCATGCTTACTGTATCTACCAACTCTGTTATGTTGTTCTATTGTACTCTCCCAAGTGCTCAGTACAATGCCCCACATGCCATAAGTGCCCAATAAATATCATCGATTGATTGCAGAGCATTGTATTGAGCGCTTGGGAGAGTACAATATAACAGGGTTGATAGACACGTTCTCCACCCACAATGAGCTTACAGTCCAGAAGGGGACACAGACATTAATATAAATAAATAAATGACGGATATGGACATAAGTGCTGAGAGGGTGGTGAATAAGGGTGCAAATCCAAGTGCAAGGGTGATGCAGCAGTTAGGGGTTGGAAGGAGGGACACCCAGTTGCGGGGACTGGAGGGATGGGATGACCCGCCTCTGACACCTGCTCTCTGCCCGCCTCTGTCCGCCCTCTCGGCTCTGACACGTTCTCTCTGTCCAGCTGTTTGCCTTCTCGGCTATGACACCTTCTCTCTGTCCAGCTCAGTCCACCGCCTTGGCTCTGACACCGTCTCTCTGCCAGCGCTGTCCGCCCTCTCGGCTCTGACATCTTCTCGCTGTCCGGCTCTGTCCTCCCCCTTGAACCTGACACCTCCTTCCTGTCTGTCTCTGTCCGCCCCTTGACCCTCATACCTTCTCTCTGTCCAGCTCTGTCCGCCCCCTCAGCCCTGATTCATCATCTCGGTCAGGCTCTCTCCACCCCCTCGGCCCTGACACATTGTCTCGAACTGGCTCTATCCACCCCCTCGGCTCTGACATCTTCTCTCTGTCCTGCTCTGTCCACCCCCTCAGCTCTATCACCTGTAACAGTCATAGCCTGTCCCACGGCCCATCCTGGGACGGGATGGTGTTCCAGGACTGTGTGTTACTGCGCTGGGCAAGGTTTTAAGGCCTCATTGGCCACTGGAACCACTCTCCTCCTGGTCTAGGGGCGTTCTGGTTAAGTCCTTGTGGGCATCAGACCCGAAACCCTTGCGTTGCAGTCTAGAGCCATTATATGGTGGGACTGGATTTTAGTTGAGGCTGCGGCAGCCAGGCTCATAGGCAGGAGGGTTTTGCGGTCCCGGCCTTTGCCAAGAAGTTTCTGTTTTGTCCAGTTACAGAGGACCATTCTTAACCTCTTCAACGTGACATGGGTGCCTGCTATGTGTGGGGTGCTGTATCAGACACTCACCGTGTCAGACACTCACCGTGTGCAGGGTTGTGTGCACGGTCCTCTACCGGGTGCCTGCCATGTGTAGGGCTGTGTGTTGGGTGCTGTATTGTACCCGCCATTTTCAGGGCCATAGAAGTCACAGCCCCCACCTCCAGTACTTTGTTCTTTGACAAGGGGTGGACTGGGGACACCGTGTCGGTTTCGCTGAGGCCCAAGGGCTGAGGAGCAGGGAGACGAGATTGGAGTCGCCGGATGGGAGCGCACAGACAGGGAGTGGAGATGGGAGGGAGGAGAAAAGGGCTGGTGGGTGAGGGGATTGGGAGCAGCACTGCAGAAATCACTGCTGCCCTGAGAGTGGCTGCCAGGGTCATCCAGGGTCTGCTTGGGAACGAGTTCAGGGCTGCCCCACATCATCTGGGTATCTGCTCCTGGGGTCAGCATCCGGGGGGGTCCAAACCATGGGTCAGCACCTGGGTTCAGCACCTGGAGGTCAGCATCTGTGGATCAGCAAACGGGGGTCAGCGCCCAGAGTCAGTATCCAGGGGGGTCACAATCCAGGGTCACCATCCGGGGGGGTCAGTGCCTGGGGTTCAGCACCTAGGGGGTCAGTATCAATCAATCAGTCTGTCAGCCCATCATATTTATTGAGAGCTTCCTGGGTGAAGAGCACTGTACTAAGCACTTGGGAGAATACAATGTAACAGTAAAAAGACACATTCCTTGACCACAACGAGCTTACAGTCTAGAACGGAGAAGACAGACATTAATGTAAATAAATTACAGATACGTTCATAAGTGCTGTGGGGCTGTCGGGGGGGGGGGATCAATAAAGGGAACAAGTCACGGTGACGCAGAAGAGAGTGGAAGAAGAGGAAAGAAGGGCTTAATCAGGAAAGACCTCTTGGAGGAGATGTGCCTTCGATGGGACTTGGAAAGCAGGGAGAGTAATTATAGGATTTGAGGAGGGAGGACATACCAGGCCAGAGGCAGGATGTGGACGAGAGGTCAGCTGTGAGATCAAGGTACAGGGAGAAGGTTGGCATTAGAGAAGTAAAGTCTTTGGGCTGGGTTGTAGTAGGAATCTAGCGAGATGAGGTAGGAGGGGGTAAGGCGATTGAATGCTTTTTAGCCGATGGCAAGGAGTTTCCATTTGGTGAGGAGGTAGATTTCCCTCTCAGGGTCGCAGTTTTCAGTACTCTACCAGTCTTGATTATGAGAGGAGAGTCAAGCAGAGGCATATCCATTCCATTCCTAGCTTGGACAGTGGCTAGCGAGTGGAAGGCAGTCTGCTACAAATGAAAACTCACCTGTGCTGGGCAGCAGCAGCATGGGAGAAAGTCGAGGGCAGAAACTCGAGTTTACTGCGCAGAGGGAGACAACGGTCAACCACTTCTGTATTTTTACCAAGAAAACTCTATGGATCCATTAGCAGAACGATTGCAGATGGAGGCGGGGCTTTCTGGATGAGAGGTCAGCTGTGAGATCAAGGTACAGGGAGAAGGTTGGCATTAGAGAAGTAAAGTCTTTGGGCTGGGTTATAGTAGGAATCTAGCGAGATGAGGTAGGAGGGGGTAAGGCGATTGAATGCTTTTTAGCCGATGGCAAGGAGTTTCCATTTGGTGAGGAGGTAGATTTCCCTCTCAGGGTCGCAGTTTTCAGTACTCTACCAGTCTTGATTATGAGAGGAGAGTCAAGCAGAGGCATATCCATTCCATTCCTAGCTTGGACAGTGGCTAGCGAGTGGAAGGCAGTCTGCTACAAATGAAAACTCACCTGTGCTGGGCAGCAGCAGCATGGGAGAAAGTCGAGGGCAGAAACTCGAGTTTACTGCGCAGAGGGAGACAACGGTCAACCACTTCTGTATTTTTACCAAGAAAACTCTATGGATCCATTAGCAGAACGATTGCAGATGGAGGCGGGGCGTTCTGGAAGAGATGTGTCCGTGGTGTCTCTATGGGTCAGAGATGACTCGAAGGCATGAGACAAGATAAGAGGAGGTAGATGGGCAGTCACTGGAGTTAGTTGAGGAGTGGAGAAACATGGCTTGAACTTTTTTTGTGGTAAAATGATCTAGGCAGTAGAGTGAAGAATGGACTAGAGTGGGGAGAGACAGGAAGCTGGGAAGTCAGCTAGGAGGGTGATATTGTAATCAAGGCAAGATAGGATTAGTGACTGTAGTAACATCGTAGCAGTTTGGATGGAGAGGAAAGGGTAGATTTTAGTGATGCTGTGAAGGTGGGACCAACGGGATTTAGCGATGGATTGACTATGTAGGTTGAATGAGAGAGAGGAGTCAAATAATGCCAAGGTTACTTCCTTGTGAGACAGGAAGGATGGTGGTGCCGTCTACGGTGATGGGAAAGTCAGGAGGAGGACAGGGTCTGGGTGGGAAGATAAGTTCTGTTTTAATAATAATAATACTAATAACGTTGGCATTTGTTAAGTGCTTACTAGGTGCCAAGCACTGTTCTAAGCACTGGGGTAGATACAAGATAATCAGTTTGTCCCAAGTAGGGCTCACAGTCTTCATCCCCATTTTACAGATGGGGTAACTGAGGCCCAGAGAAGTTAAGTGACTTGCCCAAGGTCACACAGCTGACAAGCGGCAGAGCCGGGATTAGAACCCACGACCTCTGACTCCCAAGCCTGGGCTCTTTCCACTGAGCCACGCTGCTTCTCATGTTTTAGACAAGTTAGGTTTGAGGTGATGGAAGGACATCCAAGTAGAGGTGCCTTGAAGGTAGGAGGAAATGCGAGACTGCAGAGAAAGGAGAGAGAGCAGGGCTGGAGATGTAGATTTGGGTATCATCCACAAAGAAGTGGTATTTGAAGCCATGGAGTGAATGAGTTCTCCAAGAAAGTGTGTGTAGATGGAGAATAGAAGGGGGTCAGCATCAGGGGGTCAGCACCTGGGGGTTAGCTTCTGTGGGTCAACATCTGGGGGTCAGTGCCAGGGGTCAGTATCCAGGCTCAGCATCCAGGGGTCAGTGCTTGGGAATCATCACCCGGGGCTTAGCGATTGGGATTCAGCACCAGATGATCGACACTATGGGTCAGCATCCGGGATCACCATCCAGAGTCAGCATTTGGAGCCAGTGTCCAGGGAGTCAGCTCCTGGGGTCAGCACCAGGGGTCAGCATTCGAGGGTCAATGCCTGGGGTCAGTATCTGGGGGATTAATGCCCAGGGTCAGCATCCAGAGGTCAGCACCTGCGGTCAGTGCCCGGGTTGGGATTCTGTGGTCTGCTGGTGCCTGGTTCGGCCACCTGGGCCCCATCTTGGAGTGGTGCCGGGGTCCTGGGCTCGCATCCGGGGAGGATGGTATGAGGGACGGAAGCAGCGGGCCCTGAGCCGCACGGCCCTGAGGAGAGTTCCACGGGTGGGTCTGCATTGAGTGCATCCCTGTCACCCCCAGCGCGGAGTCAGGAGCTCGACGACCCCGAGGACCCGAGACCCCCAAGGACCCCGAGGACCGGAGATCTTGAGGACCCCAGATCCAAGGACCCAAAGACCTCGAGACACAGAGGACCCGAAAACCCCCAGGCCCCAGAGACCCCAAGGACCCAAGGAGCCCGACTCCCCAAGACTGAGGACCTGAAACCCTGAGAACCAAGGACCCGACGACCCCGAGACTCAGAGGAAAAATGGCCTTTAGCAATCTCACGTCGAGTGTTGTGCAACTCTACGGGGACTGGATCAAACATGCCGGTGATGGACAAGTTCTCGGACCCAGAAACGGGGCCTACATCTCCTCTGCTCCCCCTGCCTGCCGCTGTCCACACCCTCACCTACCCCCTACTCCTTGCATCCTCCCCTAATAATGATATTAATAATGATGGCATTTGTTAAGTGCTTACTATGTGCCAAGAACTGTTCTAAGCTCTGGAGTAGATACAAGGTAATCAGGTTGTCCCACGTGGGATTCACCCAGTCCCTGTCCCACATGGGGCTCCCAGTCTTAATCCCTGTTTTACAGATAAGACAACTGAGGCCCAGAGAAGTGAAGTGAGTTGCCCAAGGTCACTCAGCAGACATGCAGTGGAGCCGGAATTAGAACCCATGACCTTCTGACTCCCAGAACCGTGCCCCATCCATTAAGCCATGCTGCGTCCCGTGTTGCTTCCCTACTGCCCCCACTGCTCCCCACTCCCTCCCCCAACCTCTGCCCCCCGGAATTCATATCCTGTCCCATTCCGTTCCATGTTTCCCAGCCCCTGTCTCCCCTGCTGGCTGTGCCTGTGTGCTCACCCTGTACCCACCTTATCCTTGTCCTTTCAGACCCGCGGGTCGGGGAGTGGCCCCTCATGTCGTCCCCGCTGCCTCAGGCGGCCATCCTGGCGGCCTACGTCTACTTCGTCACCTTGCTGGGGCCGAAACTCATGGAAAACCGAAAGCCATTTGACCTGAAGAAGACGATGGTGGCTTACAACTTCCTCATCGTGGCCTACTCCGTATACATGTGCTACGAGGTGAGCGCGTCGCTGGCTGTGGATGCCGAGGCCCCGCCTTCTTGTGTGCTGGAGGCATGTAGGGTGCCAGCCGATGTCCCGAGCACCCGGCAAGGTACAGGGGCTGACCGTTTCCTGCGTGCCAGGCAGTGTACTTAGCCCCGGGCAAGGTACGGAGCCTAAGCACTTCCTGCGCGCTGGGCAGCGTACTGAACACCAGACAAGGTACAGGGCTTAATAATAATAATGATGGTATTTGTTAAGCACTTACTGTGTGCCAGGCACTGTTCTAAGTGCTGGAGTAAATACTAGCTAAATTAGGTTGGACACAGTTCCTGTCCCACATGAGGCTCACAGTCAATCCCTATTTTACAGATGAGGTAACGGAAGCCCAGAGAAGTGAAATGACTTGCCCAAAGTCACACAACAGACAAGTGGCAGAGGCAGGATTAGAATCCAGATCCTTCTTCCTCTTCAGCCCATGTTCTGTCCACTAGGTCATGCTGCTGCTCTTAAATGCTTGCTGAGTGTGGGGCAGAACTTGGGGCAGGAGTCTGCTCTCCCCGGCAGGCCTGGCAGAAGCCGGGCCTCCCCTCCGAGCCCGGGGGTCTTTGGGGGACGACCCTAGCGATTCTGGCCCGCTAGTGTTCCTCCGGCACTGCTTTGTCGCTGCGACCTCCGCCTCATCCAGAATGGGAATCCCTTAGCTAAGCAACCAGGCTCCCAATGGATGCTGGGCGGGTCCCTCTTCTACAGTTATATTAGACTCTCCCAGGTGCTTAGTACAGTGCCCCATACACAATAAGCACTCAGGAAATATGATTGATCGATCGATTGCTGGGGCAATCTTTGACCTGGCCTATGAGCTCCTCCACCAGGAGCAGCCCTTTAAGTATTCAGCTGCCCCACTGTATGAACGACCAAGCTGATGGATCACTGAACCGATGGAATTTACCGAGCACCTGCGATGTGGGCAGAGTTCTATGCTGGGTGCCGGATGTGGGCAGAGAACTATGCTGGACACCAACCTACTTATTCAATGTTGGGCTGGGCACCTGCTGAGGGCAGAGCGCTGTGCTGGGTCCCCCCTCTGTGCAGAGCACTGTCCTGGGCACCCATCGTGTGCAGGGCACCATTCTGGGCACCAGTCGTATGCAGAGCGCTATGCTGAAAGCCCGCTTTGCAGAGCCCTTTGCTGGGCATTCACTGTGCAGAGTGCTGAGCTGGCTTCTTGGAGGCACACAGAAACTACAAGGCACAGTCCCTGCCCTCAGCGAGCTTCCAGACCGGTGAACCCTGCTCTGTGGCCCACGGAGGTCCGCAGGCTCCTGGGGAAATGATATTTCTCCTCACTTGGACTCTTGCGCTCTTTGCAGCTGACCCCGGGCCAGACGTCAGGGTCACCGACCCGGCAGACGCCAGGCTAGTCCAGACCCCGGGATTTCTGCCAACAAGGAGTCGCCAGCGCGGCCGCCCAGGGCTTCGCCCCCAGGCCCGGGGGTCCGTCTGCAAATGGTTCGGCCCCAGCTGGGGTCTCGGGGTCAGAGGGAGGGCCGAGGAGGGGGGCTTACGCCTGGGAGGTTCTACCCGGAATTCTCCGCTACAGCAGGCAGGGAAGTGTGCCCGTGCAGGGGTCTGTGCGTGTGTCCACACGTGTGCTAATGTATGCAGGTTAGCATGTAAGCATGTGTTCCTGTGGGCCCATGCATGGCTGCATGTATATCATTTCAGGCAGGTTAATTTATGTGTATTTTGCATGTGAGTTTACATGGATGGGTGGACGTATGTGTGTGTGTGCGCGTGTGCGCATGCCTCTTCATGCGTTCTCAGGGTGCACCCCAGACCTCTTCCCTCTGTCCTCCCGCTACAGTTTGTCATGTCCGGCTGGGGCACGGGCTATTCTTTCCGGTGTGACCTGGTCGACTACTCCACCTCCCCTGCAGCCTTAAGAGTGAGTGCCTTCAGCGGAACCTGCACGACCCATCAGGGCTCCGTTCCCCGGTCCCCTCGGGCCCGCCCCCCCCCCCCCTTTGTTAACCACTTACTATGCAGCAAACACTGTTCTGAGCACTGGTGTAGGTGTGAGCTACCTGAGACCCTGGTAGGCCACAACACTGCACTGAGCCTCTCCCCAGTATGTGGCGCTTTACAAGTGCTTCCTGAATGCACCACCTTTTACTGGGTGCCCACTGGATTCGTCGCACTGAGAGCCCGCTGAGAGCAGGGCACCCCACCGAATCCCCACTGGGAACAGGGCACTGCATTCATTCAATTCTTTTTACTGAGCCCTTACTGCATTTAGAGCACTGTATTAAGCACTCGGGAAAGTACAATATAATAATAAACAGACACATTCCCTACCCATAGCGGGCTTTCCGTCTAGAGGGGGAGACGGACATTAATATGTCTATCCCGAATGGCCGCTGGGAGCGGGGAACTGTGCTGAGTGTCCACTGGGAGCTGGGCACTGTACCGTGCGTTTGGGAAATATAAAATACAGGCATTTTCCCTGCCCACAAGAGCCTCCACTCTGCTGGGAGAGATAAACATAAAAGACTTACCAGAGTAAAATAAATAAATAATGGCCGGGATAACTGAAGATCCGCATAGACGAGCGTGCCGAGGATCGGGGCCTAACTGTAAGCCCTTGAGGGCTACAGGTGGCTGATGAATTCGTCCAGCTGAGCCGCTGGGGACGAATCTGGGAAGACCTGCTGGAAGGGACGGGCGCTTTAGCGGGCCCTGAGAAGGAAGGGGGAGCTGGGGTCTAGAGGCTTCGATCTGGCTGCTCCCTCCTGTCCTTGCTCCTCTGTCCCCACCCGCTGTCCCTGCTGTCCCCACCCTACTGTCCTTACCCCGCTGTCCTGCCCCCTCCCCACCGTACCCACTGTCCCCACCTCACTACCCCATCCCCACCATCCCCACTGTCCCCTCCCATCCTGAGAGCCTGCGCCCCCGCCGTCCCCGCAGATGGCCTGGACCTGCTGGCTCTACTACTTCTCCAAGTTTATCGAGCTCCTGGACACGGTCAGTGCGGTCGGGGCACGGGCGGGGAGTGGTCCGAACGTGTCCGGGGAGCGTGGGAGGGACCGAGTGGCGGTCATGCTCACCGTATGTCCTCCAAGTCTCCTGGGGGAAGGAGGCCTCGTCGGGCCCAGGCCCCGCACGGCCAGCATGGCGGGACGTGTCACCCCCAGAACTGCCGGGGAGGACCACTACCCCTCCTCCATCACGAATCCCGAGCTGCCAGCGGGCACCATGACCTTCCACCGCCCAGAGCCCCCAGCTGCTAGTGGGTGCCACCACCCCTCTCCCTGCCCAGAGCCCCGAGTTGCCAGAGGGGACCACCACCACCCCAAGATGCCAATGAAGTCCACGACCCCTCGCGTCCCCAGGCCCCCGTCCTCACTAGGCTCTCGGAGGGAGTAGAGGGAGCGAGGCAGAGGGCCTTTTGGAGAAGGTCAGATAGGTGGCGACCCCGCCCCTCCCCATGACGACCTTCGCCCAAGCACAGGCCGGGCACCGCCAAGTGCTCTCGGCTCGGTGCTCCTCAGCCCCGTGGTGACCGTGGACCCCCACCAGGTCCCCGGCCAGGGGGCGACCCCCTGGAGCTGGGGGAGCAGGGGAGGGGTCTGCCCTTGTCCTCCCCCTGGCTCCCGCTCTCCCTCTGCCACGAGGCGGATTTCCTTCCATTCTTTTTTCAGATCTTTTTCGTCCTGCGGAAGAAAACCAGCCAAGTGACGTTCCTGCACGTGTTCCACCACGCCATCATGCCCTGGACCTGGTGGTTCGGAGTCAAGTTCGCTCCAGGTAGCGGAGCGCCCCCGGGGGCGGGAGGCCGGGGGAGGGAGGCCTCAAGTCCGTCTGCGGAGCCGCCCCCGGCCGCAGCCTGAACTGGGGAAAGGAGAGTTGGGAAACGTCCCGGGTACCCCCTCTCAGGCCTCCTCTCTGCCGGCCTCCCCTCCACTCATCTCCGCCTCTCCAGCATCCCTTCTGCCGGCCTCCCCTCTGCCCATCTCCGCCTCTCTGGCCTCCGCCTCGCTGACCTTCACCTCTCCGGCCTCCCCTCCACCCATCTCTGCCTGTCCAGCCTCTCTTCTGCCAACCTGTTCTCTGTCGGGCTCCTGATGAACCAGTGGGTATAAGGTTGGGGCCAGTGTCAGTGGGAGGTTTGTCCTGGGAGGGGGATGGAGAAGGACAGTTTTCATCACTTCAGCCTCCCCCCTTCCTCACTCTGCCCCCTTCTGCACTCTCCCTCATAGTCCCGGACCAGCCTGGACCCTCCTACAGGCTGCCCCCTCTGTAGACGCCCCCCTCCCCGGGGTGTGTGTGGGTGGGCGGGAGGGGAGTGTGTTTGTGTCCCTGTCGCACACGGAGTCTGCTCCCATAGGCGGCTTGGGGACATTCCACGCCCTGCTGAACTCGGCGGTGCACGTGGTCATGTACTCCTACTACGGGCTGAGCGCGCTGGGGCCTGCCTTTCACAGCGCCCTTTGGTGGAAGAAGCATCTGACCTCCCTCCAGCTGGTGAGTGGCCGCCATCCCCCACTCATTCATTCATTCGATCGTATTCCCTGAGCTCTTACTGTGTGCAGAGCACTCTACTAAGCGCTTGAAAAATACAGTACAGCAATAAGGAGAGACGGTCCCTGCCCACAACGGACTCACAGTCTAGAGGGGAAGAGATGGACATTCAATCATTCATTCATTCATTTATTAGCGCTTACTCTGTGCAGAGCACTGTACTAAGTGCTTGGAAAGTACAATTCAGCAATGAAGAGAGATAATGGCTGCCACGGACATCAAAACAAGTACACAGGCATCAGTATAAATAGAAATATAAATATGTATATATATCCACAAGTGCTGTGGGGCGGGGGGGGGGTGGAGTAAAGGGAGCGAGTCAGCGCGATGGGGAGGGGAAGGGGAGCTGAGGAAAAGGGGGTTTAGTCTGGGAAGGCCACTTGCAGGCGGTGAGCCTTCAGTAGGGCTTTAAAGGGGGGAAATGTGATTGGCGGATGTGAGGAGGGAGGGCGTTCCAGGCCGGAGATAGGACACGGGCCAAGGGTTGACAGCGGGACAGGCGAGAAAGAGGCCCAGTGAGGAGGTGAGTGGCGGCAGAGGAGTGGAGTGTGCGGGCTGGGCTGGAGAAAGCGAGAAGGGAGGTGAGGCAGGGGGGCAAGGCGATGGACCCGATTAGACTAAGCCTGTCAGTGGGCAGGGACTGTCTCTATCTGTTGCCGATTTGTCCATTCCAAGCGCTTAGTACAGTGCTCTGCACATAGTAAGCGCTCGATAAATACTATTGAATGAATGATGTGACAGCTTTAAAGCCAATGGTGAGGAGTTTTTGTTTGATAAGGAGGTGGATAGGCAACCACTGGAGATTTTTGAGAAGGCTGGTGACATGCCCTAACCATTTCTGAAGAAAGATAATCTTGGCAGCGGAGTGAAGTATGGACTGAAGTGGGGAGAGGCGGGGAGGTTGGGAGGTCAGAAAGGAGGCTGCTGCAGTCATCCAGTTGAGATAGGATGAGAGATCATACTAACGTGGTAGCGATTTGGATGGAGAGGAAACCCCGAACGCCCCTACTCCCCTCCACCTCAGGGCCCCTCCAGTCTCAGGCAGGAAAGCCACCCTGATTCCAAGCTCGACGTACACATTTGTTCCTTGGTATTTATGCCGCACCTTCGGTGTGCAGAGCGTTGTGCTGGGCCACCGTTTGGTGGTCTTTCCAC
The DNA here is from genome assembly GCF_004115215.2 of Ornithorhynchus anatinus. NCBI lineage: Eukaryota > Metazoa > Chordata > Mammalia > Monotremata > Ornithorhynchidae > Ornithorhynchus > Ornithorhynchus anatinus. The sequence goes on along the minus strand of NC_041728.1, from coordinate 350,815 downwards.
TCTGGTAGGTGTGGGCCCAGATCTGCGGCGGGGGCCGGAGAGCCTGGCTCTCCCAGCCGTGGAGCTCCTCCGGCCCCTTGGAGTGGACTCCCACCCGCCTCGGGACCTGCTCAACGGTCAGTTACCAGTCTGACCTAGAGCGCTGCTGGGCATTTATTGTTTGTTGCCTCTTCCCCTGCTCCCGAGGGAAGAGCCTGGGGTCCGCACACCCCTTGGACAGAGGAGGGCAGGGCTGGGTTTGGAACAAAATGACCCATTCGTGTTGCATCTGGAGCCATCGGTCGGTAGGAAGCAGACTGGTTGTCCTGGAGTCCCTGACCTCCCCTGGCATCCCTAGGGCTGGCGGGGGAGTGACGGGAGCTAGTGCTGCCTCTAGGTGTTTCTAGATCGCCCAACTTGGGCTCGGGGACCCCACCCCTCTGCCCCCCTCCCCTGCTCCCGGGCATGGCCCATGTCTTCCTCTTCCTGGGTGTTCCCCAGGCACTCTGTATAAACCAGTGTCCAATCTAGTGCCCAGTCCAGTGCTATACATAGAGCAGGTGCCCAGTAAGACAGCTGCCTGCCTACACAGTGCCCGGCGCAGCGCCCAGTCCAGGGCTACACACCAACAGGCATCACTAAAAGGCTCAGTCCATCGAGTGCTTAGCACGGTGCTTGGCATATAGTAAGCGCTTAACAAATACCATCATCATTATTATTACCATCGAGTGTTCTTCACACAGCAGAAGCCCAATGCAGGACCCAGTTCACTGCTCTGCACACAGCAGGCAGCAGAGCAGCTCCCAGTGCAGCTCCACACTCACAGAGAGCCTCCAGTGCAGCTCCCAGTGTGGCACACCACATGCAGCAAATGCCCAGTGTAGCACTGTGCACACAACGGGTGTGCAGTGCTCCACACCCAGCAGGTGCCCAGCGTGGCTCCCAGTCCAGCGTTCCGCACGAGGCAGGTGCCTGCCCCATGCGGCGCTCAGTCCAGCCCCCAATCGAGCACCGCCCTGTGAGCTCACGGGTTTGGGGGGCTCCCGGGGGCCCCTGTCGCTCAGGTGCAGTTCGTGGTGGTGACCGTCCACATCGGCCAGTTCTTCTTCATGCCGGACTGCGAGTACCAGTTCCCCGTCTTCGTGTACATCATCCTGAGCTACGGCGTCATCTTCCTCCTCCTGTTCCTGCACTTCTGGTACCGCGCCTACACCCAGGGCCAGCGCCTGCCCAAGGCCAGCAGGAACGGCCTCGGCCACGCCAAAATGCCCTGAGCCCACCGCCCACTGCCCTCTTCGCCTCCCAGGGGACCGGCGGCGCCCTGTGACCACCGGCCGGCCTCGCGGGGAAAGACTGCCTCGAGGAGATGGACGGACGGATGGACCCGACGCTGCCCAGCTGCCCTGCCAACCCGAAACATAATAACAATAATAATAATATTAATGACGGTATTTGTTAAGCGCTTACTACGTGCCAAGCACTGTTCTAAGCGCTGGGGTAGATACAAGGTAATCAGGTGTAGATACAAAGTAATCAAGTTGTTCCACATGGGGCTCCCAGTCTTAATCCCCATTTTACAGATGAGGTAACTGGGACACGGGGATGTTAAGTGACTTGCCCAAGGTCACACAGCAGACAAGTGGTGGGATTAGAACTCACGTCCTCTGACTCCCCAGCCCGTGCTCTTGCCACTAGGCCACACTGCTTCTCTGGAAAAAAAAAAGTCCGTGATGCCCCTTGTAATAATAATAACAATAATAATAATGGTGGTATTTAAGCGCTTACTATGTGCCAAGCACCGTTCTAAGCGCTGGGATAGATACAGGGTAATGCGGTTGTCCCATATGGGGCTCACGGTCTTCATCCCCCTCTTACAGATGAGGGAACCGAGGCCCAGAGGAGTTGTGACTTGCCCAAGGTCACACAGCAGACAAGTGGCGGAGTAGGGATTAGAACCCATAACCTCTGACTCCCAAGCCTGGGCTCTTTCCACTGAGCCACACTGCTTCTACTTGTCAGAGCTGCTTGGCCAGGGCCAGGGCCAGGGCCTGCTCCAAGCCTGGAGTGGCCCTCCAGGACGGGATGTGGGGGAAGGGGTCTCTCTGGCCGGTGCAGGGGGCTGGACTAACGACCGCCAGGGCCGGTCCTTCTCCCCCGGGAACCCCGGCGCCGGGGAGGCCCGGACAGGCCCCGGATTCGGCTCCCAGGCGGGCCTGGGCCTTACCAGGGGCCCGGTGCTGCCAGACAGCTGCTCCCAGGCCCGGGGGACTGGTGGCGGGGGGGTGGGGGAGGACCAGCAGGACCACCAGGAGTGGGGGAGACGGTGGATAGGGAGGGCCTGGGCCTGGGATCTTTCCCCGGATCTCTAAGGCCCGACGTCACAAGTCCCGGGCCAGGGCCGGGTCCGCCAAGCGAGGGCCGGGGGGGCTCCGGGCCTGGCACACCCAAGGAGGGGTGAGGGTGGGATGGGGAGGAAGGGCAAAGCGAGTTCAGACTTGTGAATAAAAGCCCGGGTTTTCCCTGAGCCGCCTGTGCTCTGTTCCTGACTGGGCCTGTGGGAGTCATTCATTCACTCATTCATTCAATCGTATTAATTGAGCGCTTACTATGTGCAGAGCACTATAAGCGCTTGGAGTGTACAATTGGGCAAGAGATAGAGCCCATCCCTGCCCAATAATGGGCTCGCAGTCTAAACGGGGGAGACAGCAAAGCAAAACAGAACAAAACAAAACAAGTAGTCTGGCGCAGACATCATCAAGATAAATAGAATCATAGATCTACACACATCATTAACAAAATAAATAGAGTCATAAATAACAGATACAAATACACACAAGTGCTGTGGGGAGGGGAAGGGGGAAGAGCACAGGGTGACAGAAGGGGCAATGGGGGGAGGCGGAGGGAAAGGAAGGACTTCGTCTGGGAAGGCCTCCTGGAGGAGGTGAGCTCTCAGTAGGGCTTTGAAGAGGGGAAGAGAGTGAGTTTGGCGGAGGTGAGGAGGGAGGGCGTTCCGGGACGGCGGTAGGACGTGGGCCGGGGGTCGACGGCGGGACGGGCGTCAACGGGGGACCGTGAGGAGGTGACCGGTGGCCAAGGAGCAGAACGTGCGGGCCGGGCTGGAGAAGGAGAGAAGGGAGGTGAGGTAGGAGGGGGCCAGCGGATGGACAGCTTGGAAACCAAGAGGGAGGAGTTTTTGTTTCCTGCGAATGTCCCGAACTGCCGGGGCCGGGACCGGGGGGAGGGGGCCCAGGGAGAGGCCTGGGGGCACGGGGGGGGGGTACAGGGAGAGGCCTGGGGGCACAGGGAGGGAGAACAGGGAGAGGGCTGGGGGCACGGCGGAGGGGGCACGGGGGAGGGGGCCCAGGGAGAGGCCTGGGGGCACAGGGAGGGAGAACAGGGGGAGGCCTGGGCGCACAGGGGAAGAGGGTACGGGGGGAGGGGGCACAGGGCGAGGGCCCAGGGGGAGGCCTGGGGGTACAGGGAGAGGCCTGGGGCGCCCGGGGGTGGGGAGCCCCAGGGGTCGGGCTGGGGTAGCAGCGTGGCGCAGTGGAAAGAGCACGGGCTTTGGAGTCAGGGCTCATGAGTTCGAATCCCAGCTCTGCCACTTGTCGGCTGGGTGACTGTGGGCGAGTACCTTAACTTCTCTGTGCCTCAGTTCCCTCATCTGTAAAATGGGGATTAAGACTGTGAGCCCCACATGGGGCAACCTGATTCCCCTGTGTCTACCCCAGCGCTTAGAACAGTGCTCTGCACATAGTAAGCGCTTAACAAATACCAACATTATTATTATAGTAAGCGCTTAACAAATACCAACATTATTATTATTATTATTAAAATGGGGATGAAGACTGTGAGCTCCACTATTCCCCCGTGTCTCCCCCAGCGCTTAGAACAGTGCTCGGCACATAGTAAACGCTTAACAAATACCAACATAATTATTATTATTAACAAATACCACCACTTGTTATGTGCCGAGCACTATACTGAGCGCTTGGAGGGTACAATCGGGCGCCAGGTAGGGCCCAGCCCGGGGCCGGAGCGCCCCCTCGCGGCCAGGTGCCGGGCCCGCCCCCCGCCGCGGCCCTGACCCGGAGGCCCCGCCCCCCTTCCCGAGGCCCCGCCCCCTTCCCGAGGCCCCGCCCCCCTCGGGACTCCGGTGCCGGGCAGCGCCCCCCTCCGGCCGGGGGGCGGCGGCGGCGGGCGGGCGGGCGGTCACGTGGTCCCCCGGACGGGTGCCACCCCCCGGGCGGCGTCCAATCAGCGTGCGGCCCTCGTGCGGCTCCCCGTTCAAACCCCCGGGACCCGACCCCGCCGGACCAGACCGATGGAGCAGCGGATCGTCGGGCCCGGGCCCTACCGGGCCACCAGGCTGGTCAGTCCCCCGGGGGCTCCGGTGTCCTCGTGTCCGTCCCGGTCCCGGTCCCCGTCCCGGTCCCCCGCCCCCCTCTCCCTTCCTTGGCCCCGACTCCGGCCCTGGCGAGGGGGAGGGGGTCTCTAGGCGGAGGCCCTGCAGGCCGGACCTCCGCACCCCGCTGTCCCGCACGGCTGGGGCTGCCTGCTCCTTTGTCCCCCCAACCCGGCCCCCAATAATAATCACGATGGCATTTCTTAAGCGCTCACTCTGCGCCAAGCGCTGTTCCAAGCGCCGGAGAGGATACAGGGTGATGTGGTTGTCCCACGTGGGGCTCCCCGTCTTCATCCCCATTTCACAGAGGAGGGAACTGAGGCCCAGAGAAGTCGATAATAATGATGATGATGACATATGTTAAGCGCTTACTATGTGCAAAGCACTGTTCTAAGCGCTGGGGTAGTACAAGGTGAGTAGGGTGGCCCACGTAGGGCTCACAGACTTCATCCCCATTTTACAGAGGAGGGTACTGAGGCCCAGAGAAGTAAAGTGACTTGCCCAAAGTCACACAGCTGACAAGTGGCAGAAGCGGGATTAGAACCCATGACCTCTGACGCCCGACCCCGGGCTCTTTCCACTAAACCACGCTGCTTCTCCAAGTCGACTGACTTGCCCAAAGTCCCGCAGCTGATAAGTGGTGGAGTCGGAATTTGAACCCACGACCTCTGACTCCCAAGCCCGGGCTCTTTCCGCTGAGCCACGCTGCTTCTCTGCATCCCTCCCTCCATCCCTCCCTTCCATCCCTCCCTCCATCCCTCTGTCGGTCCCCTCCTCCCCTTCTCACCAGGAGCCCCCAGTTGCTCAAGTTCTGATGGGTCCCTTTTTGTTCTTGTACTTGAGCGCTTACTATGTGCAAAGCACTCTCCTCATGGCCGGGGCGAGTACAAGCCAATCGGGTTGGACAGAGTCGCCGTACCACTTGGGGCTCGCCGTCTCAAATACCCATTTTTATGGATGAGGGAATTGAGGCCCAGAGAAGAGAAGTGACTTGCCCAAGGTCACACGGCAGACAAGCAGCATAGCCGGGATTAATAATAATAATGATGGCATTGGTGAAGCGCTTACTATGTGCAAAGCACTGTTCTAAGCGATGGGGAGGATACAAGGTGATCAGGTTGTCTCAAGTGGGGCTCACAGTCTTAATGCCCATTTTACAGATGAGGGAACTGAGAGAAGTGACTTGCCCAAAATCATACAGCTGACAAGCGACGGAGCCAGGATTTGAACCCATGTCCTCTGACTCCCCAGGCCGTGCTCTATCCCCTGAGGACCTTCTGACTCCCAGGCCCGGGCTCTAGCCACTAGGCCAGGCCGCTTCTTACTTCCAAGGTCTTCCCTGGCTAGGTCTGTTTCACCCTGTGCCAGGTGTCAACCCTCTTGGGGTCGGGGGGCGGGGGTCGAGAAGCCCGCCCATCTGTCAGTCTGCCCATCTGTCAATCTGCCCATCTGATATACGCTCACACAAGCCATCCATCAGTGGAATTTATTGGGCGCCTGCAGCGGTCAGGGCGGCGCAGTAGCTAGTGTTTATGAGAGTTCAACTGAGTTGAAAGACACAATTCCTGCCCTCGAGGAGTTTCCAATAAAAATACATAATGGTAATTGAGGTATTCTGTTACACACTTACTTTAACCCTAGCCGCCCCCTGCTCTACCCCCTTCCCCGCCCCACAGCACTTGTGTAAATTTGTGCCTATTTATTATTCTGTTTTATTAATGATATGTTTATATCTATATTTATATCCATTTTGATGCCATTGATGCCTGTCTACTTGTTCTGTTTTGTTGTCTAGACTGTGAGCCCGTTGTTGGGTAGGGATTGTCTCTATCTGTTGCCAAATTGTACTTTCCAAGCGCTTAATACAGTGCTCTGCACACAGTAAGCGCTCAATAAATACGATTGAGTAAATGAACGAATGAATGACAAGCACCATGCCAAGTACCATCAGATCGGACACAGTCCTTGTCCCACGTGGGATGCGGAGTCAAGGGGGAGGGAGAAAGACATTAGGGACCCATTTTGTAGATGAGAAAGCCGAGACTCAGAGTTCAGCGGCTCTCTAAGGGGCCCAGGTTTGAGTTTACATTTGTCATTCATTCATTCAATCATATTTTTTGAGCGCTTACTGTGTGCAGAGCAGTGTATTAAGCACTTGGAAAAGTTCAATAAGCAGACACATTCCCTGCCCACAGTGAGCTTGCAGTCTAGAGGGGGAGACAGATATTAATATAAATCAATAAATTACGGTCATGGACATAAGTGCTGTGGGGGTTGGGTGGGGGGAATGAATAAAGGGAGCGAGTCATCTGTCGTGTAGAAGTCTATTTTTGGAGGGGATGGAGAGGTGTAACTCCACACCTTCCCCACAGCTGGAGATAACAATCGGGCGGCTTGTTTTCCCCCTGCATTTTCACCTCAGTGGTCTCCCTGCATAACTCCTCCATAGTGTGCAGAAGAGGCCCAGAGGGGTTAGTCCAGTGCTCTGCACACAGCAAGTGCTCAGTAAATACCTTCGATTGATGATCAAGTGGTCACAATCAGACACCAGATGGTGCGGGGCAACACCTTCTCCCTGCCACCTCTCTAAAGCGCAGGTTCAGCCCCCTGTGAGCGGGGGAGGATGGACGGCGGTGCTGGACAGTGACGGCGGCCGACCGGCCTGGGACAGGCCACTCCCTAAATGTCCGACCCCAGTCCTGGCTCCTCCCGCACTTGAAGGAGGAGGGAGTTTCAGGCAGAGGGGAGGGCTGGAGGAAGAGTTTGGAGACTGCCAAGTCGTGGGCCCGGGGGAGCGTTCCCAACACAGTTGGCACCCTACGCCTTTACCCATTTCCAGAGTTCAATTAAAATCCTATCTCCTCCAGGAAGCCTTCCCTCACTGACATTTCTTCTCCCCACTCTATTCTCCCTTTCTTCTACCAACCTGTACCCCCTTAAACACTTGGATAGTGACCCCACCCCTAGCTCCACAGTACTTACATCCATATCCTTATATTCCGCTGCTTCCCTTACTGTAATTTAATTTAATTTCTATCTCCTCTACTGGATTGTAAACTCCTTGAGGACAGGGATCATATCAACCAACCCTATTGTATCGTCCTCTCCCAAGTGCTCACTAGAGTGTTCTGCACACTGAGTGCTAAATAATAATAACGATAATGGTAATTTTGAAGTGCTTACTATATGCCAGGCACTGTCCTAAGCGCTGGGGTGGATACAAGCAAATCAGGTTGGACACAGTCCCTATATAGTAATAAGAATAATAACTACGCTATTTGTTAAGTGCTTACTATGTGCCAAGAAACAATGTGGGGCTCACAGTCTCAATCCCCATTTTACAGATGAGGGAACTGAGGCACAGAGAGGTGAAGTGACCTGCCCAAGGACACACAGCAGACAAGTGGCAGAGCTGGGATAAGAACCCAGGTTCTTCTGACTCTCCGGCCTATGGTCTTTCCACTCTATTTTGCTGCTTAATAAAAAATAATAATAATTACAGCATTTGTTGGGCGCTTACTATGTGCCAAGCACTGTTCTAAACTCTGGGGTAGATGCAAGGTCATCAGATTGTCCCACGTGGGGCTCACAGTCTTAATCCCCATTTTACAGATGAGGAAACTGAGGCACAGGGAAGTTAAATGGCTTGCCCAAGGTCACACAGTGCAAGATGTCCTCTGACTCCCAAACTGGGGCTCTTTCCACTAAGCCACGCTGCTGTTTTACAGTGAGTGAGTGAGTGTGTGGTACGTACGTACGTACTGTCGGATGGTAACCCAGCCCCCCCGTCCCCGTTGTCTCCATCCTCCCGCAGTGGAACGAGACGATCGAGCAGTTCCGGGCCGGCCTGCCCGTGGGGAGGCACCGCTGTCGCCTACGCAACTACGAGCGCTGCTTCGTGGCCCGCGCCGCGGTGGACTGGCTGCTGGCCCTGCTCCGGGGCAGCCACAACTTCGGTCCCGAGGTGACACGTAGGCAGACCGTCCAGCTGCTCGGAAAGTTCCTGAAAAACCACGTCATCGAGGACATCCAGGGCCGGTGGGGGACAGAGGACTTCAAGGACAACCGGCAGCTATACAGGTACACACGTAGCTCTCTCCCCCCTACCCCCCAACACACACACATTCATTCAATAGTATTTACTGAGTGCTTACTATGTGCAGAACATTGCACTCGGCGCTTGGAATGTGCCATTCGGCAACAGAGACAATCCCTGCCCAATGACGGGTTCACAGTCTAAATGGGGGAGACAGATAGCAAAGCAAAAGAGACCAAAACAAAAACAAGACAACATCATCAAGATAAATAGAATCAAGGAGATATACACCTCATTAACAAATAAATAGGGCACTAAATGGTATATACAAATGAGCACAGAGCTGAGGGGAAGGGGGAAGAGAAGAGGGTTGGGGTGGGGGGAGGAGGAGCAGAGAGAAAGGGGGGGGCTCAGTCTGGGAAAGCCTCCTGGAGGAGATGAGCTCTCAGTAGGGTGCACATGCACACACACACCCCCCATGGGTTGTGCAGGTACCAGATAGTTGGCCACGGAGGGACAGGCACACGTACACCCTGTATCCCCCGTGGTGCAGGGTTGTCGTTTTGCTATCTGCTGCGCCTGGCACGGTCTGCTCCGCCCCTCCCAGATTTGGCTCAGTTTTGTGTGTGGGCGTCCTCTGAGATGGGCTGGACCGTCTCCTAAGGAGATGGGCTGCTTGGTTGGGTGCCCGCTGTTCCCAGCTAAACCATCTGCTGTGGGGCAGGGTCCTTGTTCAAGGACCCTGCTCTTTGGGCTGGACCATCCACTGCGGGGACGGAGTGCTTGGTTGGGCACCTTCCGGTCCAGGCTGGACTGTCCTCCATTGTTTGGGGAGCTTGGTCAGGCCCCCTCCGTTCCAGGCTTTACCATCCACCATGAGATGAGATGCTGGGTCAGGCACCTTCCTGTCCGGGCTAGACTGTCCACCGTGGGGATGAGGCTCTCGATCAGCTGCCCTCTAGTCTGGGCTAGACCATCCACTCAGGGCCAAGGCTCGCGGTCAGGCACCCTCTGGTCTGGGCTGAACTGTCTACTCGGGCACGAGGCGCTTGGGATCCAGCGTGTCCTGCCTGGGTTGGTTGGGCAGGGTCACTCCGGGACCCTGGTTCTCCTCCCTCAGGCAGTGGCTGGATCGGGGAACCCCCCGGTGGGCACTTGCAATCTGTATGGGACACGATGGCAGCGGCTCTTGAGACGGTTTGGGGAATTATTTTATACGGTGAAACTATGGGTTTCCTCAAAAGCAGAGTTGGTTTAAGGCTGTAGTCTTCCTGGGGACCGAGTCCCCCATTGAGAGCGGCACACGAGCCTCGGCCGGAGACTTGAGAACCGAGGCTTCTGCGGGGAGGAGTTGATTCCTGGGCCAGTGACTGGCACGCCCCCCTCTGTGCCCTCCCGCCCCTGCCCACCGGGTTCCCGCCGGAGCAGCAGGTGAAGTGGGCGAGGCAGAGGGGGCAGCGAGGCAGCACCCGGCAAAGGGTCCGTGAGTGAGTTTTAACGGAATCAAAATGAAAAGCCGGATGAGCGGTGGTACGTGTGCTCCGCGCACACATTACGGACCACAGTACGTAGTGCTAGAGGCGCCCGTCTGATTGATAAAATTGGAGATTTTGAGACTGAGGCTGGAAAAGTTGTTGGAGGAGGTGGGATTACAGGAGGGATTTAAAAGTGGGGAGAGCTGGGGTCCGTCTGAGGGGCGGAAGGCGTTCCAGGCCGGGGAATGGCGTGAGCGAGGGGTCAGAGGCGGGACAGACGAGAGCGAGGTGTGGCCAGCAGGTGGGCTCTGGAGTAGTGGAGGCGGCGAGTTAGGAAAAGGGGGAGAAGGGAGCAGATGGGTCAGCGGGGCCAAAGGGAGGGGACCCTCGAAGCCGCTGGTGAGAGGCAGAGAGACATAGGGAGCCTGCGAGGGGTCTCGTGGGGAGGACAGAGGAGGGCCGAGCCACGGTCCGGGAAGATGATCCACACGGATGCGTGGAGGGGGAGAGGCTGGAGGCAGGGAGACCGGCAAGGAAGATGGCTCAGTGGCCCAGCCCTGATCGGCCCGGAGCCTGGGGTAACGTGGTGGCGATCTGGGTGGGGAACAGAAGCCTTTGGACCGCTCCCCCCGCAGCCAGGCTCCAGGGACCACAGTCACCTTGTGCTCCCCGCCCGTTGCTGATGGAGGGGGCCTCGGGATGCGTTGGGGAAGCTCTGAGTAGAAGCTTGAAGTTGGGGAGAGGGGAAGTGAGAGACCAGGCACTTCCTGTTGCTGCAAAATCCACCAACGGCTTGCAGAGTGAGAACAAGGTGGGGCAACACTGAGAGAAGAGAAACCTGGAAGTTGGCTCAGCCTGGCCCTGCCCCTCCCCTCCCTACCCCATCCTGCCCTGCCCGCAAGGACCCCAGACCCTGAAGGAGGTGGACATCTCCCCCCCCAAAAGAGTCACAGATCGAGGAAGGTGGTGGGGAGGGGCTGCGTGAGTATGCGTGTGCCCTGGTGGCTGGTAGAACAGGCAGAGGCAGTAAAATGCTGGTTCTGGAGCAGTATGAAAAACACACAGTCTCAGGGGACGGGTAACCTCGGTTCTAAGTCTGGCTCTGCCGCTTGCCTGCTGTATGACCTTGGGCAAGTCACTTAACTCCTCTGGGCCTCAGTTTCCTCTTCCATAAAATGATAGTTCAGTATCTGTTCTCTCTCCCCCTTAGACTAACTGTAAGCCCTATATGGGACAGGGATTGTGTCCGACCTGATTAACTGGTATTTACCCCAGTGCTTGACGTATAGTAAGCAGTAAACAACTCAATATTAATAACAATAAAAATCTTTGCACCACTGATGGGGGGACATGAAATAAACGAAAAACTTGGCTGCATCCCAAGGGAGCCACTGAACACGTACTGAGCCCCCTAGTCCCGGTGACCCCTCCCTTTGCTCCTGTGTGACAGGGCAGTGCCCTGTCCCCTGCGGGCATATGGAGGGGCGGTGCCCGGTCATCCAACTACCCCGGGAGAGGGTGGGCAACTCTTCATCACCTGCAGGGGTGAGGGAAGGGGGAGGAGTCGTCACCTCTGCTCTGCTGGGCTCTGGTTCTGAGGTGCTGCATGATCCAACCAAGAAGATGGAAGTGACCCAAGTGTCCAGAATAGAGCCGGACCCCTCTGGTCAGTGTTTCATGGCAGGCTTTCGGTGTCCTTTCCTTCCAGGTTTCCCCTTTCGTCCCCACTGAAGCCCTATCCCAGGAGGCCGCCATTCCACGGGGACCCCGTGAAGTTCCCGGCCTGGAGCGACACTCCGCCCGCCACCTCCCAGGATAACATCCCCGTGCGGCCTCTTCTACTGGTACGATCCACATCCCAGGGGGTCCCGGGGTGCTCCGGGAGAGGAGCCTCATTCCTGGGGGAGGATCCCTAGCCTGGGCTCCTTAGAGGGAGGAGCCACATCCTGGGGGCCCCGGGGGAGGAGACACACCCCACGATTCCACCTCTTCCTGTCTCGGTAAGGCCCTATCCTGCCCCTGTCGCTCTGTCCGCAGGCAGAGGTTGTCGTGACCTGGGGGGCCGTGCCAGGTCTGACCCTCTGTTGGTATTTGTTAAGCGCTTACTATGTGCCGAGCACTGTTCTAAGCGCTGGGGTAGACACAGGGGAATCAGGTTGTCCCACGTGGGGCTCACAGTCTTCACCCCCATTTTACAGATGAGGTAACTGAGGCACCGAGAAGTTAAGTGACCTGCCCAAAGTCACACAGCTGATAAGTGGCTGAGCCGGGATTCGAACCCATGACCTCTGACTCCAAAGCCCATGCTCTTTCCACTGAGCCACACTGCTTCTCTGTTCCACACTGTCCCTCACCAGGCCTGCATTCTGACCCAGCGGTGGCCCGGCCCAAACGAGCGGGTTCCCAGGGGGAGGGTCTGGCTGGGTGACCAGCTGGCTGGCTGGTTGTCCCGGCCCTGACGCGCTCCCTCCCTCCTTCCCTCCCTTCCATTCCCGTCCAGAACTCGGACTCGTGGTTCAAGCGGCACAGCATAGCCATCGGGGAGATCCCGGCCTGCCGCCTGGTGCAGCGCCGGCAGCTGACCGACGCCAACGTCGAGGACATCTGGAAGTCTATGACCCTGGCCCAGTATGCGGCTCTGGGCCTCGGTGGGGGCTGTGCCGGCTTACAGTGCGCGGCGGGTGGTGCTGGGGCGTCTCTGCTGTGGCCACGTGTCTCTGCTGCGGTGACGTGTCTCTACTATGGCACCTCTGCTTCAGTGGCGTGTCTCTGCTGCGGCTCCTCTGCTGTAGTCCTGTGCCGCGGCAGCATGTCTCCGCTTTGGCGGCTCTGCTGCAGTGGCACGTCTTTGCTAAGGCACCTCTGTTGCAGTGACATGCCTCTGCTGTGGCATCTCTGCCGTGGCAACATGTCTCTGATGCAGTACCTCTGCGGAGACCCCCCTGCTGAAGCGGTGCGTCTGCTGTGGCGGCATGTCTCTGCTGCAGCACCCGTGCTGTAGTGGCCTGTTTCTGCTGCACGATGTCATCTCTGCTTTGGCTGTATCGGAGATGGCCTTCTCTGGTGGCCGGAATCTGCGGCTCTGAAGCATCGCTTTTTTTCTTTTCCATTTTCCTCTCATCTACCAGCTCCTTCTGTCCTGGTTAATAGCAAGTTGCTTTTTGAGACCTTTAGCCACGTCCACTCCTGTCTCAGCCCCCTGGCCCATCCACGCTGAGGCTCTGTCTCCAATAGTAGTGCCGGGACCCTGGGGGGAGCCGAATGCTGGTAGTCTTCTTGGGCACCCATCCTCCCGGTTCGGGATGGACCAGTCCACGCCCCTCACCCTCCCCTCTCTCTCCGTCCCCAACTCTCCCTCAGTGGCCCAGCAGGGACCATCCAACATCCCCAACTGTCCCCTCCCTCCTCCGGCCGCTCCCTTCTGCCCCACCCCCCGGCAGGGTGACATCAAGCCGAGGGCCTTCCATCCCAGGGGCCACCCGAGGGCTCTTACACTGCCTCTCCCTGTGACCAGTTTACAGAAAGTCCTGGGGCTGGACTCTCTGGAGGCAGTTTTGGACGCCAAGCTGGTCAAGTCGAAGAATATCATCCACAACGTGTACCGCGTCAACCAACAGGGCCTGGTGCTCCTGGAGGACAAATCACGTGAGTGGCAGGGCGGGAGTGGCCGTGGGGTCCTGCCTCTGGGGTTCCATGGACTGGTCGGTTGTGCCAGGGCCCGGCTGGTCTGAGCCTAGGCAGGCCTCCTACCTCGCTGGTTTCCTGCCCTGACCGCCCATTCCTCCATCCTCCAGCATCTGCTGGGTGCAGATATGGGCAGAGTCCTGGGCACTTTCAATCAACCGGTCAATGGTATTTATTGAGTGCTTACTGAGTACAGGGCGCTAGACCGAGTGCTCAGAAGAGTACACTACAACAGAGTTGGCAGATACGTTCCCTGCCCACAAAGGAACTTACAGCCTAGAGAGAGAGACAGATATTAATAGAAATAAATAAATTATGGATATGGACCTAAGTGCTGTGGGGCCGAGGGTAGGGTGAATAAAGGGTGCAGATCTGAGGGCGAGGGTGACGCAGAACGTAGGGGAAATGAGGGCTTAAGGAAATGCTTTTGGAGGAGATGTGACTTTAATAAAGCTTTGAAGTTGGGAGAGGGATCGTCAGTCGGATATTATAACAGTGATCTTTAAGAAATTACTGGGTGCCAAGCACTGTACTAAACGCCGGGGTGGCTACAAGCAAATCGGGTTGGACACAGTCCCTGTCCCACATGGGGCTTGCAGTCTTAATCCCCATTTTACAGTTGAGGTAACTGAGGCACAGAGAAGTGAAGTGACTTGCCCAAGTGCTGGAGCCTGGGATTAGAAGCCAGGTCCTTCTGAGTCACAGGCCCATCCTCTAACCATCAGGCCAAGCTGCTTCTCACGGAGCGTGGAAAGGGAGGGAGTTTCAGGTCAGAGGTGGGGCAAGGGCTGAGCAGTGGGGGGTCGGTGGCGAGATAGGTGAGATCGAGGTACAGTCAGTAGGTTGGCATTAGAGGAGCAAAGTGTGCATCTGCGCACTTGGTTCTGGGGCCTTTGGGCCTTTGCGATTCACCCCACCTCCAACCCCACAGCACTTGCACACATATCTCTCGATGATATATTATAAATTCCTTATTCATCTTAATGTCTGTCTCCCCCTCTGGACTATAAGCTCGTAAAGGACGGGGAGCATGTCTGCTAATTCTGTTGCGCACTCCCAAGTGTTTAGTAAGGTGCTCTGCACATAGTAAGTGCTCAGTAAACGCCACTGATCGATTGCACAAGCTGGGATGGAGCAGGAAATCAGCGAGGTAAGGTGGCGGGGGGAGCTGACTCAGTCCTTTAAAGCTGAGGGAAAGGAGTTTCTCTTAGGTACAGAGAAGCTGAGAAGCAGTGTGGCCGAGTGGAAACACCAGTGAGCTCACAGTCTAGAGGGGGAGACACTGTTCTCCTTCCTACTTAGACTGTGTGAGACAGAGACTGTGTCCCACCTGATTATTTTGCATTCATTCATTCATTCATTCATTCATTCATTCAATAGTATTTATTGAGCACTTACTATGTGCAGAGCACTGTACTAAGCACTTGGGATGAACAAGTTGGCAACAGATAGAGACAGTCCCTGCCGTTTGACAGGCTTACGGTCTAATCGGGGGAGATGGACAGACAAGAACAATGGCAATAAATAGAGTCAAGGGGAAGAACATCTCGTAAAAACAATGGCAACTAAATAGAATCGAGGCGATGTACAATTCATTAACAAAATAAATCTACCCAGCAATTAGTTTGGTGCTTGACATACAGTGTTGTGTTTAACAAATACCAAAATAATAATACAGCAGTGGATGGGCAACCACTGCAAGTTCTTCGGGGTTTGGGGGGAGAGATATGGACTGAACGGTATTGAGGGAAATGATCTGGGCAACAGAGTGAAGTCTGGACTGGACTGGAGAGAGACAGGAGGCAGGGAGGTCAGGGAGGAGGCTGATGCAGTAGTCAAAGTGGGATCTAAGTGCTGGGGTCAGCCCGGGAGCTTTGGATGGAGCAAAAAGGGCAGATTCTAGATACATGATGTTCTATCCATGGTCCATTTCACCCGCCCCTCCATCCCAGTGCATTAGGGACAGGAAATATTGTTCCCCTTTTACAGCTGAGGAGGCAGAGACCCCCACAGAGGTTGAGCGGTTTACCCTGGGTCACCCAGCAGGTCAAGACTCAGGTCTGAGTCTCCCTCTGCCCAGGCCGTGCTGCATCTAAATTGATCGCCCAGCGGGTCTGGACGAGAGCCTACCGTCGGCACTGGGGTTTCCTTCGGGTGCCCACCACGGGCAAATTCTAATCCACGAATTCTCTCCATCTTCCCCCAGAGGAGCTTCCACACTGGGTGCTCTCAGCGATGAAGTGTTTAGCAAATTGTAAGTGCCCATGCCCGCCCTCCCCTCCACTGCCCTAATGTTTGCATCCCTGCCTCCGTGCCCACCCTCCCAGCCCATGTCCACCCCTTGTTGGGCCTCTGAGGTGCTTCCACCCTCCCCCTGCCTGCTGGCTGGAAAACACACTCACTTGAGCGCCTGTGTGTGTGTATGTGTGTGCAAAGGGCCCGGCAGCTCCAACACCAAGCAGCCCTCGTACCCGGGGTTCGAGAAGGACGTCTTCAGGACGATCGCCGACTACTATGGCCACCTGAAGGAGCCACTGCTCACTTTCCAGCTCTTCGACGCCTTCGTCAGTGTGCTCGGTGAGGCCGGTGGGATGGCGTCCTGAGGGACAGGCAGACGGGTGGATGGACGGATGGGTGGACCGGTGGATTTGTGAATATGTTTGCCTCCCACCTCTGGGAGTTTTTTTGAGGTAACAGAGATCCACCGGTCAACTCCGGGCGGGCACTGGACTGGGAGCCTCCCGTGGGCCGGGCTCGGTTCTAGTTGGGTGGGGAAGACACATGGAAGAAGTGAAAGCTGGGACCTTCCCTCGGGACCCTCGTGTTTGATGGGGGGTGGGGTGGAGATGGCAGACTAAAAAGGGCAGCAGAGTCAACCCCCGGGGGAATCGGTCATTCAACGAGGACTTGGAGCCTGGAGGCCGGGGGAACGAGGGATGGGATAGTGCGGGGGAAGACGGGAGGGAGATGGAGGGGTGAGGGTCCTTAAGTCAGGTGGTTTCTCCTCTCCCCAGGTTTGTTTCAGAAAGAAGCTGCGGCTGTGGAGGGCCTGCAGACCTGCTGTCTCCTGCTGCCCCCCGAGAACCGGCGGAAGCTGCAGCTGCTGACGCGCCTTATGGCTAGGATCCACGACAACCGCCAGCTGCCGCCACTCTGCGAACACTCCGGGACTCGGGCCCTGGTGCAGGGGCTTGGGATGGGGAGGATGGGGCATGCGGGAGGTAGCAAGCTCCGGGCGGGGGAGAGGAAGGGAAAGGTTGGGCGGTGGTGGGCCCCAGAGGGAAGGGGTCGGTGTGCCGGGTAAAGATGTGGCAAACACCTTGGAGACGGCCGGAGGGGCCGCCCAGCTGGGGAGAGGGTCAGGATAATGGGGAGGGACCTTGGTCCTCTGGGGGAGCCCAGGATGGGGAGAAAGGAGTAGGGTTGGGGGAGCGAGAAGGGTGCGAAACGGCCCCCTCACACAGTAGAGGGGGAGAGTTTGGATTTGTGAGCTCCTGTTCGGCTGAGGGTCCAGAAGGCACCCGGCACTGCCCTCCACCCCCTGCTGGTGCCCGGTTTGGGCTTGGTGGTGAAATTGCTCCCTACACTCCCGCTTTCGGCATGTAGATAGTCCAGACCTTCTCGCGCCCCATCCTGCGCTCCAGAGCCGAGGCGGAACTGGATGAGCTGCTGTCGGCACGGCTGGTGACGTTCCTCCTGGACCATCACCAGGAGATCCTGACGGTGCCCCCCGCCCTGCAGGCGGCTGTGGAAGAGCGCCTGGCTCACCTGCGCAGGGTCCAGGTATGACTGCACAGCCATGGGCCTCCGCCCCGCTACCCTGTTGGCTTTGTGCCCCGGGGTCAGTGGCCTTCATCTTCTTCCCCGGTGAGCGTGGGGACGTAGGCTGGGGTTCAACTGAGGCTCAGCTGGTACCCAGAGCAGTGGCATTAAAAGGCACCTCTGACACTCCCCCGTTCATACCCCTGCATACCCCTGACTCCCCTCTCTATCCGTAACTCTTCCCCGGTGACCCAGCACGAACCATCCTACACCCCTGACCCTCCCCTCTCCATCCCTGACTCTCCCCGGTGACCCAACACAGAACATACAATACTCTTGACTCTTCTCTCTCCGTCCTTGACGCTACCCCAGTGACGTAGCGCAGATTTTCATTCATTCATTCATATTCATTGAATGCTGACTGTGTGCAGAACTTTGTACTAAATGCTGGGGAGAGTACAATACAGTGATATGCAGACACATTCCCTGCCTACAATGAGCTTACAGAATAGGGGGGTGAAAGACATTAATATAAATAAATTACAGATATGTACGTAAGTGCTGTGAGGCTGGTAGGAGGGATGAATGAAGGGATCAACTCAGAGTATCGCAGAAGGGAGAGGGAGAAGAAGAAAGGAGGGCTTAGTCAGGGAAAGCCTCTTGGAGGAGATCTCATAGCCCTGACTCTCCCCTCTTCATCGCTGATTCACCTTTGGTGACCCAGTATGGACCATTGCACACCCCTGACTCTTCTCTCTCCATCCCTCACTCCCCCCACCAGTTACCCAGCATAGACCACCCCTGACTCTCCCCTCTCCTTCTCTGATTCTCCCCTGTTGACCCAGCACAAACCATTCCACGCTCCTGACTCTCCCCCAGAGGACACTTGGGGACTTGGACACTCATCTCTGGGTGGATCGAAACCCCTGTAGAGCTGCTGGTGTTTTTCTGGTGGCCCAGCCCCCGGAAGGAACAGATACCCAGTGCTCTCCCCTGGCTGGGGGAAGAAGTGTTTCCTGCTGTTTGTTCTCAGCTTGCTGCCTTCGGCTCCTCGGTGCTTTCAGATTAAATACCCGGGAGCCGACCCTGACACCACCTTACCTGGCCCGTCGTTTTGCCGCCAAATCAGTCCCGAGGAATTTGAATACCAGAAGGAATTTGGGGCCCAGGAGCCAATAGCGGCCTTGTTGGAGGGGACGCTCGCTGACCCCAAACTATCGGTCAAAGAGAAAAGGAAAAAACTGAAACAGGTAAGGAGGGCTGTGCCCCAGCGGGGCTCGGGACTGTCCTCACTATGGCTTTATTCTCTCTGCGTCCCCTGAGACTGAATTGCAAATTTCCCTCGAATTTTGTTCTCTCTTGGGGCAGGGAGTGTCCCTCAGTCGGTGATATTTATTGAATGTCCCCTGTGGGCAGAGTGCTGGGTTCGGCACCTCACGGAGATCCCCGTGCTGTCTTCCTCTCACCCCGCTGTCTGTCCTGTCCTTATCCACTGTCTGTCCTGCCAATCAATCAGTGGTATTTACTGAGCACTAACTGTGTGCATAGCACTGTACTAAGCCCTTGGGCAAGGACAGTACAATAGAGTTTGTAGACACAAACCTTGCCCTCTTGGTGTGGAGAGAGAAATTAAAAGAAATTACAGACATGGGCAGGGACTGAGTATAAGGATATGGACATAAATGCTGTAGGGCTGGGTGAGTATCAAAGTGCTTAAAGGGTACAGACCTAAGAGCATAGGTGGCACAGAAGGGAGGGCCAGTGGGGAAGGGAAATGAGAGGCTAGTCAGGAAAGGCTTCTTAATAATGTTGTTATTTGTTAAGCGCTTACTATGTGCAGGGCACTGTTCTAAGTGCTGGGGTAGATACAGGGTAATCAGGTTGTCCCACGTGAGGCTCATAGTCTTCATCCCCATTTTACAGCTGAGGTAACTGAGGCACAGAGAAGCTGTGACTTGCCCACAGTAACACAGCTGACAAGGTACAGAGCAGAGATTCGAACCCATGACCTCTGACTCCCAAGCCCGTGCTCTTTCCACTGAGCCACGCTGCTTCCTGGAGGTGACTTGGTTTTAGTCTGGCTTTGAAGATGGAGAGAGCGTTGGCCTCACTGATTTGAAGGGAGAGGGAGTTCCAGGCCACAGGGAGGATATGATCAAGGGGTCACTGGTGGGAGAGACAAGATTAAGGTATAGTTTGAGTAGGTTCATGTTAGAGGAGTGAAGTGTGAGGGTTGGGTTGTAATAGGAGTAAAGTGAGGTGAGAAAGGAGGCAAAGAAATGATTGGGAGCCTTAAAGCCGACGGTAAGGAGTTTCTTTTTGGTGTGGATTGGCAGCCGTTGGAGGATTTTTGAGGAACGGGGAGACGTGCACCAAACAAATTTTTAGAAAAATAATCTAGGTGGTAGAGTGAAGTTTGGACTGGAGAGGGGCGAGGCAGGAGTCAGGAAGACCAGCGCGGAGGCTGAGGTAGTAGTCGAGGCAGGATACGACAACTGGTTGGACCAGAGTGGTAGCAGGTTGGAAGGAGAGGAAGGGACTGGTTCTAAAGACTCCGTGGAGATAAAACCATTAAGATTTGGTGAGGGACTGGATATGTGGTTTGAATAATAATGATGGTATTTGTTAAGCGCTTACTATATGCTAAGCACTGATCTAAACGCTGGGGTAGATACAAGGACATCAGGCTGTCCCACGTGGAGCTCACAGTCATAATCCCCATTTTACAGATAAGGGAACTGAGGCACAGAGAAGTTAAGTGACGTGGCCACGGTCACCCAGCAGACAGGTGGCGGAGTCGGAATTGGAACGCATGACTTCTGACTCCCAAGCCCGTGCTCTTTCCACTGAGTCAAGGATGATGGCAAGGTTAAGTAAGGGCTTTGGGGACAGGGAGTGTGATGGTGCAGTCTACGAAGATGGGAGAGTCAGGAGAGGATGGGTTTTGGGTGGGAAGACGAGGACAGGTAGAGTTTGATGTGTGGGCAGGACCAATGAGTAAGAATGAGCGGAAGGCAGGAGGAGATGGAGACTGCAGGGAAGGAGAGAGATTGGGGCTGGAGAGGCAGATTTGGGAGTCACCCACTTGGCGATGGTAGTTTGGCACCTGCCCTCCGGCCCTGCCTTCGCCCACCCCTTATCTGGGCATCATCCGCCCCATCCTTCCCCACTGGGTCCCGGCCCTGCCCTCTCCCATCCCTGCTCCCCTTTCAGGTATCATCTACCCCATCCTTCCCCACTGGCTCCTGGCTTTGGCATCGCCCACACCCACCCTACCCCGGCCCCTCCTTCTCCCGCAGTTCCAGAAGTCGCACCCTGCAGCGTTCCAGGAGCGGTTTCCGACGCCAGAGAGCCAGGCGGCGGCACTGTTGGTAGAGCGGCCCAGGCCGCCGCTGCTGGTACGGGCACTGACCAGGCCCTTCCAGGCCTTTCACAGGACCAGGAGCTTCCGGGTGTGACCGCCGGGGCCGCCGGGACAGGCAGACACGGGGTTCCGCCGGCCCGCTCCCCAGACACTCGGACCCACCGATCGGCCGGTGGGCAGCCGTCATTTCGGGGATTTACCCGCTCAGGTGGGTTTTTACATGAACAAATGTGAAATGGAGACATGAATTAGTATTGTAAATGTGGATGGGCGGGGACCTGCTGCCTCTTTGTCCCCTATGGACCATCCACCGGTACTCTCTACCGGCACTGTCCACCGACACCATCCACTTCAGGCCACTCACTGCTGGCCGCTCTGGGGGTTCCTCAGCCCTTTGTTTCTCTCCAAGCAGCAGGCATCTGGGGACCCAGGTGGTCCCCGTAGGGGCAGGGGCCAGAGCAACTTTGGAACATTGTATGCTGCTGCTGTCCTGGATGCTCTTGATTGACTCTAGGCCACACTGAACGCCCTTGCTGGACCCAGGATGTGTTGCTGGGCTGCTGGTGGTGCTGGGCACCATCGCTGTCACACTGAATTCTGTTCCTGGACCCAGGACTCTCTTGCTGGGCTGCAGGTGGCACTGGGCACTAGCACTGTGACACTGAACACTGTTACTGGACCCAGGACACTGTTGCTGGGTTGCAGGTCACACTGGATACTATCACTGTGACGCTGGATGCCATTGCTGGGCTGCCCGGTGTCACTGGACACTATCGCATGTGACCCCGGACACCATTGCTGGATGCAGGATGCTGTTGCTGAGCTGCCAGGTGGCACTAGACACTATCACTATGACCCAGGATGCTGTTGCTAGACCCAGGACACTGTTGCTGGGCTGCATGTGGCACTGGACTCTCACTAAGACACTGGTTGCTGTTGCAGGGCTCTGGCCTGTACTGGCAGCACCCCTGACTGGGGCCAGCTGAGTAGTTCTCTCTCTCTCTTTCTCTCTCTCTCTCTCTTTCTCTCTCTGTGTCTCTCAGTATCTTTGTCCCTGTCTCTGTCTCTCTTGCTCTCTCTCCCTCCCTCCCCTCCCACCGCCCCGGACCTCTGACTTGTGGGATAGGGGCTCCCTCCCTCACTGCATGAACAAATGCAGGGCTCCCTCTCCCCTCTCCCATCACCCAAGGGTGGGAGGCCATGAGGAGTTCACGAGGCTGCTTCATTGAGGCCAGTGAGTCCCTATGTCACCAAAATTGTGGTTTGGCCACCACCCCCCACCCCCATGCCCGGCTCTGGCCAGGCAGGCAGCCTGGAGGGACCCCAGGATCCAGCCAGAAGGGGCAAGGTTCCACCAATCTTTCCGAGAAGTGTTTTCTGAACCTGGATTTTCCCAACCAGCCTTCCTCTTCTTCCTCTTCCTCCTCCTCTTCCCGCTTCCCCACCGGGACAATAAACATTCCAGCCGCCACCAGCATTTTGTCCTGTGTCTGCGTTGCGACGGTCAGGACTGGACCCGATGTTCCAATGTTGGCCTGGCTCTCCTGGTCCTCCCTCCCCTCCTCCTGACCTCACTACATTCCCCCCTGCCCTGCCTCACCTGGATGTCTGCTTTGGGCCTAGGCCTAAATTAGCGGCCTGGGCACCTCTCATAAAAACAGCATCCTTGGGCCCTGCCCTCGTGGAGCTTCCAGCTGAGCTGAGGAAAACAGGTACCATTTGACCAGCTAAAGTGAGGGGAAAATAAAGAAGTGTGAGAAGCCGGTAACCACATCGGTGCTAATAGGTCCTTCCAGATGTGTTAGAGGTGTGTGTGTGTGTGTGTGTGTGTGTGCGCGGGGGGGGGGGGGGGGGGGGATGCTCTAGTAAGGGAATATGTCTGTTTATTGTTATAGCGTACTCTCCCCATCGCTTTGTACCAGTGCTTGGCACACAGTAATTCCTCAATAAATGTTATTGAATGAATGGTAGATTTAAAGGTGTTATTTATTGAGCACCATCTTGGTGTGGAGCACTCCACTAGATGCTGGGATAGTAAAGAATAATGATGTAAAAGATTCCTTGCCCCCAAGAACCTTACACTCTAAGACACACACAGAAACCTTTCCTGGAGGAATACAAATGAATAAGTGTACAATAGAATATGTGCAAGAGGGCAGAGTGGTGTGCAAATCAATCCAAAAGGTGGGATGGGGGCTAAGGGCGTGATGTGGCTTTGGGTGCTGGGAAATTAATTGGGGAAAGCTCTTTGGACTGGGGCAGGATTTTAGGAAAAATAATCAGTGGTACTTAGCGAGCACTTACTCTGTGCAGAGCACTGCACTAAATGCTTGGGAGAGTACAGTATAACAGTTGACTGACATTTCCCGCTTACAGTCTAGGTGGGGGACACAGATGTTAATATAAATAATTTATAATAGAAATAAATGATTACAATATAAATAATTTATAATAATAGTGGTGTAAAAGTGCTTACTGTGAGCCAAGCATTGTACTAAGCTCAGGGTAGATTCAAGATAATCAGTTCAGACACAGTCCCTGTCCCATGAGGGAGAACAGGTATTTCACCCCCATTATATAGGTGAAGACACTGAGACATAGAGAAGTTAAATGACTTGCTCAAAGTCATTCGGCAGGTAAGCGGTGGAGCTGGGATTAGAACCCAGGTTATTTGGTGTCCAGGCCTGTGCTCTTTCCTTTAGGCCAGTTGAAGGTGGGGAGAACTGGGGTCTGCCCCTTGCGGGGAACTGTGTGAGCGAAGAGATCGAGGCAGAATGATGTGCGGCTAGAAGGTGGACTTGGGTGGAGCAGAAACAGCCTCCCACTGGGCCTTGGGGTGTTTCTGATGACATCCAGCTAGGCGGGGGGGCAGGGTAGGGGGCCGGGTGGTACATGGGGGGCTGGGCAGGAGGCCAGGTGGTGCACGGGGGTCCAGGTGGGAGGCCAGAAAGTTCGCAGGGTGCCAGGTGATGCACGGAGGGCTGAGAGATGCATGAGGAGGCCAGGCAGGGGACTGGGTGGTGCACGGGGGGCCGGGCGAGGAACTGGGAGATGCATGGGGGTACCCGTAACTCCTGAAGCCACGGGCATGGGTGGATCCCGGAGCCCAAGCCAGAGACCGATGTCAGATCCCTGAAACTGGAGTCCCGCTCTGCAGGGACCACAGGGCTCCCCGGTTCTGGCTGGCCACGGGGTCCTGGGGCCCAGCTCTTGGAGGTCTGGGGTGGACGCCCCCAGATCCAACTGTGATTCCAGGGTGTTAACGGGGAAATTAGCCTGTGTGCTGCAGCGTGTTAATATGAGCACCGTTATGAGAAGCAGCGTGGCGTAGTGGATAGAACATGGGCCTGGGAGTCAGAAAGTCATGGGTTCTAATCCCATCTCTGCCATTTGTCTGCTGTGTGACCTTGAACAAGTCATTTCACTTTTCTGGGCTTCAGTTACCTTATCTGTAAAATGGGGATGGAGACTGTGAGTCCCACGGGGGACAGGGACTGCGCCCAGCCCAATTTGCTTGTACCCATCCCAATGCTTAGTAGAGTGCCTGGCACATAGTAAGCACTTAATAAATACCATAATAATAGTTATTATTATTATTAATGTCTGTGACACATTAGCATGTTAGCAAGTTGGCATGGAGTGTTAGAGAGTTAGCATGATGTGGTAAGCAAGTGCACCATAAAAGCATAATTGTGGTATTGAGAGTTTATTAAGTGCTTATTTTTTATTTATTGAGCACATTCATTTATGTATATTAATGTCTGTCTCCCCCTCTAGGCTGTGAGCTCGTTGTGGTGGGGGAACGTGTCTGTTGTTGACTTGTACTCTCAAAGTGCTCAATATAGTGCTTTGTACACAGTAAGCACTCAATAAATATGATTGAATGAATGAACAACATACTAAGTACTATAGTAAGTTTTGGGGTAGGCACAAAATAATCAGGACCCCCACAGTCCCTGTCCCACGTGGGCTTTACAGTCTAGAGGGAAGGGAGAACAGGAAACTGAGACTCAGAGAAGTTAAATGACTTGCCCTAAATCCCACAGTGTGCAAGTGGCAGAACCAGGATTAAAACTCAGGTCCTTAGATGCCCAGGCCCTTGTTCTTTCCACTAGGACAAAGTGCTCCATGATGAGTTGGCATGTGCATCCTATGCATTCTAGCATGTTAGCATGCGCATCGTGTCGGGCGATTCCACCGGATAATGTTGGGTCCATTGGCCTCACTCCTTCCTTTGTCAAATTAATCAGATGCTAATGGATTAACACACTTATCAAAGGCAACTGTCACCATGCACAAAACAGATATAATTTCAAGTGAGATCTAGAAACTCCTTGGGGAAGAACACTTCCTGCACCTGAAACAGCCGGAAGTGCGGGAGGGGGAAAATTCTTCAGATGGAGCCGTGCCTCCTGCTGAAGAGAAACATGGAGACAAAGGCCTGTCCTACATGACCTTTCATTCATTCAATAGTATTTATTGAGCGCTTACTATGTGCAGAGCACTGTACTAAGCGCTTGGGATGAACAAGTCGGCAACAGATAGAGACAGTCCCTGCCGTTTGACGGGCTTACAGTCTAATCGGGGGAGACGGACAGACGAGAACAATGGCAATAAACAGAGTCAAGGGGAAGAACATCTCGTAAAAACAATGGCAACTAAATAGAATCAAGGCGATGTACAATTCATTAACAAAATAAATAGGGTAACGAAAATATATACA
This sequence comes from Ornithorhynchus anatinus, assembly GCF_004115215.2. Taxonomy (NCBI): domain Eukaryota; kingdom Metazoa; phylum Chordata; class Mammalia; order Monotremata; family Ornithorhynchidae; genus Ornithorhynchus; species Ornithorhynchus anatinus. The sequence continues at coordinate 325,387 of NC_041728.1, read as the reverse complement.
GTTGAGCGGACGAGTACAGTGCTGTGGGGATGGGAAGGGAGAGGTGGAGGAGCAGAGGGAAAAGGGGAAAATGAGGCTTTAGCTGCGGAGAGGTAAAGGGGGGATGGCAGAGGGAGTAGAGGGGGAAGAGGAGCTCGGTCTGGGAACGCCTCTTGGAGGAGGTGATTTTTAAGTAGGGTTTTGAAGAGGGAAAGAGAATCAGTTTGGCGGAGGTGAGGAGGGAGGGCGTTCCGGGACCGCGGGAGGACGTGACCCGGGGGTCGACGGCGGGATAGGCGAGACCGAGGGACGGCGAGGAGGTGGGCGGCGGAGGAGCGGAGCGTGCGGGGTGGGCGGTAGAAAGAGAGAAGGGAGGAGAGGTAGGAAGGGGCAAGGTGACGGAGAGCCTCGAAGCCTAGAGTGAGGAGTTTTTGTTTGGAGCGGAGGTCGATAGGCAACCACTGGAGTTGTTTAAGAAGGGGAGTGACATGCCCAGATCGTTTCTGCAGGAAGATGAGCCGGGCGGCGGAGTGAAGAATAGACCGGAGCGGGGCGAGAGAGGAGGAAGGGAGGTCAGAGAGAAGGCTGACACAGTAGTCTAGCCGGGATATAACGAGAGCCCGTAATAGTAAGGTAGCCGTTTGGGTGGAGAGGAAAGGGCGGATCTTGGCGATATCGTAGAGGTGAAACCGGCAGGTCTCGGTAACGGATAGGATGTGTGGGGTGAACGAGAGGGACGAGTCAAGGATGACACCGAGATTGCGGGCCTGAGAGACGGGAAGGATGGTCGTGCCATCCACGGTGATAGAGAAGTCTGGGAGAGGACCGGGTTTGGGAGGGAAGATGAGGAGCTCAGTCTTGCTCAGTCGGCGGGCCGACATCCAGGTGGAGACGTCCCAGAGGCGGGAGGAGATGCGAGCCCGAAGGGAGGGGGAGAGGACAGGGGCGGAGATGTAGATCTGCGTGTCATCTGCGTAGAGATGGTAGTCAAAGCCGTGAGAGCGGATGAGTTCACCGAGGGAGTGAGTGTAAATGGAGAACAGAAGAGGGCCAAGAACTGACCCTTGAGGAACTCCAACAGTTAAAGGATGGGAGGGGGAGGAGGCTCCAGCGAAGGAGACCGTGACCTCTTGAGCTCCCTCCCAGCTCAAGAATTCTAAGGGTTGCTTTCTACCAGAAAGAACTAGAAGAGTTCTGCTGAGGCAGGAAGGGAGCAAGGTTAGGAAGGAGGGAGAGGAATAAGACTAGGAAGGAGAAGCAGCACGGCTTAGTGGATAGAGCATATACATTCATTCGAACTTATTGAGCACTTACTGTGTGCAGAGCACTGTACCAAGCGCTTGGAAATTACAATTCAGCAACAAATAGAGACAATCCCTACCCAACAGCGGGCTCACAATCTAGAAGGAGGTTTGGGAGTCAGAAGAACCTGGGTTCTAATCCTAGCTCCACCACTTGTCTGGTGTGTGATCTTCAGCACTTAGAACAGTGCTTTGCACACAGTAAGTGCTTAACAAAAAACATTGTTATTATTATTATCTTGGGCAAGTCACTTCACTTCTCCGGCTCAGTTACCTCAAAGCTGTAAAATGGGGATGAAGACTGTGAGCCCCATCTGGGCCAGGGACTGAGTCCAACCTGATTAACTTGGATCTATCCCAGTGCTTATCCCACTGCCACATAGCATTTAACAAGTACCATAATTAAGGAGGGAGAGGAGCAAGGTTAGGAAGGAGGGAGAAAGCTGATCGGGCACCATAAAGCCAAGGGTGAGGAGGTTCTGCTCAATGCGGAGGCGGATGGGCAACAGCTGGAGGTTTTTGAGGAGTGCGAGATGTGCACAGAATGATTTTTAGAAAAATGACCGGGCAACAGAGTGAAGTAGAGACTGGAGAGGGGAGAGACTGGAGACAGGGAGGTCAGGGAGGGCAGATACAGTAGTCGAGTTGAGAATTGGCAAGAGCTTTGGCTCAGCTTGGCAGTAGTTGAGATGCAGAGGAAGGGGATGGTTTTGAAGGTGTTGTAGAGATAGAAGAACTGATAGGATCCAGTAGATGACTCAGTAGACCGGTGGAAAGAGAGGGAGGAGTCCAGGATACTGTTGAGGTTTCAGCCTGGAGACATGGGAAGGGTGGTGGTGTTGGTTACAGTCCTACCAGACATATTTTTCTAAACTTTTCAGGATCCGGGGCCCGGCACTGGGGCCTTGAGCCCCGAGTCAGAGAATTGTGGGGACATGTGAAGGACGGAGTCTTTATATTTATTTGTACCACTGTCCGTCTCCCCCCTCTAGACTGTAAGCTCATTGTGGGCAGGGAATATGCCTCTTTATTGTTGGATTGTACTCTCCCAAGCGCTCAGTATAGTGCTCTGCACACAGTAAGTGTTCAATAAATACGATTGAATGAATACCCCCAATCCAGTATAGATAAGGCAGATATGTGCAGAATCGAGACCCAGAGAGGCTGTGTTGGGGCCGGGGAGCATCTTTGGCTAGGGGTGGTGTGGAAGCAAGGAGGGAAGCGATGCCTTAGCCCCTCCAGTTTGCCCCTGCCAGCCTCGTCCTCCCAGTCTTACGCCCCCAGGCTGCCTCTCCCTCCCAGCCTGGACTCCCCAATCTGGTCCCCCACGACCCTCAGCCTGCCCCCTCGCAGGTTTCCCCTTGGGCGGTCTGGGGGCTGACTCACTTCTGATCTGAGCAACCCAGAGACATGGGGGCCACTGGGTGCATGGAGAGCCCCAACCCCTTGGCAAGTCTGTGCAAGTGGTTGCTTCGGTTTAAGTTTGTTTGCTTTATAGTATTCATTAAGTGCTCATTGTGTTCTAATCACTGTTCTTAACGTTGGGGTAGGTACAAGTTACTCAGGCCAGTTACAATCCTTGTCCCACATGGGGCTCATAGTCTAAGTAGGAGAGAGAATCCCTATTTTGCAGTTGAGGAAATGGAGGCACAGAGAAGTGGAGTGACTCATCCAAGGTCACACAGCAGGCAATATGACAAGTGTGTCTCCAGCCCAGCAGAGAGCTGGGACTTGGCCCACTTCGGTGTGAACCTGCTGGGCTGGGCTGGGCTCGGCTCTCGGCTCCTTCTCTTAAGTGTCCCGCCCAAGGCTGCTGGGACTAGAACCTGGGTCTTCTGACTCCCATTCCCCTTCTTTCTCTCCACTAGTCCAAAAGATTGCACAGCAACCAGGCAGAGCTGAGACTTGAACTTGGGTCTTCTCACTCTCAGCCCCGTGTTCTGTCCACCAGCCCAGAGAAGTTAAGTGACTTGCCTGAGGTCATACAGCAGGCCCAGGGCAGAACGGGGATTAGAACCCAAGTCTCCTGCCTCCCAGTCCTGGGCGATCTCCACTATGGTGCACTGCCCCCGGTCTGTCTGCCTGTCTCCCTGGTGACTCTGCTGGTCCCTTCTGGCGCTCTGACAATATTCGTCACTGTGTCTGGGGTCTGCCCTTTCCCCTCTCTAGCCTCAGTTCCTTCCCCCGGACATGGAGAGCAGTCAATCACAATATTTGAGCACTTACTGTGTGCAGAGCACTGTAGTAAGTGCTTGAGATCACAAGCCCTGTCTCCCCCTAATTCTAGGAATTCTGGGGGTCCCAGGAGATGGGTCTAGCTCCTGCGGCTGCTGTTGCAAACCTAGATCTGGGCCCCCTTCCCCACCTCCACACCAACTTCCGTTCTGGTGGGCCAGGGTTCTGCCGTGTTGCACCAAAACAGAAGGGAAGGAAGTTGTTTTCTCTCCTTGTCTGAGGGCTCCAGAAGTCACCCAATAAAACCAGTTCCTGAAAACAATACTACATTCACAACTCTGAAAGCACAACTCCCCCTTCCCTGCTGTTCCCTCCACCCACCCCCGCCACCCCCACCAGGCCCTCCACCTCCACGCCCAGGCCCTGAATCCCCCTCCAAACTCTCTGGCTTCCTTTCCCCCTTTCCCTACCATTCGGTAGCAGCATGGCTCAGGGGAAAGAGCCCGGGCTTGGGAGCCAGAGATCACGGGTTCGATTCCCGGCTCTGCCACTTGGCAGCTGTGTGACTGTGGGCAAGTCACTTAACTTCTCTGTGCCTCAGTTACCTCATCTGTAAAATGGGGATGAAGACTATGAACCTCATGCGGGACAAATTGATTACCTTGTATCTCCCCCAGCGCTTAGAACAGTGCTCTGCACATAGTAAGCGCTGAACAAATACCAACATTATTATTATTATTATTTATTGAGCACTTACTGCGTGCAGAGCACTGTACCCTACGCTTGATACCACAGAATAAGTAGACACTAACCCTACCCTCTAGGGGGAGACAGACACTGAAACGAATTAGGAGGCAGCGAAGCCTAATGGAAAGAACTCAGGCCCGGGTGTCAGGAGACAGGCATCTAGTCCCAGTTCTGCCACTTGCCCACTGGGCGACCTAAGGCGATCAATCACCTAACTTCCTCGAGCCTCATCTATAAAACGGGGATGAGATCCCTCCTCTCCCTTGCCCCAAGACTGAGCCCCAAGCAGGATGGGGACCATGCTGGACCTGATTGGCTTGCCTAGACCCCAGCGTTTGGCACATGGTAAGCACTCCCTGCCTGCTGCTATTGTGATTATCGCCGTTCCTGAGTTGAAGCATACGTGGCAGGGTTTTACAGTCTCCTGACTGTAAACTAGTTGGGGACAGGGAATGAGTCTGTATATTGTCATAGTGTATTCTCTCAAGGGCTTAGTATAGTGCTCTGAACACGGTAAGCGCTCATTAAATATGACTGAATGATTGAATGGTTTGGCCAGCCATGGCCGGGAAGAAGTGAGGGGGCCTTGGGAGTCTGCTGATGTTCAAGGGGCACAGAAGGGCCGGACAGGGATGGTATTTTTGGCTCCCAGATCTCTCTCTCTCTCTCTCCCAGAGGTCTCCTGGGGTGGCAGTTCCTTCTCTCCCTCCCTCCCCTCAGCCCAGGCTCTCCTCCCATCCTGGCTCTGTGGTTCCGACTCTGTAGTCCCGGCTGCGTGGTTCTGACTCTCAGGTCTCCCCTCCGGTGGATCTGCTCTAGGTGGACGGTGATGTCCACATTCCCCCAGCTGTCACCTCAAGGAACCCCGCACCAGCGTGCTCCATTCTCAGAGTCACATCTTCTTGTCCTCCCCAGTCCAGCAGGGACTCCCTGGACCTGTACTGGGACCACCTGGTGTAATAGGGCCAAACGGTGGAACTTACTGACCGCTTACTGCGTGCAGAGCACTTTACTGAGCACTTGGGAGACTGCGATAGAGTCAAAAAGCACTAACCCTGCCCTCGAGAAGCTTGCAGTCTAGAGGGGGAAGACAGATACTAAAATGCAGTGCAAGAAGGAAGGAGCAATAGAGCATAAAGAAACATATGTAAGAGCTGGCCGTGGGGGAACGTGGCGGTGGAGCTGCAGCTGTGGCCTCGGCGTCGACTGGAGGTTGGCAAGGGGGCAGAAGTGGGGTCTTGGGGAGGGGGAGCTGGTGATGACGCAGGCCCTCCTTGGCCCCCGCACCACACGGGCACCACGCTTCTCCAGCTGTGCCTTGGCTTCCAGGGGGTTGGATGGATTAATGGCTGACGGGCTGGGGAGGACGAGGCTGGGCAGGGGAGGGGAGGTGGCGGGAGAGGATCGCAGGGCTGGATCTCAGAGAGCCGGGCACTCAGAAGGAGGGAGGTGGTGGAGCTTTTCAAACCATTGAGTCCCTGAGAATGTGCCAGGCTGCACATGCCCCTTCCCCTGTGGCTGGGAGTAGAGGCTCATGCTCATGGCTTGGGGCGGGGGGGAGGTGGGAGGGGGTAGGAGGAGAGTGCTTGACTGTGGATGTGACAACGGCATTAGTCTGGACTGAGGTGCCCGAGGCCGGGCCTGGGAGTCAGAAGGACCTGGGTTCTAGTCCTGGTACCTCTAGTCATTTGTTGGGCGTCCCTGGGCGAGTCACTTACTCTATGCCTCTTGCCTCATCTGTAAAATGGGGATTAGGACCCCAACAAGCCCCATGTGGGACACGGACCGTCTCCAACCTTATTATCTCATACCTACTCCAGCTCTTAGAACAGCGCCTGGCAAACAGTAAGTTCTTAACAAAAACCCTAAAAAAAAAAGAGTGGCTTATCCTCTCGGGGTCCGTTTCCTCCCCCTGTACATTAGGGGAATCGGCCTCTGCCCCTCTGGGCTTCCGGGGGTCCACGGGGAGCTGGGGGTGGGGGGCTTCTCTGGATGGGGGCCAGGTCCCGATGGCCGGCAGGTCTCTAATCCCTGCTCTTCGGGGGGTGCCGGCCAGCCGGAGGGATGGAGGGAGGGAGGCCGGGGGCGAGGGGGGTTTCCTCCCGCCGCCGACTAGGCCCCGCCACCCTGCAGCCCTCCGGGCTCCGAGAGGTTAATCCTGCCTCACGCGGTTAAACCGCAGTCAGCTGGAGGGGGGGGGGACGGGGAGGAGAAGCGGGACGAGGAAGAGTCACTTGGCAAATTGGCCGGACTGGACGGACGGGAGTCCCCTCGGACTCTCCGGCGGCGACCTCCCTCCATCCCGACCCCCTGACCCTCGACCCCCGGACCCGGCGGACGACGGCGCCCGGGCCTAGCGACGGAGAGAGCAGGTAGAGCGCGGGCCGAGCGAGGGTCGGAGCCGGACGGCCGGGAGGGACCCCTGGGTCCGGCGGTGAGCCCCCTCCCCTCCCTCTCTGTCTCTCCCCTCTCTCTGTCGCCACGTGACCGTGGGAGAGTGGACGGAGCTGGGCTCTCCGGGCTCCCACCCGGGCGGGGGCCCAGCTCTGTGCGCCGAGGCTGCACACGTGTGTTCACACACGCTTGGCACATACACGCACACATCCCCTTCCACCACCCCAGGATGGAGGAACGCGGGGCTGCACCTAGGTCGCCTGAGCACAGAGGGTGCGGGAGGGGAGAAAGGGACGGACCCCAGGTGACCACGGGGCTTGTGGACCCCGTCCCTGGCCGTGTGTGCCCCCTCCCCTTGTGCCCACCGTGCGATCCCCTGGTGCCCACCAGAGCCGCCGGCACCACTGCCGTGCGGTTCCCGGCCGGGACCCTTGGAAGAGCAGCGGTTAGAGATCTGGATCTGGCCCCCCCTCCCCACTCAGCCTGCTGCCCCTCCCATAGGGTTGGGGGATGTTCCCGTGTCCCTGCTGCTGTCTGTCCCTAACCCCTACGGGCACCTGCACACTCACACACACAGACACAGACACACTCAGCCCGAACTTCCTGTGATTAACTATCTTACGCCTGCACATGGTCTGAAAGTCAAAGGGCTATGAGTGTATACATAAAAACAAACTCATGGTCTGTACGAGCTGGGAACATCCGCACAAGTGCACACATGTGGCCCCTATATGCTGGGATGATGACGATGATGTTGATGATGGCATTTGTTAAGCGCTTACGATGTGCCGAGCCCTGCTCTGAGCGCTGGGAGAGATACAAGGTAATCGGGTTGTCCCACGTGGGGCTCACGATCTTAATCCCCATTTACAGATGAGGTAACTGAGGCCCAGAGAAGTGAAGTGACTGGTCCAAAGTCACACAGCTGATCGGTGGCGGAGCCGGAATTAGAACCCGTGACCTCCGACTCCCAAGCCCGTGCTCTTTCCACTAAGCCACGCTGCTTCTCTACATGTGTGTGCATGTGTGCACATACGGTCTGCGTATGCTAGGGGGCCCGGGTCCACACAAGCATACACATCTGTAGTCCCGGGTTGGGCCTAGAGAAACTCTCAGGCTGAGAGCTACCTAGCGAATGACCCCAACGTGCAACGTCCTTGAGAAGGCTGGCAGGAGAGGCGTCTCTGGGGCTGGAAGGACACTGGGCCTATTGTCCATCCTGCTGCTGGGCCCCCCCTCCTCCTCTTTGTTCTCCTCCTCCTCCTCCTCACTCTCTGTGCTGGGTAGGGGCTGGGCCCGGCTAGGCTGGGTGGGTGTTGGGCCATCGGGGTTCTCGGAGGGGATCATGAGACTCTGGGGGCTTTAATCTATCTCAGGGTCATGGACATTGGGGGAGGGGGGGCTGACTTGGCCATTGTGGTTGGAGGACTGAGCCTCTGGACCGTGCTCCTTTCTCTTTCAGCAGAGTTTCCGTACCTCTGCAGGTTTCTAAAAAAAGGTATGTGTATGCCTGTATGTGTGCACGCTCATGCATGCACAAGAGTCCATCTTTTCGTGTGTTTGTGCCGGGGAGGAAGCAGTGATGGCCTTGCCTCTGTCTGGGTGCATTGGTGATCCTGGCTCCTTCCCCCTTGCCCTCCCCCACTTCTCATCCCTTCCTCCCCTCCTCTAGCCTCCTCCCACTAATAATAATAATAATGGTGACACTTGTTAACAATATTTTTGTTATCATTATCATGATAGTAGCTTAGTACTTAGTAGGGAGAGAGAACAGTTAGTGAATTCCATTTTCCAGATGCAGAAACTGAGGCCCAGAGAAATGAAGTGATTTGCCCAAGGACACAAAGCAGGCAAGTGGCAGAACTCAGATTAGAATCCAGGCCTTCTCACTACTAGACCCACGCTCTTTCCAGTAGGCCAGTGCTGCTTGTTAAGCAATTCCTTTGTGCTGACCTCCTCCCTCCCCAGACCCCCTCCAGTCAGAAGTTATCCTGTGTCAAAGGAAGGGCTTCCTGAAGGCTGTGAGGACTCAGGAGGTCTTAGCGAAGGGCTGTTGCCCGGCAGATGTGGAGGGGGAGGGGGAAGAACTACAAGCATGGTGGGAACGGCCTGAGCAAAGGGTCACAGTGGCTGGAGTTGAAGAGTCAAGCCCCCGTCAAGTGGGAATCTGAGGGGAGCGTGGAGAGTGATCAGGGGAGCGGCGGGTTCCGAGAGCCGGAGGGTAAGATGGGCAGAGCCGTCCGAGAGCCTGGAAGCTGGGGCTCAGCATGTCTGCCCAATGAGGGGGAAGCTGAGCAGCCGGCTGGGGGCTTCGGGAACGGGGCAAGGAGTGGTGAGCAACTTTTCGCTGGACAGAATAATAAGAACTGTGGTACTTGTTAAGCTTACAGTGTGCCAGGCACCTTACTAAACGTTGGGGTGAGTACAAGCCATTGGGTGGGACACAGTCCCTGTCCCACGTGGAGCTCACAATCTCAATCCCCCTTTTACAGATGAGGGAACTGAGGCACAGAGAAGTGAAGTGACTTGCCTATGGTCACCCAGCAGACAAGTGTTGGAGCCGGGATTGGAACCAACGATCTTCTGACTCCTAGGCCCATGCTCTAACCACTACACCACATTGCATCTCAAGTGGATGCGTCCTGGAGCAAGAGGATATGCAGGGTTGGAGTTTAGGAGAGAGGTCGGGGCTGGAGAGGAAAATTTGGGATCCATCCTTACAGAGGTGGTGGAGAGTTAAAATCATGCGGAAGGCTGAGCCCCTCGACAAAGTGGACGTAGAGCCGAAAGAGCAGTCGGCCAATATCAGTCAATCATTGATATCAGTCAATCATTGCTTACTGGGTTCAGAGCAGTGAACTGAGCACTTGAGAGAGCACAACACAACAGAGTTGGTAGACAGGTTCCCTGACCACAAGGAGCTTATGATCGATCTAGAGCGAGACAGACTTTAAAATAATATGTAGATATGAGCATAAGGGCTGTGAGGTTGAGGGTGGGGTGAATGTCAGGCATGGTTTAGTGGAAAGAGCACAGGCTTGGGAGTCAGAGGATATGGGTTCTAATCTCGGCTCCTCCACTTGTCTGCTGTGTGACCTTAGGCAAGTCACTTAACTTCTCTGTGCCTCAGTTCCCTCATCTATTAAAATGGGGATTAAAAGTGTGACTCCCATGTGGGACAACCTGATTACCCTGTACCCACCCCAGATCTTAGAGCAATGCTTGGCACGTAATAAGCACTTTACAAATACCATAATAATAATAATATTTTTAAAAGGCCTCTTGGAGGAGATGTGATTTGTAATAAGGTTTTGAAGGTGGGGAGAGTGGTGGTCTGTTGGATATGAAAGGGGAAGGAGTTCCAGGCCAGAAGGTGGATGTGGGCAAGCGGTTGATAGTGAGACAGACAAAATCAAGGTACAGTGAATAAGTTGGCATTAGAGGGGTGAAATATATGTGTTAGGTTGAAATAGATTTGTGTAGTAAGTTAGGAGTGGGCGAGCTGATGGAGTGCCTTAAAGCTGAAGGTAATGAGTTTCTCTTTAATGTGGAGGTGGATGGGCAACCAGTGGAGAGTCTTGGGAAGTGGGGGGTGGTATGTGGACTGAATTTTTTTTTTTTTTAGAAAAATGATCCTGGCAGCAGAGTGAGGTATGGACTGGAGTGGGAAGAGACAGGAGGCAGGGAGGTGAGTGAGGAAGCTGATGTAGTTGTCAAGGCAGGATAGGGTAGCAGGTTAGATGGAGAAGAAAAGGCGGATTTTAGCAATGATGTGAAGGTTGAACCGGCGGCATTTGGCAACAGATTGAATTTGTGGGTTGAATGAAAGAGATGAGTTGAAGACATTGCCAAGACTACAGGCTTGTGTCACAGGGAGGATAGTGGTATACTACGTTATTACTCACTGGGTGCTTTCAGTGTGCAGAGCACTGTGCTAAGTGCTGAGGGGAGTACAAGAGAGTTAGTAGAAGTGATCTCTGCACCTCAAGAAGCTTGTAGTCTCCCCGAGGAGATGATAAAATATATTACAGGTAAGGGGAAGGAAGAGTCTAAGGATATATACCTAATGAGACAGTAAAATATAGTACAGGTAGAGGGAAGGAAGAATATAAGGATATGCACGTAAGTTCTAGCTAGGTTGTGTGTGTGTGTGTGTGTGTGTACCCAAGTGCTTAGGTGACGTGGCGGTGTTGCAGTGGCTAGTGGGGGATTGAGGGAGGGGGGAAGTGGAGTTGCTTCTCCTGCTGTCGCTCATTCTCCTCACGCGTCCCACCCGGCGAAGCTGCGTTGAGGTGAGCAGATCTTCAATGGCGTAGACAGACGGTATTCCCGATCTTCTTCTGGACTGCAAGCTCGTTATAGGCAAGTGACATGTCTGCTAATTCTTTTGTACTGTACTCTCCTAAGCGCTAGTATAGTGCTCTACACATAGTAAGTGCTTAATATATACCATTGATTGATTGATTCAGAGTCCGGGATCCTGAGTGACCATCTGATCTGGAGCCTGGTCTGTTAGTGCTACCGATGGGACTGCCTGAGGAACCGGATATGGCACCTGCAGGGTGCCTTGACATCCCAACTCTAAGGAAGTCAGGGCAGTGCCGCAACTATGTCCACCTCGAGTTTGGTCGAGAGCCCAATACCCCACTGCCGCCACCCTCCGTCTGGCCATCTCCCGGAGGATGTGCCGGCCTTCTCGATTTGGTTTTCCACTAACTTGTCTTTCAGCGCATCGCCGGTCAGTGTGCTGCCTCAGTGACAGAGCTCTGTGGTGGCGGCGGTGAGCTCCTGGTGGCCCATATGCAGTTTTGGGGCCGGGGTGGGAAGGGCAGTGCAGCATCCCTGGTGTGGGTGGATCCACCGGCTCAGTTTTCTTTCGATTCTGTTCAGTCCGTGGCGCCTGGCTGATTTGGAGAAATCATTTGCATGGTCTCCTGGGTGTGGGTGCTGGCACCTGCAAACAGCAAATTCTGAGTGACTGTTTCTAAGAGTTTGACTGGGGGATTGTGAGTCCATTGGGTAAGGCCTCTTGGAGGTTGGATTTTAGGAGGGCTTGAAAACAGCAAGAGCTGGTGGTCTGGAGGGTTTGCCGGTTAGGGAGTTCTAGGTTGGGGGAACAGCACTAGCGAGAGGTCAGGCCGGGGGCCGGGTGGCCAGTGAAGCAGCTGAAACGATCTTCTCAGCGGGATATGACCCTGGCTCGGACCAGGGTAGTCACCTTTTAGGTGGAGAGAAAGGGATGGATCTGGGTGATGCCGTGGAGAAAGGACCGGCCAGATTTGGCAGTAGATTGATGTGGAGAGGGGGGCTGAGGGTCACAGTGAGGTTGGGAGCCACAGGACAGGTCAGGAGAGCGACATGTTGCTGTCTGAGCGAACAATCAGACACTGAGAGCCTTTGGGAGTTGGTGTGAGGACAAAGAACCCTGGCTAGTTTTGAATTAGCATCCCAGAGAGTTGCACTAGACCCCCCTGTGTCTCAAGGGAGTCTAGCGCAGGTTCAAACCAACAGCAGAAAACACCTCTTCCCCCAGCGAGGGGTAAAGACAGGGATTCCCTTCCCACAGGGAGCGGTGTGGTTGGAGGCACCAGCATCTCAGGAGGGAGTTATATCCATCTGGAGATGAGTGTCAGTGCTGGACCACTGGGGGAAGAGTCAGGGATGGAGAAGGGAGAGTCAGGGGTGTTGAATGATCTGTGCTGGACTGCTGGGGGAGAGTCAGAGTCAGAGATGGAGAGGAGAGAGTCGGGAGGTTGGATGGTCCATGCTGGGTCACTGGAGAAGAGTAAGGGATAGAGAGGGGAGAGTCATTGCTACTTATATGTCTGTGTTTGATCACTGGGGAAGAGCCAGGGTTGTTGGATGGCCCATGATTGCTCACTGGCCGAGAGTCAGGGATATCGAATGGTCCATCATTAACCATGTGGGTGAGTGACTGGGACGGTTACCCGCACACGGTTCTTCCAGTCATCCTGGTGCTGCTGTTGGAGGACAAAGTCCGGAGTTGACTGGGCCGAGGGCTGAGCCAGGAGTGAGGATTGCTGATGGTTTAAGTCCTGCTGCACTGCCCAAGGTCAGAAGCAATGAAGAGGAAAATCGTGCAGTCCAGGCGGATTTGCTTGGCAAAGGAAACCCACCTGCCCACGAAGCACAGACTGCCCCAGCCTTCCCAGCCTGCTTTGCGTGGAGGAATGGAAGTGGTGGTGTTTGTCCAGACCCCAATCCTTGATCTGGGCTTGTCTTCCAGCAACAGAAGAAATGTTTTTGTTTGCTAGCGTGCCCGGGGAGATGTCGCCAGGGAGCCACGAACACTGACCTGGCAGCGCACCCACGGCTGCGGAGCTGGACCCGTTCCAGGAGCTGCTGAGACCAAAGTCAGTTTGGGATTGCGAAGCAGGACGACTGCAGGCCCGTGTTCCTGTCCCGACTCGACTCCCTGCTAGACGGGGCCATCGCTCCGAGTCCCTCGGCGCTGACCAATCTGGGCCTCTATTCCTCTCCCTCCTCTTGCTCCTCGACAGTTGACTGTTAATGCTGCTGCTAGAGTGTGGGGGGGAACTTACCCGCTTGAATTTTATTTCCTAAAATCTGCCTACTGGCTTAGCAAGCGCTTGCAGCCTCCCACAGCACCATGTGTGTGCTGAGTGCCGGGGATTGGGCCTGGCTGATCAGACCCGAGCAGACTGTCCCCCCAGACCTCCAAGGGCTCGGGGTTCTAGCATTGTTGTGACCCCTCACAACTGGCGCTGGCTCCGTTTAAAGCCGGCATCGGAGCCAGAGCCAAGCAGATAACCAAGTTATGTTTGTGGGGGGATGTTGTGGGGTGAGGAAGGAGGACTAACCCAAACCAAGTGGCCTCAGATGTTGTTTTGGAAGATTAGAAACTGCTGGAGGTGGTGGGGGCCAGTAGGGAGGTTGAGTGGAGATTCTGTGGGGTGGCAGGGGAGGCGCATGAGGGGAAAGAGCCCTAGGAGGAGAGAGAACTCTAGGGGTTGGGGAAGATATTGGGAGGGGTGGGGAGAGAGCTGGTGGAGTTATGGGGTGAGGCCAGGAGGGAAGAGAGGTGTCAGGGAGTGGGGGAAAGGTGACAGTCCTGCCCCTATATAGTGTGTGTGTCTGGCCATTGCAAGACTCAGCTGCTTTCCTTTGGCAATGAAGGCAGCCAGAGAGTCAGATGAAGGGACTACGCCTTTTCTGGCTCAATGTGGGAATTTAACTATTGACAGTGCCCCTGGTACCCTCTTCCACATCCAGCTCCTCCTCAGCAATGGGCCTGTGAGGGCTTAGGTGATGCTGAAGTGGCAGTAGGGAACCAGGTGGGAATAAGGTGGGAGGTTAGAAGTCAATCAGGAAAGATTTATTGGAGGAGATGTGATTTCAGGAGCAGGCGGTCTGCTCATTGTGAAGGGGGCATCTTTCCCATCTCTTCCAAGACAATGATTTCCTCCAGCACTTGGGCTATTTCTGAGCCTTTTCCCACACGCTGTCTTCCTCATGTCCACAGGATCAATCGCCCTGATCTCATGCCGCCAACCAAGGGCCTGCCCACGCCTGGCTTCTCTACTGGTTTGCCCCCACCTCGCGCTTCCCTCCCTGGTCCTTGTCTCTCCCAGGCTGTTGTCCGCACCTGTCTTTGGGACACCATGAGGCTCAGCAGCCCACTGATGGTTGTGACCTCAGTGATACTTTGGGACTGCACAAAGACATAGTTTGGGTGACCCCACTGGTCTCTCAGGACTGAAAGATCCCTACCTTTTCCAGTTTGAATGATAACCATAAGCTGAAACACGTTTTCTTATCAATCAATCAATCAGTGGTATTTATTGAGCATTTACTGTGCACAGAGCACTAAAGCACTTAAACTTATTCACACTCCTTAACATGCACATATAGAAGTCTGCTCAATTTATTTTTCTTGACTTCTCAAATTGAAAATAATTTTAAATATGTCTCCCCTGTTAGAGCGAAAGCACTTTGCAGGCAGAGAACATGTCACTTTTTTGTGCTGTACTTTCCAAACGCCTAGTACAGTGCCCAGCCCCAAGTGGACATTCAAATACTACTACTATTGCTAGGAGGAAGCAGAAACGTCGGGGCATGTGGTTGTGGGTGCTTACGTAAACAGATACGTCCGGAAGAGCCACGGGTGGTTGTGGGTATGTCGGTGTGCAATTGGCAGTTAGTAGAGGTGGTAGTTGGAGAGGGGGTGAAGCAAGAGGAGTTGTGCAAAGGCAAGGTTGATCATGGAAACAGGCAAAAGCACTTCCCTACTTGGGCTTCAGGAATTCCACCAGCGGAGGTGAGTCTCCTCCTACAGGACTGGGATCATTTTGCTGTTTTACCTCGTTTCACAGGTTTCTTTCAACTGCTATTAATTTTGTGGTCAGTACAAGGGCTCTTTTGTGGCTCAGTGGAAAGAGCACAGGCTTAGGAGTCAGAGGTCATGGGTTCTAATCCCCACTCTGCCACTTATCAGCTGTGTGACTGTCACTTCACTTATCTGGGCCTCAGTTACCTCATCTGTAAAATGGGGATGAAAACTGTGAGCCTCACGTGGGACAACCTGATTACCCTGTATCTACCCCAGCGCTTAGAACAGTACTCTGCACATAGTAAGCGCTTAACAAATACCAACATTATTATTATTATTATTACTTGACTTCTCGGTGCCTCAGTTACCTCATCTGTAAATGGGGATTAATTAATGTAGGTATTTGATTAAGACTGTGAGCCTCAAGTGGGACAACCTGATTACCCTGTATCTATCCTAGTGCTTAGAACAGTGCTTGGCACATAGTAAATGCTTAACAAATACCAACATTATTATTATTATTATTATTCCTTCCTGTATCTCTCTCTGTTCCAGGGCTCTCATACAGTAACACTAGCCAGTCGGTTCAAGAGAAGACACAGCTAAATGGTTGCTTTTATTATTATTATTATTGTTACAATTGATAATACTGATGATAATATAATAATAATTGTGGTATTTGTTAAGTGCTTATTGGGTGTCAAACAATGTGTGACAAGATAATCATGTTGGACACAGTTCCTGTCCCAAATAGGACTCGTAGTCTAAGGGAAAAGGAGAACATGTATTTAATCTCTGAGGCTCAGGGTGGCTTAGTGACTCGCCCGAGTTCACACAGCAGGCAGGTGGGAGAACTGGGATTAGAATCTGGGTCTCTTGATTCCCAAGGCCTGTGTTTTTTCCACTGCTCCTAATTCAGATTTCAAGCTTGAGGGGTTCCTTGGGCTCACCAGGCTTATATCTCAAGTGGCTCTGCCTGGAAACTAGAGGCACTTTGGATCTCAAACTAGTTAGAGAAATAGTCCGTGTAATTGTGAAAGTGTCACACAGATGCTTTTTAAAATTGGTACCAATGACTTGTCTGGGTTACTGCGAAGAATGACCTTTGATACAAAGGGACATAATAAATCATACCACTTCCTTTTTTTTTTGCTTAATTATACTGGCATTCTGGAAAGAAACCAAGGCTGTTGTATTCTTTCCACTGAGGGCTATGAATAATATTTCTGGAATTTGTAAAGTTCTCAGTTAGTTTCCAACCCGTAATCTGTAGTTGGACCCCATCTGCCTCGATTCCTCTGCTGAGCCATAACCCTCTGCTGCAGTTGCATTCAGTGTTTGCTTTATATTCCAATCTGGATGTTTTCTGTCTGATGTTTCCTATCCTCACTTCTGTCTCTTTAAGCCCACGGCTGCTTTCCTTCTTGTCCCTTCGGTGCTGGGGGCCGGGACTGGGGGTGGACTTGGTGGGCACTGACAGGATTGACCTTTGGGACCAGGTGGCCAGGATGGGTTTTCTGCCCCCTGTCTCCCAGGTCCTCCCTGAGTTTCCACTCTGGAAGTTGAGGCTCCGTGAATGCTAAACTAGTGTGAGGCTCTCTGGAGGCACTGCCGTTGACCGGAGATTGGATAACTGGGCAGCCATTGTGGAGCTCAGTGATTGGGAAAAGTGCATAAACAGATTTCTCCTTCCTCCTCAAGGTTGTTCCTACCCCACTACACCCCACACCTCTGACCTTCGTAGACAAAGTCATTTCTCGCTTACTTCGGTATCACAGACCAGTTTCCCAGGGTTTACCGCAGTGATCATAGCATGGGGAATCCTGTGGGCAGCAGGTGCTGGAGTCCAGTTGACCCTGATCCTGCCCTGTCAGGCTCAGGATCATAGCCTGAGTGGCTTAGTGGAAAGGGCACTGGCTTGGGAGTCAGAGGCCATGGGTTCTAATTCTGGCTCTGCTACTTGTTTGCTGTGTGACCTTGGGCAAGTCACTTCACTTTTCTGTGCCTCAGTTACCTCATCTGTAAAATGGGGATGAAGACTGTGAGCCCCACAGGGGACAACATGATCACCTTGTACTTACCCCAGCCCTTAGAACAGTGCCTGGCACACAGTGAGTGCTTAACAAATACCATCATAGAGAAGCACTGTGGCTCAGTGGAAAGAGCACGGGCTTCGGAGTCAGAGGTCGTGGGTTCGAATCCCAGCTCGGCCACTTATCAGCTATGTGACTGTGGGCAAGTCACTTAACTTCTCTGTGCCTCAGTTCCCTCATCTGTAAAATGAGGATGAAGATTGTGAGCCCCATGGGGGGCAATCTGATTACCCGGTGTCTACCCCAGTGCTTAGAACAGTGCTCTGCACATAGTAAGCACTTAACAAATACCAACATTATTATTATTATTATTATTATTGTGGCTGGCAGGTTGTGGCCAGGAGGTTGTGGCTGGCAGCTTGTGGCCGGAGCTGTGGTTACATCAATGCTTCTGGTGAGTCCATGATCTCTGCTTTAGGACATAATTGCCCTCAACCCACCTTACTCCCGGCCATGAGGGGAACTTGAGGCTTTCAGGTTAGTTCGCAGCCCCTCCCTTCCACCTACCCCATCTGCCGCACCTGCCTGGGAGTTGTCTGTCCCTGCCCTGCAGAGCGAAAGAGGCCATATCACCCAGGCTGGGGTCATTGTGGCCAAACTGGGGGCCCAGGAAGACTAGCCACAGGTAGGCACTCCCTGTCTCCCCTACTGGACACCAGTAATTCACTGGTGGAGAGAAGTCTGGGTCTGGTCTGAACTCCTATCCTGCCTGGCCTCCTTCCCCTTCCCTCTGCCTTCCCTGGCCTCTCCAGACCACCTTCCAATCCAATTTATCTGCCTCTCTTGACCTCCCTCCACAACCCTCTGCCTCTCTCAGCCTTCCTTGGGACTCCCTCTATCTCTCTGGCTTCCCCTGACCTCATGAATTCATTTAATCATATTTATTGAGTACTTACTCTGTGCAGAGCATTGTACTAAGTGCTTGGAAAGTACAATTCAGCAATAGAGACAATCCCTGCCCACACCGGGCTTACAGTCTAGAAGTGGGGAGACAGACATCAAAACAAGTAAACAGGCATCAGTATAAATAAATAGAATTATAGACACATACACATCAAAGCAAGGAAACAGGCAACTGTATAAATAGAATTATAGATATGCACATATATAAACAAGTGCTGAGAGGTTGGGAAAGAGGGTAGAGCAAAGAGAGCTAGTTGGGGTGATGTAGAGGGCAGAGGGAGCTTAGGAAAAGGGGGGCTTTTCCTGCAGCTAGTCTGGCTGCAGGAAGTGCTGCTGGTCACCAGCACCTCTTGGTCTTACTTGTACAGCTGGAAGGAGGAAGGGAAGGAGGCAGGAGGGAGGAAGAAAGGAAAGAGCATTTGGTCAGGGAAATTGATTGGGTTTTCTATGTGTCACATGGAAGGAAACTCCAACTGGCCATTGTGAGACGGCCTTGTCCTTGTCAGGTCAGGGCCTGCTTGGAATTTGGACTGAATTTATGCCACATTGTAGCGCCGTGGGGTAGGGATTGGGGTGGAGCTGGGCGGGTAGGCGGGGAAGGCCAGGGTGGTATTGGGGTGGAGCTATGGTGGGACCCCTTAGGGCCAAGCGTCTTCAATTTGATGCCATGTATTAAGAAGGGAGACCTGAAAGGAGCTTCATTCAATCATTCAATCGCATTTATTAAGTGCTTATTGTATGCAGAGCACTGTATGAAGCACTTGGGAGAGTACAGTATAACAACAAACAGACATATTCCCTGCCCACCATGAGCTCGCTGTCTAGAGAGGGAGGCAGGCATTAATTTAAATAAATAAATTACAAATATATACAGCTTTATACATATGTGCTACGGGGATGGGAGGGAGGACGAATGAAGGAGCAAGTAAGAGCGATGCAGAAGGGAGTGAGGGAAGAAGAGAGGAGAGCTTAGGGAAGGCTTCTTGAAGATGATGTGTCGTCAATAAGGCTTTGAAGTGGGGAGAAGCAATTATCTGTCTGATATGAGGTGGGAGAGTGTTCTAGGCCACAGGTAGGATGTGGGCGAGAGGTCTGCGGCTAGATAGATGAGATTGAGGTACAGTGAGTTTGAGGTACAGTGAGGGCTTGAGCAGGGATGGGCTACTCTGTCAATCATGGCACCTTAGCCTTCTGACCCTTCTGGTTTCCTCCTCCCCCTCCCTCTCCTCCTCCATCCTCCTGATCAGAGCAATTGCTCTTCTTTGTCCTGGCTAATGTGCCTGCTTCTAGGCAGGGCCTGGGCCCGAGCAGACGTTCCTACTAAGCTTCTCTGACCTGGGTGGTGTTGAGGGTGTTAAGGGGTGAGGGAGGTTTAGTGGATGGGTGCAGGTGGAGGGAGGTGCCTTGCGCTGGGCAGTGGTGGTCAGTGGTGGGAGGGTCCAGGGTCCTGTTTTCTGCAGGCATTGGTTGGCCCATGAGGTTTGACATTCTCCGGTGCTCAAAAATATAATAATAACAATAATGTTGGTATTTGTTAAGCGCTTACCATGTGCAGAGCACTGTTCTAAGCACTGGGATAGATACAGGGTAATCAGGTTGTCCCATGTGAGGCTCACAGTTAATCCCCATTTTACAGATGAGGTAACTGAGGCACAGAGAAGTTAAGTGACTTGCCCACAGTCACACAGCTGACAAGTGGCAGAGCTGGGATATGTGCATGAGTGTGCAGGGTCTCCAGTTCTCGGCTCCCATCTGGCCTTGTCTCCAGTTCTGCCTTGGTTGTGTCCCTACCTGTGGGCCCAGCAAACCTTTCCACTCACTGGGGGAGATTTCCAGCCTAATCCATGGCCTTCGCTTCAGGCTGTGGAAGGATTTCCACAAGGAGGAGGAGGAAGAGGGTTTGTCGGGGGGCCTACGTACAGGCCACCGTAACGGGTGTGTGGAGGATCTGTGTATGGAATAAAAACAAATCGATAGAAACTGCTGATTGCTAGTGTGACCATGAGAGGTTTAAGCCGGGTTTTTCAGGGTGCCGGGCGCTTTGCTGTCCGGCTTGGTGCATCGGGGCCAGAGTCAATACCAAACAGGGCTTTGAGGCGTTAGAAGCAAACCATTGTGTAAAGGCCACTGTCTGCGTCAGCAGACGTTCAACTTGTTTTGGTTGAAATATATGCAGGGAAGGAATGGGGCTCCCGGGGCCCCCTCCCTTTCCCATCAGATGTCAGAGATGCCATAACATGGGCCTGGCCCGGTAGGGCGGCCACCTCGTGGCCTGGGGCAAGGGCGGCCGTTTCTCCGGTGGGCCCTGTCCAGATCCTTACCCCCAAGAGTAGTGCTGGAACATGGTTTACTGCAGAGGCTGCTGGGAAATGCATGTTTTACCCTGCTTGGAAATCTGTGATGCGTGTGTGTGCGTGTGTGTGTGAGAGAAATCATAAGCTACACTGATTTATTAAGTTGCTTTTTATGTCCAAAATGTAAATGAAGATTTCTTTCACACATCCGAGTGTGTGCAGCTCAGAGCGGCTCCAACCGCAGTTGTTTAGGAAAGAGCCGGGGCACAGGATCGCACATGGGATTGCACGTAGGGTTACACGGGACTGCACGAGGAAGAAATCTGATGGTGAGTGGTGGACAGCCTGTGCTTCCGGCATCGCTGGCATAAAGCCCAGTGGCTGAGGACGGCCTAGCGGAGGAGGGTCCGCCGGCCCCAAGAGGCCTGTTGGGAGAGAACCCTCTGGCTTTGTCCCATGACATCAGTGGGTCATCGGGCTTCTTTCAGTCTGCCCGCTGGGTCTAGGGAGGCAAGGAGGGAGGCAAGGCTTTGGGCCTAGTGAGGTATCCTCAACTAGTGGTGTCCATCACTGGAACACAGCCAGGGCTCTCCTGGGATCCCCAGGATCAGTGAGCAGAGTGGCCTCGGCCAGGGTCACCAGGACCAGTGAGTGGCGTGGTCTCGGCTGAGACCGACCATCCAGTGAGCAGCATGGTCTCAGCCAGAAGCCACCAGGGCCAGCGAGCAGCTTGGTCTTGTCCAGGGCCACTGGGTCCGGTCAGTGACATGGTCTCAGCTGGAGCCGCCCCCCCAGTGAGCAGCATAGTCTTGACTGGGGCCACTGAGACTGGCGAGCGGCGTGGTCTCTGAATCCCATGCTGTGCCTGGGTGGAAGGGAGTGGACTCGAGTCATCTATGAGAACGAGGGAGGTGGCGGTAGGGAGGAAGAATTGGCAGAATGGGAGGACACACAGGCTGTGGATTAAAGGATCTGGATTCAGGTACAGCTCCGGCCTCGTGTTCACACAAGGAGTAACTGGGCAGACAGCCCGGCCTGGCCCAGCCTCTGGCCTGACCCGGCCTGGCCTCCAGGCTCCAGCCGGCACCCACAATGCAAAGAGGAGCTCCAGCCATGTGTTTGCCATTCAATCACGGCCCCACTATTGGTAAACAGCAAGCTTCTTCCTCACGGGCTGTGACCTTTATCAAAGCTCGTGTACAGACAGACATATAGACACCCAGGTCTGGGATATGCATACACACTCACCTGTGCACCCAGATGCAGGAAGAGACCTTCACAGAGGTGTGTATCATGTAGACACAGCTACGTGCACCAGTCCAGGTTCTTGCATGTGTGCACACTGGCAGGGTCACACACATTCAGACACATGGACAGGTGCGGACATATACAGACACCCACATGTGAACACGGGGACATACAAATACAAGAGCAGTCACGCTCATTCACATGTGTGTGCGCGCGCGTGCACGCACACACCCACACCCACACACACACACACACACACACAGAGGCAGACAGCCCAAGGCCCAGGCTGACCAGAGGGCATTCTCAAGAGGAGTTTCAGAACTCACTGTCCTTCTTGAACTGGCCAGGGTGGACGTGGCACCTTTCCCGGGCTCAGAGTCCTCTGGCCATGACAGTGAGTTTTCACTAGGAAACAGGGCAGGCAGGTTTTTGGCCTCTTCTCTGTCCTTGGAACCCATTTGTTCCTGAAGGAGAGGTCGAGAACCTGTCTGCGCTGCTGTTTCCTAGTCAAAACTCGCTATGGGACCCTTGTAGCCCTCTGGGATCCAGAGCAGCATACACCGAGGCCACCCTCCAGCCTGCCCAGCTCAGCTCTCGCTCTCAAGCAGCGGCACCAGGATGCTTACAGGGACTGTGTGCTAGATGACCTATTGGATGTCCCCATCTCATGGTTAGGGATGGACCCTCCAACACCCCAACTCTCCCCTCTCCATCCCTAACCCTCCACCAGTGATCCAGTGCAGGCTATCCAACACCCCTGACTCTCCCCCAATAACCCAGCTGGGACTGTCCCATACCCATGACTCTCCCCTCTCCTCCCTGAAAGTGAGGAGATTGAGGTGTGTCCAGTCAGGTGGCTCAGGCTGGTGCTGTGCTGGGGAAACTCTCCCCCGATTAGACTGTAAGCCCGTC